>NC_035107.1:288608111-289208111 GCF_002204515.2 Aedes aegypti | reverse complement strand
TGAAGTGGTCGATCAGAATCAACTTGCATGCCTCCGTGGAATCCCTCCATTGGGTTCGTGGAAGGAAATCGACGGAACGGTTGGATCGACGAGGAGTGTCAGACGGTTTTGGACGAGAAGAATGCGATTATGTTGCAGCAAGGCACCCGTCAAAACGTGTAACGATACAAACAGAAGTGGAGACAGCAAACCCATCTATTCCGGGATAAAAAGCGCCGCCTGGAAGAGTTGGAGTGCAAAGAGATGGAGCAGCTGTATCGTTCTCAAGAAACACGTATGTTCTACAACAAACTCAATGCATCCCGCAAAGGCTTTGTGCCGCGAGCCGAAATGTGCCGGGATAAGGATGGAAGTATCCTGACGGACGAACGTGAGGCGATCGAAAGGTGGAAGCAGCACTACGATGAACACCTAAACGGCGCAGAGGAGGAAGATCAAGACAACAGGAGGAATGGCTTCATTAGTACGGCGGATGAGGGAGACGTGCCAACTCCCACAATAGTTGAAGTTAAGGATGCTATTAAACAGTTCAACAAAGCAGCTGAAAAGGAGGGTATTGGAGCGGAACTTATCAAAATGGGCCCGGACAGTTTGGCCACTTGTCTGCACCGATTGATAGCCAGAATCTGGGATACAGAGCAGCTACCGGAGGAGTGGAAGTAGCGAATAATATACCCAATATACAAAAAGGGTGACAAGTTAGAATGTGACAACTATCGAGCACTTACCATTCTTAAAGCAGCCTATAGAGTACTTTCCCAGATCATCTTCTGTAGTCTATCGCCACTGGCAAGTAGATTTGTGGGAAGTTATCAAGCCGGTTTTGTGGACGGGCAATCGACGACAGACCAAATTTTTATGTTGCGGCAGATCCTCCTGTCGCGAACATCAAGTCCCTACGCACCACCTATTCATCGATTTCAAATCGGCCATCGATGATAGATTATGGACGAGAATGGTTTTCCGGGAAACTGACTAGACTGATCAAGGCAACGATGGATAGCGTACAGTGCTGTGTGAAGATATCGGGTGCATTATCGGACCCGTTTGAAACACGCAAAGGACTTCGACAAGGCGATGGTCTTTCCTGCCTCCTGTTCAATATTGCGCTAGAAGGTGTTATGAAACGGGCGGGCTTCAACATGCGGGGCGCGATCTTCAATAAATCCAGCCAGTTCATCTGTTTTGCTGACGACGTGGACATTGTCGGATGAATGTTCCAAGTGGTTTCTGAACAGTATACCAGGCTGAAACGTGAAGCAGACCGGGTTGGATTGAAGTTAAATACGTCGAAGATGAAATATCTGCTAGCTGGAGGAACCGAGCGCGATAGAGCTCGCTGACGCGTGATGATCGACGGGGATGGGTTCGAGATGGTGGACGAATTTGTCTACCTCAGATAATTGATAACGTCGGATAACAACTGCAGCAAAGGAGGGGGGGAATAGGCTCAAGCGTTATGACTCATACAAAAAGTTGAAAATTTTCATACAAAGAGCGTTACGGAGGGGAGGAAGGGGGTCGAAAATTTCTTCGGAGCAAGTTTCACAGAAGGGTTCGTCCATTTTCAACTTACTCATTCTATTTACTATTTCCGCTTTTTGGAGCTTCAATAGATTTCGATGGCCTACATATCTGTAGCGCTTGTGCCACAAATCCTGCTTGCTGACTCCATCCGGTTGTCAAGACGGTACCAACGATTTCCACATCTTTTTCTGCAGCTTGCACTTGTACTAGTTGCCTTTAAGATTTCGGACATGTTGACTGCTTATGGCCAAAGGCTTCGTAACCATAGCACTTTCCAGCAAATCTCGGTTAAGCTTCACGGATGCCTTTCTTTTGCTTCTCGGTCCTTGCTGCCAGTACCGTCTCGTCGGAGCGACCGTTTCGCTTCTGTTTTTCAGCCAACAAACAACTTTTCACTGTTGCCAGGGTGAGCTATTTTTCTTCAAAATTTCTAGGACAAAAATGTTTATCTTCACTTTACTATTGAAAAAACAAACTAGTGCAGAACTAGGACAGGACGTGACAGCTCAACAAGGACTGCCCCGTTGTTTTTCAATCGATAACCTTGACGATACAAAAGCCAGTGCTACCAGTATCCTTTTTAAGCAAATCAGTTGAACAAAATCAAGTATCAAGGCTCACAATTTGGTTGTTTCTTGCATGCTTCATTCATTTAGCGCAATAGCGAATGCTAGTTTCTTTTTTAAAGTAGGTTAGATTCAAAACCGGCGTTATTTTTAGAGAAAATTGATACAATTTCTATTATACTGCACTCAATTAAGTATTTTTGATTTATTTTAGTATTGTAGTAGCACATGCGGTAAACCAAACATCGAATATAGATTGATTTGTAGCAAAAAGATTTCATGAAACATTTTCAAACTTCCAATAAAACTCTAACTTATGAACTAGCAACACGGCCGGGCTAGCAACAAAGTGCCCTGTTGCAATCCAACTCAACGATGTGGAAGTAGGCCTTTGCCAAAACGACCAATCAGAAGTGGTCTTTTTTGACAGGCAAATGGTTTCAAATTTGCACTTGTACCTGACAAGTCCTGTCCTAGCAAAATTTTAAATTGCCGTAGTGACGACGTCGTACGACGCTGGCAACACGATAAACAGTTGGCTCACCTGGTCCATCACCAGCGAACATCACAAAGCCAGCTTTATTCGCGCTGCTAGCCATCGTTTCCGGATTCTTCATAAAGTAAAGGGCTGTTTCTAAAAAAACAAACGGTTCCAACTGCCAAGAGGGTTTCAGATCCAAACAATTTTCCTATATTTGGTCTTCAGGGGTTAAAGTGAGACTGGGTCCATAACCTAAAACAATATATAGCTTCTAGGAAGGTTTATTGAGGAATGAACATTTTACAATGGACCAATGCACGAGTTCACTAAATTGACGTTTGAGCGGTGCCGAATTCACCCATTGCCATGGTCACGTAAATAACACGGCACCGCTCAAACGTCAAATAATGAACTCGTGCATTGATCCATTGGAACTTATATAGGTTGTCAGAACAAATCAACTGCTATTACGATGGGAGCTTTCTTAGTGTAGATCAATTGCTACTACGACAAGCTTCTTCAATTGAACCCGTTTCTCGTCTTTTTTTTTTCTCGCAGCAGAAATATTTGAACATTGAACTTGGAAAGTCAATGAAAAGGTTACTAGAAAAATGCTTGCAAAATTACTGGAATAGTACCAGAAGAATAAATAATGGCACATTAGAATACTGTTGAAAGGTTGTAAGGTCTCTGCAAGAATTCAAAAAATAGTAAAACTGCTAGAGATTTTTCGGAAGTAGTTCTTGAAGAAATCTCTAAAGAAATTTCTGAAGAAGTTCTTGGAGAAATACTAAGAGAATAGTTCGATCAATTGCAAGAAGTACATTTAAAAAAGAGAAAATTCTAAATAAATTTCTTTTAGGAGTGCTTTGAGGAATCCATTAACCGATTCTATGACATTTGTTCGAATAACACTTAGTAGAATGATTTTAAGTAGAAAGTACGTTTGGTCGAACGGACATTTGGTCGAAAAAAAATGTTTTAAGAAGTATATGACTTTTGGTCGAAAGGAAATTTAGTCGAATATAGATTATACAGCGTAACAAAAATGACATTTTTAGGATTAAATTATTTGTCTCTAGTAGATTTGGGGTCGCTGAATCTGGTGCCGTTTTCACAAATGTCCTTGCACGTCACAATTTTTAGCTACAGGTCGCCAAAGTTGTATAAAACACTGCACTGGTTTAATTGATGTTTACTTCTTCTTCTTCTGCTTCTTCTTTCTTCTTATTCTTCTTCTTCTTCTTGATATTAGGTCCTGCTTCTCAGCTTAATGGTTCAATGAGCCCTTCAACAGTTATTAACTGAGAGCTTTCTTTGCCAAACTTCCCATTTTCGCATTTGTATATCGTGTGGTACGATGATACTCTTATGCCCAAGGATGTCAAGGAAATGTCCATTACGAAAAGATCCTGGATCGACCGGGAATTCAACCCAGACACCTTCAGCATGGCTTTGCTTTGTAGCCGTGGACTCTTACCACTCGGCTAAGGAGGGCCGGTTTTATCATGCTCATTTTTCGACAAAATCTGAAATCCATAACATTCCTGATCATTCCAAAATTGAAAGTAATTGTAGGTTGCATAATTAATCCATCATAGAGAACAAGATGGTCTGGAGATTTCATTGTCTGAAACTGGTTGGGCAAGGGCAATCAAAATTGAATATATATTTTTTTTACGTTATGGAATATGTGAATGATTCCCAACCCCCATGATAGATAAACAAGTGTTTTCTACTGTTTCAAATGCACCAGACGTAGACAACCGGCTAGAGTATTGTTGAATACTAAAAATATTCAAACATCGAAAAGTAGATATTGCTGTTTGCATTTGAGACGCAAATCTTCCCTAATCTTCTTCCAAATGCGGTAACATAAAACAATCGAAGGACACTTAGCAACGATTGTATAAATCATCGCCGCCTTATTTGAAGATAAATTGGCCACTTCCCTTAGTGCCATTACCACGAATGATCAAACCCCGAATGGGTCATTACACCGAACGCCATTTCGTCGAAATCATAAGGTAATCTTTCATTAATTACACCATGCAAGGTTCGACCATTTCCAACCCCACTTCCGTCCCCTGAGGCATACTTTTTTGTACGAAGACTCCAAAAATTTCGTTTGGATCGCCATCCATCGCGGAAACACCCTCTTCTCTCTAGAAAGGTTACGTAATTTACGGACGTTCCCTAATATTACGGTATTGATGCGGAATAGAAGTTTAACAAATATTATATATTATTTTGTTCTGACTAGAGGGTGTCCTTCTGAGACGACTTTACTATACTGCCATTTCGAGACTAGTGCAGATAGGAATCTTATTTTCACACATTATATTCTTGCATTTATCAAGAGCTGATTTTGAGCGATTTTTTTCTCAATCTATTTGTCGATGTTGTTACATTTCTAGAAGCTCTTATTATTAGTTTTGCACAAATTGCCTTATATCTGAGCGACTTTATTGTAAGAAATTTGTGCTTGATTTTTTTGAAAATTATAAACTCAGGTATATGAAATTTAAATCCAAATTCAAAATCTGATGTCAGCTGTGGTACATTTTTAAGGACCTTATATATATACTAAAAAACATGTAAAAATCTAACATTTTTGTTGCTTTTTCAAAAATATAGATATTTGACATGAGTTGATCTGAAAAGAATAATTTTTATTCATATTGGTATCACCTGAAAACTATGATTTCGTGAAGCTATCTTATGTGAAGAGAAAAATTAGTAATTTTTTAGAAGTTTAACATTTTGTCAAATATTTTCTAGCAAAGCCAATCTAAGATACAATGTACTTGAATCCACCACATTGAAGGATTTTGATAAAAACATACATTACTAGACACGGGACTATTTCATACCTGCAAATACGCGAAATACCAATGTCCAGCCATTTACCACCCTAACTGGCATAACAACTTGGAAGAATAGCTGGCATATTGAAGAAGGTAAACTCCCTGATGAAATTTTCACTATTAGAATTTTGTGCATCGTTGGTAACCATCAGCTCACATCAGAGATGTTACGTTGGACCACTCTTATATTACAGTACCGTTCACAATATATCGATAAAAATTGAATTCAAAAGTATTTCAGAAATTCCTGCAAGGTTAACAAAAATAATTTCTTGGTGAAATTTCTAAAATATTTTCACGCAGATATTTCCAGAATATCATTCAAAAGATTCATCAGAAATTCCGTAAATAATTAACAGATTATGTTGTACAGAAATGCCTGTGGAATATATAGGATATCAGAAAAAAATATAATATTGATTTACTAGAGAAATTTCTTGAGAAATTGAATAAATAAATAACTACAGGTCGGACTCGATTATCCGGAGACTCGATTTTCCGGTGACTCGATTATCCGGGATTCGATTATCCGGAATTTTAGACTCGATTATCCGGAATTTATTTTTTGATGTTCTTGTTTTTCAATTTTTATGCATAAATTTGAGATAATTCGGTATTGAAATGTACAATATGAAAGGTTTTGCAGTTTTGAACCTATTTAAGAAAAGGGGATTTGAAAAAGTGTTTTTTTGTGTATGCTGGTCAAAAAAAATTGTTTCTTGTAAAGACCCCTGGTGATCCAAGAAATAATTTCTGGCTACGCCACCGCATCGTATAAATAAAACAACAAAAAAAAATATTTAAAATCTCTTATCGAAGATTTTTTTTTTTTTTTCTTATTGATTCGATTATCCGGAGTGAAAAAAAATCCATACTCCGGATAATTGAGTCCGACCTTTGTCTCCAAAAGCGCTTGAGAAATTTTTAGAAGAACAAACAAAATCACTTGAGAAAACTGTGAAAAATTTTAGAATAATAGAAGGTGTTTCGTTTAGAATTCCTGAATTAAGATTAACAAAAAAAGCTTTATTTTCTGGATCGACCCAAAACTTGGACTGTATTTAAATCTCACTCAGTAATCTAGTCAGAAAACCAAGCCCTTTTTGATTAATCATGTCGCAGAATGCATCGATTTCGACACAAGTGTTGAGCTGAGACGAGACTCGCGAAGACGGTCTTCTTTTTCTGTGATTGCTGAATTTTTTTCTTATCCCACTTTGTGTTTATACCAATTATGTGCATGCTGTTCAAATCCTCACATGAACCTCTCAGCAAAAAAAGATTGAGTTTGCATCACATCGAATCATAAATAGCCGTTTAAGTAAAATTTCATGCCAGCAAGCGTAGCAGACATTAGAAATAATTAATTTTCTGCTTAGATTTATCAGCAACTTTGGAAAAAACTGCTCCATCGACTGAGGTTTTCAATAACAGTTTACTTTGAACACAATACTTTTCACTTTTTCAACCATAAAAAAGGTGGGCTGCATTTGACGTTTCGTGAGGGGCATATGACGTTGATATTTTTCCTCTTTTCGAGTCTCTCTCAGGTGTTGAGTAGTCAAGTTAGGGAAGACACTGGAAGATATTTTCAGAGCAATTGGGTCCTAAAATGTTTAATGAATTCTCGTTTTTATTCAATAATACGAAAGAGCATGTTCTTGCAACTACTTTAGCAAGTTTTCCCGCTCAAATAACGGCTATTTCATTTTTTAACTTCAATTTTAAAAATGGTTCCTGTGGAATTCAGAAAATAAACCCGTAGATGATTGCCCAACGATGCCAATACTCACTATACGATGCAGATCGGCACGTCTTGTCGGGTCGGTAGTCCACAGGAGAAAGAGGACGAATTGTGCTACTGCGTGCATACGTTAGTGGTATGCGTGTTGGCAGTGCATGCCGACTCGGTTGGATAAACGTCAACTGGCAGCAAACCGAGCGGTACATTGTATAGCATACTATCTCCCATAATAGGGTATCCCACATCCCACTCCTTCTCTAAAAACATGCAATCCCGGGGAAACAACTTCAATTTGGCTAATAAAACCAAAATTTGAAACAACAAAAAAATTGCAAAAACCGAGAATGGAACCAATAACCTTGCGATTGATAGGCCCGTGCGTACACCACGCGCCTATCGACAACTTGGAATGCTGCTAAAACCATACATAGAGCGTTACTATTGCAATAATCGTTCCATCATTCATAAGGTAAAATTTCTAAAGTCCAGTTGACTGTGTGTATATGTTTTATAGATGTGTTTGTAGAAGCTCTGTAGCTCTTTCCGTCAGGTAGACTTAGGATTACTAGAAATGTTATTGTATAGAGCACATACTCAACACTAAAGCTTCTCTGCTTAAGTAACGTTGCAGCGCTTCCAAAAACAGATACCAGTAATTATCGAAATATTATCTATCAAATACACTCCTTCCAGCATTTCAGACTTATACTACTTTCCGCTTTTATTATTCTTGTCAACTCTTCAAAACTCGATAAACGTCGTTTGAAAAACTGCCAATGCGAGCAGCATAGAATATATTGTGTATTGCGATGATAGATGGCAGATTACACGAAGTCACAAATCAACCTAACTTTGCCTTCTTTTCACTCAAATCGGATCTACCGTGGGATAACCTAAATTTGGCCTATTCCATGGACATTAGATGCTGGGCCGGTGCATCTCTCTCTGTTTTTGACAACATTGCTGTTGCAAGAGAGGCAAAACAACACAACAGCGGATAAAAAAACAAATGCAATTTACTTAAATTTGAATTACAAGAACGATTTTTTCGTTTGATAGTCTGATTTCTCCGTGTAGGAAAGTTGCATATTGCACTTTCACATATACTCAGAAATGGATCACACCTTCACGTGCACATTTACCTGAGAAATTGCATACACGGAGACGGAATTCAACTCAATTTTGGGTTGTTTCAACGCAATTCCGTAGTTGAGCCCAATAACTCAATTTTGGCTAAATTTCCAAGATCCCCACTAGGTAGTTTGGCTTTAATTCCATTAGAAAAATATACTCAATTTTGGGTTGATTTAACGCAAAATTGAGTTCTTTCCACCCAAACATAAGAAAAGTTGCATTTACCCAAATTTGGCTTATTGGGCCAAAGTACCCGCATTGGGTAGATGCAGCTCTCTCTATTTTTGACAACATGCGTGTGGGAGAAAGAGAAACCGAGAGATTTTGGGTTGAAACTATAATTGATAAGTATATCAATTATAAATTTTGGGTAACGTAAACTCAAAAATTAGGTAAAAATATTTCTCCGTGTAGATTTTTCGAACCATAAGCCGAATAACATATGAAGATATGAATATAACATTGCCACAATTGATTATAGTCATTGAAGCTTTATCAAGTGACACAGTTACCTTATCAAATGATTTTCAACACATTTTTTTATAATCCAGGATTTAACGAACAGACTAGCAAAACAAACCCTGCCGAAAGCATACACGGAGCCACCAATCACTCCTCATCAAGCAAACTCTCCCTTTGTTTTTGATATTGCTACAACGTAGACAAAACTCGTTGACGTGAAACGATCTCATAGCATAAAGGTCTACAAGCAAACTGCCATGAACACCAACACACGATCCATCTCATTGACACAATTTAATTCAGTCTCGGGCCGAGACTCTCGGCTGCCGTTGTCCGACAACTTTGCCATCTTCAATATAACCATTTAGTCCTTACGCCTAAGTCATTTCGATTCCGCAATCTGCCCAAAATATTTTATTTCACCGACGTCAATATTTTGAAAACCATCCATAGTGGTTGTGTACATGTATGCGACCATGGTTATGGCGCTCAATGGTATAGGTGCCATGGTTGCGAAAGCCAGAGGAAAACAATATGCACTCTGTCTCGAAAACACCCAGAATTTGGGTGTTAATTTTTCGAACTGGGTAATATTTCCGTATTCGTTTTGACGAGTCTGGAAAACTAGTGCAAGTTTCTCTGGGGAAAACAAAAACAAATTGTGTATGACGAGTGTATGCGAGTGTTCCTGAACTCAAATATCACTAAGCTCTATAGGATTCCCACGTCCGAAAACTTCTCCACATATACACGCTTCTTCCCGTTTTTAAACGGTGCAATTAAGTTGCTTACGATGTGCAGCCTTAACCTACTTGAACAGCCTCTTATTCCACAGAACATCCGCTCTCGTGGATAACACAAAATCTCCACTGAGCATCCCGACACGTGGCAGATTCTTAATATAATGAAGTATTTTTCCGAGCGTCCCATCTCGTGAATCAAGCATTTCTAAATCTCTACTAGGCATCCCGCCTTGAGGTAGACTTTCCTTCTAGTCTTATGAACGTCCCATTTCGTGGCAGATTTCGAAATGCATTTCATTGAGTGTCCCACCTCGTGAACGAAGCACTTGAAATCTTCCACTGAGCATCCCACTCCGCGGTTGACTTTTTCTGTATTCCACCGAGCGTCCCGTCTCGTGAAAATTTCTTAGTCTGCATTATTCACCGAGCGTCCCGACTCGTGACAGTTTCCCTTATCTGCGATATTCACCGAGCGTCCCGTCTCGTGAAAGAAGCATTGAAGAACATAATTTTCATCAGCTTTAAAATTCCTAACAGCTACACGCCGTCTATCAAACAACACCGCTCTATTCGTAGGGAAAAAATATGCACGCTATCATCACTTGGCGCTCATCTTGCGCAAACAGAACAAAGCAAACACTTGAGCTTATTTTGTTTCGATGCAAAACACCAAGAAAAAAATAAATTGAACATTTTATCAAATGCGGCAAATATTTCCTACTTTTTCCATCGACGCCAGCCGCCACTGTCAAATATTCCACGCACACTTGCAGCACACAGTACTTTTTTCCGATTCTATTTTTTTTTTACCCAAGCCGGACATGTTGAGCAATCCTCAAATTGTTTATCCTCTCGATTCGCTTTAAATTATTAGCAGCAAACAATTTGCTGCTAACCTGGCAGGATCGCCATTGTGGAATTCAGAAAATAAACCCGTAGATGATTGCCCAACGATGCCAATACTCACTATACGATGCAGATCGGCACGTCTTGTCGGGTCGGTAGTCCACAGGAGAAAGAGGACGAATTGTGCTACTGCGTGCATACGTTAGTGGTATGCGTGTTGGCAGTGCATGCCGACTCGGTTGGATAAACGTCAACTGGCAGCAAACCGAGCGGTACATTGTATAGCATACTATCTCCCATAATAGGGTATCCCACAGTTCCAAATATCAACCTTGACACTTGTGATCTTGTTTGACATTCACTTTTTCGACAAAAATGCCACAGGGCATATCGTTTTAACACTGGGGTTGTTCCTATCTGACATTTCGGAAGGGACACGGAATACAAAATATACCCAGAATTCGAGTTTAAACCAAGGGGTGTGACAAAATCTCAAAAATCATAAAAAAAAATGTTTTTTGTACTTAAACCAATGTAAATCATTTGAAAATTGAGTAAACATGTGTTTCTGCCCTAAACTTAAGCGTTTGGTAATAAAATTGAGACAAGACTTTAGGACCCTATTGGGAAACACTCTAAAAACAATAACCTGGCATCCCTGCTCCAAAGGGGTGTTTTGAATATTTTGGCGCTACGAGTTCATTGATACCCATCACGCGGTGCCTCCCCTCGTATTCGGAGTACACTGAGAAAAATCTACACGTCAAGGTCGTGTGTTTTACTTATAGATTTGCGCAATGAGGAAAACCACATGATTTGAGTGTGGTAGCCATATGGATTTCATCATTGATTTCACGGTATAATAACATGTGTATCAACATTAGGTTGTCATGTGAAACAAACATGAATTTCCAAATATTAAATCATGAAACCCAACTGATTTGCTTATTGAATTCGAAATGTAGTAGCTTTAGATAGTCATGTGTGATAGACCATAAATGTCATGGGGCTGAAAGAAGAAATTTGGTAGAAAAACTTTTGCTCCCCAAAATATGGATCCGAGGCTCCTCTGCTTGTCGCAAGCTCTCTTGATATTTTTTTCAAACCCGTGAGCCAGCAACAAGCGGGGCGCCGCAAATCCATAATTTGGGAAGCTAGGGATAAGCATATTCCATTTTTTTCGAAACTGAAAGCCAGGAAAATCTGTTAGTGGAATCCGATTTTTCTACTAAACTATACATTATAATCAATGTTTTCTTATAGAAAGGTAGAATTCTCGTACATCGGTCAACTTCACTAATAAAAGAAAAATCGAATTCACAAATTTTCATCTAACACTTTCAGCTTCAATATTTGCTTCTTCTCTTTGGAAGCATGATGATGACTGTCGTTCGACACAAAGTCCAACCGAAATTCAGTTCACTATGCATCCCATGGGTTGATCACAAACAATTTAGAAGTTTTGAACATGGAAATCGATAGCATAGCTCATGGATTTCATCATAACAATCTCATTGCGCAAATCAATGAATCGACCAACTTGAACATGATGATTATGACACAAGATAACCATAAGCAAAACACACTGAATCCGTGTTGGAGTGATGATCTATGCGTCCATAGGTTGACACATACGAATCTGAAGAGAAAGCTTCGGGAACTTATGTGGAAAAAATATGGAATCCCTGTTGTCGGTTGATGAATCAATCCATGAAGCAAAACACAGGAATTTAATGTGTAACACACACGAAGTTTGCAAGAAAATCATAGCAAATCGATATGGACGTTCATGAATCGATCCATAATTTTAAACACACAGATCGAGCGTGTGGATTTTTATCAGTGTAGAAAAACACGCTCAAGGTCACGGCTATAAATCAATGACTCTTGCGCTGGATGGCGAAGGGGTGGGAACCAGAGGGGGCTTCCTAATCCTAAGACTTCTGAAACCCGGACCGGGAGGGGATGGTGATTAGATCAGTGTGATCGACCCATCACCATCATGGGCCGGAAAGCTGCCACCAGGGTGGGCAGGAAGGTAATGTTGGCAGAAGCGCGAGAATGACGAAGGGGACGATTATCATATTTTTTGCTGGTTCTTGAAGGAAGACATTTGTTGGAATTCTAAAAATTTGTTTTCGAATTTCGGGGTATGGGAAGAGCGTAAGAACAAGAAGAAGTGAACGCCATGGGAGGGATGGATTGTGGGTAAGGCGAGCTGCCGATTACGCGGGCTTTCAATCTTGAAATAGCAGGTAAATAATTGTGCTGGGTAAACGTTTTCTTATGCCTGACTGAGGAGCAATTTGGGCGCACGTTGCGATCGCTCAACGACCAGATCGGTGGTTATGAAGCATTCGAATGTAAACAAATAAACAAAAGCAACATTGTTATGCTGACCGACTGTGCTCATAGAGTTTCGTTCAAAGGTCACATATTTTGGTTGAGCAGCACGGAATAGAATAGAATTTTTGTATAGATCCCTGATTTTTTTTCTTCAGAATATAGCCTTTGTTTTCAAGAAAAGCGTGCTGTATTTTTGAAAAAAAAATTGAGCGAAGAAAATCAGCAAATGTTTAATTTTTGTACATTACTTATCTAAATTCCATGTCGACTCATGTAGTCTGATGGCTTAATTATATCGCCATTACTGGATATCGACTCATGAAAAGTGAGTACTGAAAATCAATCTAGGTTATTCGCAGAATTTACGGAAAATTTTCCAAGACTAAGGACTTTGCAAATCCCAGAACAAGACCTTCTATCAGGAACTGTATTGTCAAATACTTTGTTTTTGTTTTGTATTAAGTCCAGTGAATCAATTGTCACCCAACACGCAGCAACAAAGACATTGTCACCTCCTGCTCTTGTTGCAACAATTTTGTTCCGCAACATGAGATTATCATCACTTGAACAGAATATGAAAAAGATCGATCACCACGTGCGCAGAGATTGTGTGGGCTTCGCATTGCAATTTTCGAAAACTTTCTCCGTGTTGGTAAACATTGACACATTATCAAACAGCATCCATAAAACAAATGTTTAAAATAACTGATTAATCGCGTGTTGAAAAGGTTGCAACAATGTTGCGCTCTGTGATTGTCATGACAATTTTGCTTCTTATTGTGTCCTTATCCGCAACAGTTGCGACAAACGGTTGTGAACGAGCTTGCTTTGTTGTTTGTTTTTTGTCTATTTTGATGATAATTTGATTCACTGATTGAGTCTTTGTTTTCGAATTTCTCTCATTGATTTGGTTTAAATTAAAGGTAACATACCTAAATCTTTTGTGATATTTTATTTTTGATGTTCTTTTAAAGTTGCACTTACGAAATTTTGATGAAAAAAAGAATTTTACTCAAAGGAAAAGAAAATCAATTTGTATTGAAAAAAAAGTAGTGACAAAAAATGGTCTGGGGGTGTTTTTCATGGGGTGGTGTAGGAAGCCTCGTGAAAATCGACGGAATAATGACGGCAGATTCCTACATTAACATCTTGCGGGAAAATCTGGAGGTTTCGTTGATCCAGACGGGCCTTGAAGACAAATTCATATTTCTCTAGAACAACGACCCGAAGCATACTGGAAAGAAGACCAAGTCTTTCTTCCGGTCTTGTCGGATTAAACCGTTGTAATGGCCTCCACAAAGCCCAGACCTGAACCCCATCGAGAATTTGTGGGCGATTCTCGAAAAAACTGGTGTTATCAACAAAAATAATTATTTTGAAGCCTTGGAGCGCGCCTGGGAAGAACTAGATCCACAACACCTACAAAACCTGGTGAAAAGCATGCCGAGGCGCCTCCAGCAAGACCTAAAGGCCAAAGGAGAACACATTAACTATTAAATTTCTTTTTTATTTTTCTTAAATCATCTCTTCTGGGGCCAAGAAGGAAGTGGGCACTTTTTTTTCTCACTATTTTTTTTTCAATACAAATTGATTTTCTTTTTCTTTGATTAAAATTCGTTTTTTTATCAAAATTTCGTAAGTGCACCTTTAAGAGAACATCAAAAATAAAATATCAATAAATATTTAAGTGTGTTAACTTTAATTTGAACCAAATCAATTAGAGAAATTCGAATACTGATAAGGTGTGCACTTTATTTTGTCTATCAGTGTATTGTTATTTAGGTTGTTTTCTGTACTCTATATGCATATTAGGCTTTTATACTCTAAGAATCAGTCTCTGCAGTATAAATATGTAGTAAATAAAAAAATATAGAGATGATCTACATCTGGCACGGTAAATGGCTGGGCATGGCATACTATTGGTACCTCGCGTACCTGCAACAATAAAATAGACCCCTTTGTGTGGTCCTTAGCCTCCTGCCCAGGCATTGCAGAATCCGCTCTCATTTGAGTATGAGCCTCTGTACGTGCCATAAATTCTTTTGTTCTCATGACTTTTACTGTGCGCCGTGTGTTCGTGCTGTCTCGTTCTCTCTCACGGGCAACTTGAAAACAGAGCGCACAGTAAAAGTCAAACGTTTTATAGCATGCATAGGCTCATGAAGCACGATCAAAGCAAGCAAAGAAAAACATCCCATTTGTTGCGATCCACGATCGTCAATATATCGCAAGTTGTAACAAGTCTGATAAATGGAAGCAGCAAACGCGAGCCCCAAAGAGAGAGTGATTATAAAATCCATTTTTCTCGCTTGTTTACCGTGGGGGTAGGTGTTTTTCTTTACTGGCACGATAAACAATCCACGAACTTCCAATAGCAACAAATTTGGATGTAACGACAAACAAAAAATCAAGGCATAGCTGTGTTTGAACAATCAAAAGCTCTAACGATGAATATTGACGAAGAACATGTTATAACAAAAAAAAACATAAAACATCTAGGTTTGTATCGTAGGCTTCCATGTTTCATTAATCCTATTTGCGAATTTCCTAATTTTATTCCCTTGGGCCATGTAGATGCACGCAATGATTTTGTTTTCAGGCTCATTTTCAATATTACTTTGTATGATACAAAGTCCAACGTGCAAGTGTTCCTACTTCTAGATATAAGTTTCACTACATCGGTACAACACGAAAATGGTACATCTAGAGAACTTGATACCATCATAATTACATCGTCCTCCGTGGTACACTTTTATCGATGTTCGTCAGACACAGTTAGGAACTTTCATTTGTAGATGATCGCGGGAGCAAAAGCACAGACTGCTCTTGTTTGCATTTAGTAGAGATGTCTTCGTCAGTTTCATGAGTTCCATCTAGCAGAACACGCGATGGTACGGGCGTTGTGGCAGCAACATCTGGCTTGTCCGTCACTTATGCTCGGTTACAGACACTTTCCGATGTTTTAAGCATACGTATGCACACTATTTGACGACAAAAACCGATGGAGTAAAGCAGCGCGACTGAACAATACAGACGAAATGAGTGATATGAATAAAAAACGTTGAACTTTACTACACGTAGCATCTACTCAAAAACAAAATCCACAAAGTTTACTACACTTTTGGTATGAATAAAAAACTTTTCGAACATGTCGTACCGTAATTTCGGGTGAAATTGATCATTTTTCACGGTTTTTCTTGTCTAATTTCTAGAATGTTGGCAATGCCAAATAACTGAATGCAGAAAAACAAGTACGAAGGTGAGCCTCATTGGCTCAAGTACCGAAATTTTCTAACAAAAATAATTCTAGTGCTAAAAATATCTCTAAAATAAAAAAATCGGGTGTTGTCATTTCGGGGTGAAATTGATCACTTATCAATGCGATTATTGTTTGTTTTCAAAACAACTCTACATAATCAATTTGAGCTCCCTGAATCTGAATATGCTTGCTAAATTCTTAGCAATACAATATTTATAGAAATAATAAATAGTTAAATTTCAAGAATAACGCAGAAAACGCCTAAATGTATGCAATTTTCTATGGAATTTCATGATATCTAACAGAAATTTAATTATTTCAACTAAATAAGCGAATTGGTACGAGTTTTGGTTATGAAATCTGGTTTGAGGATATATCGTAAGTATCCTCACAAACTTTCAGGATTATACCATTTTCAAATCCTTGTCTAGAGCTAGAAGTTAATTGATGTTTGTCAATACTGCACCGTACACGATTTTGGAATTTTGCATTATTTTCATAGAAATGCACATTCTTCAACGCAAAAAACTTCACAACGCAAAATTTGACAATACTTACGACAAACAACGTTTATTCACTGAAGGTTACATTGATATTTGTGCTCCATCAGGAAGAAATAAAATCGAGTGACACGGTGATCAATTTCACCCTACTGATCAATTTCACCCGAATTTACGGTACTTACTACTTTCGAACATGAGCAGAAGCGTTGGGTAAATTTGACCAGAACATCGATGCTACTGAATCGATTCGAATTCAATATGGTGAATCGGTTCATCGATCAATCGAATCATTTTAATCGATGTTTTTGAATCGATTCAATTCTCAGGCTCATATAAAAATTTACAAAAAACAAGCTCTCAAAATTAGACCAAATGCAATTGTATTTGTATATATAATTCTTTCAATTAAATAACGATAAATAACTAAAAAATATACATTCAACGCTTTAAAACTAGGCTTGTGATTCATCAACTCATTCAAAAATTCTAATCAATTTCATGCTTGTGAATCGAAACAAAAATCGAATGAAGAAAATCGATTCACTCGATTTTGAGTGATCCTAACATCGATTCAAAAGATCGATTAATCGGAACGGAAAAATCGATGTTCGGAACATCAATTCAAAATCGCCCATCGCTAATGAGCAGTGACTGAAGCTGCACGATAAGAAATTTCCATTCAGAGAGCAGAGTGATTCTGCACGTAAAAAAACAATCTATTCAGAGTGACGCTTAAAATTAATACAATCATGCATATGAAGGAAATGCATGGAATCTAATCGATTACGCGACAATTTTCACAAAATCATGAAAGTGCTGTAATTTGACAAGATTTGTAGTGTAATTTTGCTATTAGTCTGGTATTCTCTTCATGTCTATGATTTTATGATGATGGTACATCAAAGAATTTTCCGGGTGGTTTTCGGTCTTCGCCAACGCCAGTGATTGATGATTTTTTTAATATTGGCTAAACATCTATGCAGAGATCTTGAGATTACAGCTATCAAATTAGGAACCACATATTTTCTAGCACCAGCACTGAGATTCTGGTGAAATTGCAGTAGAATTTGGATGCTCCCCGTGTGTTTTCTTAACAACATGTTGAATTCCGGAAGTTCTAAGTGTTTCTGTGATATTCTCGTTATATTGGTGGGTTTCTGATAGTATCCTTGAAATTTCTAGAACTTAGAATGTAGAGATTTGTTATGAGAATTGTAGTGATTCCATTGGTAGTCGTTAGAATTCAATGATCTCCCCTAAAATACCAGGATTCCTGTGAAATTATTAAAATTCTTATCGTTTTTTCTTATCGTCAAAAGGTTTATATTAAAGCTTTGCTTTGAAATTCCAAGGAAACTGGAGATCAACGGAATCTTAAAGCTTTTTACAATAATTACAAAGATTGATTTTCAGATTTACAAATATTCACTCAATAATTTGCAGGAATCCCACCGCAATCTCATAGATTCTTACAGAAATACCGTCTCAAAAATACCCACAGAATTCCAAGAGATAAATATCCGGAATCCCATTCCCACCCCAATTCTGAAGTTTTTACCAGATCTCTAATGTTTCCTAGAATGGTATTTAAACTTCCAGAATTATCATAAAAAATCCGACATCTCTACCGGAATCCCAAAGTTCCTACAATAATTCCGGAATTCCAAAGGAAATCTGAGAATCTAAGATGTCAGAAGTTACACGTAAAATTCAGAATAACATTATAAATATCTGAATTCCTACCGAAATCCTAAAATTCCTAGAAAATAACATAACTATCGTAATGCCAGAATTCACAAGAATATAACAAATTGCTACTGCCGGTAATCTTACCGGAATTTCAGAATTGGGGGGGGGGGGGGGTGAATGTTTTCGTAACCTCAGAATTCCTAAACAAAACTCAAAAATATCAAAACTCATATCGTTTTCCCATGATTTTTACTCAAAAGTAAATTATTCCATTCAATTCCGCAATCTTAAAGCATGTGTAGCAACCTCTGAAGCTAATTACCAGTAGTTTTGTAGTAAATGCTACCTTTATTCATAGCAATGCGTTGTTTGTAGTATGTTCGAAAGGTGTAGAAAGGAAAATGACGCAAACATGTTCCACTCGTGTTCCACATATAGCTTTTACTACCGAGAATGTAGTAAACTCAGCTTTACTACATTTTATTCATACGGCCCAATGAAAGCTGTTAGGAGCGGCTCACAACAGCGTCTGTTCCCCGTGTCTTGAGCAGCTGATCATCATCCGAGTGCCAGAGAAGGCCTCTAAGCTAATCTACGCACTATGGTCCTCCGAACATTTAGGGGGAACGATCCTCCTGACTGTGAAATGGTGAGCCGACAACTAGGAAGGAGCGTCCAGCATAGCTCTGGTCCTCACAAGTCCCTACCTTACGCTTCCACGGGTCAAACGATGACAAAGACCGCCAATTAAGGGTTGCGTACTTAGATTGTAGTGCAGTCTGGGCACAGGCATCGCTAAATCTTTCACGATTCTTAAATATAAGGTTTTAGCCTTCATTTGGCGTGTTCCCCAAAAAATTCACCAAGGGATCCCGAAAAAAAATTTTATTATAAATTTCTGTTCTTTACACACTAAGCTCTTACGGTGAATTTCACCGTAATCTCAACAGCTGAACAGTTCGGTGAAATAAAACACCGTAATTCCGTCGAAATTTTACGGATTCCGGTGATTTTTCACCGAATACTGTAAAAATTTACCGTACTCCGTTAATTTATTTCACCGAACTGTTCAGCTGTTGAGATTTTTACAGGAATCCGTAAAATAATTTAAGTGTGTAGAGTACATCATTTTCAAATGTAATCATTGTGAAAGATAGTTAGTCTGCAAAAAGAAACAAATATGCTCGCCCTATACCCCAAGCTTTAGCAAAAAGCTTCAAAAATTCTCTTTAAACATATTATTGAGGTACCTCGCAGTAAGTGACAATCCAAAGTATTGAAATTATTTTGAGGTTTGAACATAGAAATTAAAAAAAATAACAAGAGTATAATGGACGATATTTCCTTTTCAATCAAATTTAAAAAAATAATTCCATGCCATCGTGAAAGTGTATTTCTGACAACATAACAGCAAAAACGCAATAACAGCAGTAATTAAAACACACATCTAAATTAGTAAATCAAACAGCTTTGTGTATCATATTAATTGTGAAATGATGAAAATATCAACACAGCAGCATGCTTTATTGATGTGTAAAAATGATTTAAAAGATCTCTAAGTATTTCATATCAGGTCGTTTGCTGACATCTCAGTAAAAGTAACGTTCGAAGTCAGCGGTGCCCAAATGTTCGGCTTTAAATAAACTTAATAAGATAATAATAAACTTACTAACATATCAGCTAAAGACCGCTCGGCTGTGCGAATCTTGATAAAAGAATGAACATTAGTTAAACTTAACTGAGTGTGTACATTTACTGCACGAATAAGTGCCCTTCTTCTTCTTCTTCTTGCTGGCGTTACGTCCCCACTGGGACAGAGCCTGCTTCTCAGCTTAGTGTTCTTATGAGCACTTCCACAGTTATTCACTGAGAGCTTACTATGCCAATGACCATTTTTGCATGTGTATATCGTGTGGCAGGTACGAAGATACTCTATGCCCTGGGAAGTCGAGAAAATTTCCAACCCGAAAAGATCCTCGACCGGTGGGATTCGAACCCACGACCCTCAGCTTGGTCATGCTGAATAGCTGCGTGTTTACCGCTACGGCTATCTGGGGCCCCGGAATAAGTGCCCTATGGCTTATTATATCCACAAATTCACATAGGACAGTTGTCCATTACAACATGTAACCTTATATATCTTTGTTTTATCAGTTTTGATTTGAAATTTACGCTACCATCGAGCTTGATAGAAAAAAAATGCCTTTCACCATGGTTACGTTTGAAAATAATGTATTTTAAGAAACAAAATTTAAAATAAAAAAAAATGTTCGAGATCCCTCGGTGGATTTTTATGGGGAACATGTCAAATGAAAGCTTAAAAACTATCCGTCATCAATGATGTATGGTACCGACGCCCGCCCCGGTACAATCTCAAGCGGCTGAAACAACCGGATGTCGCCAATGCGTACGCGCAGCATCTTGAGGCAGCGTTGCCGGATGAAGGCGAGCTCGATAGGGCCCCTCTTGAGGACTGCTGGAGGACAGTCAAAGCAGCCACTAACGACGCTGCTGAAAGCATTGTCGGATATGTGGAACGGAGCTCAAGAAACGATTGGTTTGACGAGGAGTGCCAGGAGGTTTTAGAGGTACGTGGCAAAACGTGGAACGATACAGACTGAAGCGGAAACAGCAAACTCGCCTATTCCGGGACAAAAAGCGCCGCCTGGAAGAAGTGGAATGCCAAGAAATGGAGTTGCTGTACCGTTCTCAAGAAACGCGGAAGTTCTATCAGAAGCTCAACACATCCCGCAAAACCGCGAGCTGAGATGTGCCTGGATAAGGATGGGAGCATCTTGACGGACGGACGCGAGGTGATCGAAAGGTGGAAGCAGCACTACGATGAACACCTGAATGGCGCAGAGAACACAGGCATAGAAGGTCAGAACAGCGAAGGCGATGGCTACGTCAGCTCAGTGGACAACGGAAACCAACCAGCTCCCACGATGGGGGAAGTTAAGGATGCCATTCAACAGCTCAAGAACAACAAGGCCACTGGAAAGGATGGTATCGGAGCTGAACTCATCAAGATGGGCCCGGACAGGTTGGCCGCTTGTCTGCATCGGCTGATACTCAGAATCTGGGAAACGGTACAGCTACCGGAGGAGTGGAAGCAAGGTGTTATATGCCCTATCTCAAAAAAGGGCGACAAACTGGAGTGTGAGAATTATCGTGCAATCACCATCCTAAACGTCGCCTACGAAGTGCTATCCCAGATTCTCTTCCGTGGTCTATCACCTATAGCAAACGAGTTCGTGGGAAGTTATCAAGCAGGTTTCATCGACGGCCGCTCGACAACGGACCATATCTTTACCGTGCGGCAAATCCTCCAGAAATGCCGTGAGTACCAGGTCGCTACGCACCATTTGTTCATCGATTTCAAGGCGGCATACGATAGTATCGACCGCATAGAGCTATGGAAAATCATGGACGAGAACAGCTTTCCCGGGAAGCTCACAAGATTGATCAGAGCAACGATGGACGGTGTGCAAAACTGCGTGAAGATCTCGGGCGAACACTTCAGTTCGTTCGAGTCTCGGCGGGGACTACGACAGGGCGACGGACTTTCGTGCCTGTTGTTCAATATTGCGCTTGAAGGTGTCATGCGGAGAGCCGGACTTAACAGTCGAGGCACGATTTTCACGAGATACGGCCAATTTGTTTGCTTCACGGACGACATGGACATTATTGGGAGAAATTTTGAAACGGTGGCAGATTTGTTCACCCGCCTGAAACGCGAAGCAACAAGAGTCGGGCTAATGGTGAATGCGTCGAAAACAAAGTACATGCTGGTTGGCGGAACTGAGCGCGACAGGGCCCGCCTAGGAAGCAGTGTTACGATAGACGGGGATACCTTCGAGGTGGTGGACGAGTTCGTCTACCTCGGATCCTTGTTGACGGCTGACAACAATGTTAGTCGGGAAATACGAAGGCGCATCATCAGCGGAAGTCGTGCCTACTATGGTCTCCAGAAGAAACTGCGGTCAAGAAAGATTCACCCCCGCACCAAATGCACGATGTACAAAACTATCATAAGACCGGTAGTCCTCTATGGGCATGAGGCGTGGACTATGCTCGAGGAGGACTTGCAAGCTCTTGGGTTTTCGAACGCCGAGTGCTAAGGACGATCTTCGGCGACGTGCAGGAGAACGGCGTGTGGCGGCGAAGGATGAACCACGAGCTCGCTCAACTCTACGGCGAACCCAGTATCCAGAAGGTGGCCAAAGCTGGAAGGATACGATTGGCAGGACATGTTGCAAGAATGCCGGACACCAACCCTGCAAAGATGGTGTTCGCTTCGGATCCAGTTAGTACAAGAAGGCGTGCAGCACAGCGAGCTAGGTGGACGGATCAAGTGCGTATCGATCTGGCGAGCGTGTGGCAGAACCGAGGATGGAGAGATGCGGCCAGGAACCGAGTTTTGTGACGTGAAATTGTTGATTTAGTGTTATCTGTATAGAAGTTAACTAAATAAATGAAATGAATGATCAACATCTGCCAATGTCAAGTAAAGCGTTGGTTGGCACTCTTCATAAGCCAGCAACTTATCCTTGCGGCGATTGATCTCAAGACGCGGTGCGCCGACTTAAAGCTACACTGACCACGGAACGAATTTTGTTGGCGCCAGTCGGGAGTTAGCTAATCAAATAGCGGTAATGTACCAATAATTATCTGAGACGTTTGAAGATGCTAACACTCGCTGGTTCTTCATCCTGTTGATGAGTTTATGCAAATTAAAATTCTCTGTCCAAGAAAAATAAAACCGATTTACAAACGGCATGTTTCAATCCAATCCCATCCCCAAAACACCTTTATGCACCCCTTAAGTTTCACGCCGGCCATTTAAATCGCAAATGATCAAACCGCAATCTCCTCAGTCATCCCAAACAGGTCCGAGACCTTGAATTAAACAGATCTGATTGGGTGAATCGCCTTTTCTCTCTCTCCATCCCCCGTTCCACCGTCTTCTCACACGGAGGCGTCTCAACAGTTCGCCCACTCGCATCAACTCCCATCGGAAAGCGTAGCAAAAAAAAATGCACCCCTCGAGTCGGGCTATTCTTAATTTTCGATACTTTTCGCTTTATGAATGCACCACGGACCGTTTCAAGACGCAGACAATGCTGTCTCGAAAAAGTCAGAGTGCGTGATTCCAAAATGTTGCCGTCGAAGGTCTTCCAGTCCTCCAAGCGAGCTGAAAAGGGTTAACAACAATCGTCGAAAATCTCGATAATTTACCGCTACAGTTCTACGTTACGCTATGGAGGAGTCCACCGGTGGGTAGACTCGAAAAGGTCAGTCCCAAGAATTCGAGAGGGAGGCTGGCGCAACCTTTTACCACATTTGGGCCATGAGCCTCCCTTGATGACCACGTGACTGTCCCCCCCGGTTGGCATACAAAAGCCGAACTCGTCTACTGGACAACGCACTTCAGCTTGGACAGATACCGGCACCGTTTTTACGTGAAGGAAGCCGGTCTCTAGAGTGAATCATAAATAACAACCGCAAGGCAACGTGAAAGCCCAGCAGCTGCGTCGGCTTCTAGGGGAAGGCGGGGTAAGACGGTGAAAATGTATTTTTGACGTAGGACTACGTCTTTGTTTTCTATATTGGGGTGCACTTTAAAAGTACGGAAAATGAGACATGGTACGAAATTAGGGGAGATTTTGAACGTTAATAACTCAGTTGTTTATGAACCAATTATTACGATTTTAGTATTATTCGATCAGAAATGTATCTACGCATCGTTAGTAATATATCCGATAAGTGAATTTTGTTGTTTAACTATTGAAAATTTGATAAATGTTGACCCCTTTCTTATCCAACCAATCACGTTCGAGCATTTTTCGACGGTATCGCTCGTATCGCTTCCCACTATAAAAGCAAACGGGTCCCTGCTTCTTCCCTCAGTCTTTTTTTTGCGGTCGGACTGTGAACACGATCGGGCGAGTCATTCTCGCTTTGCTTTTGCACCCGCGTCACAGTTCAATTTGTGTTATCGAAAGAGGAAGACGCAAGATTGATTTGCGGCGGCGATGACGATGGCTTGGGCGCTTCTCCGAGCGGCGGACTACTGCCGCTCGGAGAAGCGTCCAAGCCATCGTCATCGCCGCCGCAAATTTCTTCGCGCTCCCAGATTTCGACTCGTGATAAATAAAGGCTAATCGAGCATCGGACTAGTGAAATCGTTCAAGATTTCAAGAGTGAGCATCGTTTCCAGATTTCGACTTGTGCCCGGGGATCCAATACCCGTTGCTGTTGTGCGCCATCCACGTCACGAACCATTCAACTGGTTCGTCGTATAAGCAAATTCCCCGTTTGACCATGGCAATCAACTGATAACATCCCGTAGTGCTATTTATCTGTAACCGTATCGAGGCTAAGAAAGCCATCGGCCCTTGTCAGGGCTATCAAATTTGTGGAAAAGAGTTGAAGGAATAATATTTCCGACCTTATTACATCTTATATTCCTCAATCAATCTCGCAGCTTCGTACAAAATTTAATTTGTCATGAATAATTGATGGCAAGACAATTTGAGACTATTCGTGGACGCTGCTGCTGTGCCGTCGGGGTGAGTGCTCAACATTTCACAACGATTGTAAACTAGAGTGGCATTTCCGACAGTGTCATCGATTTGCCATATTTTATGGGAGCACTTCGATTATGATAACAAAATTGCGACATGTTTAGAATGCTTTTGAAAAGAAATTCTTATTGAACAAGTTTCATAATTTTGGCACCATGGATCAGAAATTTACCTTCATATTAAAGAAAACTATTGATTATCAATAGCTAACTATAGAATATTTAGTAAATGTCAAGCATTCCTATTCATGTTTGATCAATCTCTCACGCATTATCTTTTTTCGCAATTTTCAAGTAATTCTTAGCCCAACACATTATTGGCACATACCCATTTTCCAGATCGGTCGACTAGAAGAGAAGAGCACGAATGGGAGGAGCATCATCTGCTTATCTAAGGGTTTAAAGCATGCTTCCTTCGCCGGATTAGGTTTCATTCCATTTTCGCTTTCGAGCTGGTAAGAGCTCCTCCGAACCTGCTTAGCGAGGAGCACCTCGTAACCTTGATTTTATGACTCAAAAGGCGAAACGAGAACCTAACCAACGTAAATGGTTACTCGTAGACAGTGACTTAAGCGCCACCTTCGGAAGAAGGGTCACTGTCACCGTTGAAATCCGGCTAGAGACTTTTCAAACAGGGCGGGTAGGTTTTCCCAAATACGTAGTAAACCTCAACCAATCGAATTCAAGTCAACCAATCAATTATACTCATCGAAACCTAATCGAACCATAATAATTAGCAACTATAAACGACTACTCGAAACTGCTAGATGATGAAATTCGAGTTAATGATGGAGACGCCTGGTCTTTCACGGTTGTTCGAAAGTAGACCGCTAAGTAGATGTAATTCAATTCAACATACTTACTTTTATCAAACCTAATTCTAAAAATATATCCAAAATAAATCAAATAGTTCTAACGAATTCATGTTCTAATGATTTAATTTCCGAAAGAGTGTGAAACAAAACTTATGAACTATTGGTACCTAACAACTATCTTTTTACAATATTTACAGGCCTTTTGAGCTCAAATCATGGAGTGCACTTAGGACAAGCTTACTTGGTCGCCAGAGGGCGTATGGCTCAGATGTCCAACGTAGGAAGCGCTTCAGGGACGGTGAGGGCTTGAAATACGGTCTTGGTTCCTATCGCCGTAGTCTAGGATGGCCGCACAGCGTATTCACGGGTTGTTTGGCGTCCCGGAATTATCATGCGGTGGAGTAGCTGCTTGCCACCTAGCGGCGACCGAGTGTCCCGACGGTATGGATCTTGGCAATCCAGTCCAAACACCCACGTTGAATGGGGTTGTCTCCTGTTCAACGTAAACTTGTAATGTCCGAGCACTCTTATCACTTTTTCAATAAAGTTCTTACCTTATAGTCCAACCGATTTTGCCTGACACTCTTATTTTGACGTGAATGAACCACAAACCGAAAAACTAGCCAAATAGATCTAAATTGGAAACTAATTAGAACTAGGTTTACTTTACTTTAATTATATTCGACTCACTGCACCGTATTTCAGATGTCACACGCGTGTACTTTGCTGTCGACACTTAGAACCACCTTTACTCAACAACGGTTTCCACCAGAATAAACTCAAATTTCATCGACAAGTCAATCCAACCCCCTTTAGGTGGAGCCAATGCCTATTGTTTTAATTATCTTAATTTTGATTGGTTCGATTTTGGTTTCCGGTTTTCTATTCAGATTGGTGTTGAATTTTCATTGGTGGAAAAGGGTTTCCTGTTTAAGGATTTCAAATTTCTCAAATTGTCGAGCTGAACTCGAGTCGAGCTGAGTGAAGTGCGCCTTTAGGTATGCAATCTGCAATCGTTTGAGTGATAGTTCTCAAACTCACCAGTAGGGAACCTATTCACATTGAACGGCAAGTTCAACATATGAGCCACATAATTAAGGACGGTATGCATCGTCTTGTCCGATATAACGGACAAATATAAAACACATATATTTTTGTTTTTAACATATAAACTGTGTTTACATTTATTACACAAATTCAACTCATGTAACGAAGACAATCGTTACAGCCGTTGAGCTGTTGATCAGCATCTGGTTTATGATATTTCGGCTCGTGATAAACTCATCTGTGGTGCAGTCAAAAATCAAGCCCGTTAGGCATAATTACTACTATTATTAGACAAATTGAGCGTTTGGCTTGTGGTATCGCTCAAGATTTCAAACTTAAGCTACGTTTTCAGATTTCGACTTCAGCCGTGTGATCTAATACCTGTTGCTGATGTGTGCCATCCACACCACGAAACATTCAACTGGTTCGTCTTATAAGCAGATAACTTTTACAAATTTCTACTCTTGCGTTGGGGATTCTTCGTTTAACCATGGCAATCAACTAATTAACCATGGCAATCAACTAATAACATCCTGTAGTGCGATTCATCTATGACAGCAACCGAGCTAACAAAGCCTTTGGCTCTCTTCAGTGCCACCAAACGTGTGTAAGAGAGTTAACAGAGTAATATTTCCGACTTTATGAAACAATATGAAGTCAAAACGAGCAACAAGAACGACATCAAATTCAGTTAAATTAATCATCGTGGTCCTACGTCACCAGTTCGTACAACCCCATAGGGATGTACCCTTATAGTTTTTTCTCGAAAGTTCACCCATTAGTTTGTTAAAGTAAAGCACCCCGGGGCAAGGGGAATCCGCGGAAAGTGGGACCTTCCGACATAGCTCATATAGTGAAAGTTTTTCAAAAGGATATTCTTCCAGAAAGTTGATGAATTGTGACAGGTTTCACGTATTGCATTAGCTCGCAAAAAATAATTGTGTTATCCGAATGAATGAGCTACAGTTTTATGTATTATTACAAGCTATTTATGATAAACACATTTTTGTAGGTCCCACTTACCCCGTAGTACCTCAGGCTATATGCTTCAATAAACAACAAGCTGCGTCGAGAAAAGGTTTATTGATTCTTGATCTTGGAAAATACATTTAATTGGTACTTCGGACGGTGGTCTTACCCCGTCTTCCCCTACGACTGTGGGCTGCGAATTTTGCGAACCTACGCAGCTGAAATCGCTTGAGAACCATCCCCTAAAGTACAACCCTGGCAACTGCGACCGAAAACCATAAGACGCGAATGGGTTTTGTGTTTTTTTTGTGCTCCATGCCATTTATTATGCTGCGTGAGTCGCTCATCGGACATCGAGCTCTGAGAGTGAAATAGGGCCAATGTCATTGGACACCGTACGATTCCTCCGGCACTTGTTGTGGGAGGGGTGTGGGGTAGAAGTACAACAGTACTACTCATCGCCACAGAGTTGTGGGGGCTGTGCTGGGGGAGGGTTACTGACGACGATGACTACAGTTGGGCCGGTGTGACCCACACAGAGAGTCGCGCCGATATTTACGTCATCCTATTATTTATAGATTTATTGATTATTTTTGCGCGTTTGCAGCCGGTGACCGGTTACGATTACTCCTTGAGTGGAAAAAGAGAATAAGACAACTTCGTGGGAATGGAAGAAGTTTATCTAAGCGCCATCAGCATACGCAAATGAGAGCCCTAATTGATCAATCCTTAATTGATGCTGATATTGAATGACTACAGTTATCCTTTTCCATAGGGCCGTCTATATACCACGTGAGCTTAAAACTCTGATTTTGGTCCCAAACTTTTAAATATGCTAACAAAATCTACAACTGGAACGTTCTGCGATGCTGAAAAGGCGTAGGAAGCTGAATCCTATCATTTTGAATCACATCGGCAGTGGGTTTTTTGAACGCTACAGAGTTTAAATTAGGCCACAATATGCGTCGTACTAAAGCGCTTCTTATTGCAAAGTTTCGAACAACTTGGCCGTTTTTTTTTTTGACGAATAAATTGAGCATTTGGTGTAGTACCTACCTTGATACCTTGATGGCTACAGCGTAGCGTCACGTCATTGCCGGGCGTATAGTAGAGCTCCATCTTCGTCGGTCTTGGGCGAAACTTCTCCAGTTGCCCCGATCATTTAGGGTCGCCAGGTCCTCTTCCACTGCGTACAGCCAGCGTACTCGTGGTCTTCCCCGAAGCCGCCGACCTCTACCTGGTTCCCTGCTGATTATTATGTTTGCAATTCTTTCTTCCGACATCCGCACTAAGTGACCAGCCCACTGAAGTCTGCCGTATTTTACACGATTGATAATATTCTCATCTTTGTACACTTGATACAACTCGTGATTCATGCGTCTGCGCCACACACCATTTTCGAGTTTCCCACCGAGTATTATCCGCAGTACTTTACGCTCGAAAACACCGAGAGCTTTCCGGTCTAACTCTTTCAACGTCCACGCTTCGTGCCCGAAGAGAGCCACCGGAAGAATCAATGTTTTATACAGGGCGAATTTTGTTTCGGTTTGCAAGCTGCGGGACCTAAGCTGGTTACGTAGTCCGTAAAAGGCCCTATTCGCAGCCGCAAAACGTCTTTTCACTTCGCGGGAAACGTCGTTGTCACATGTCACAAGTGTTCCAAGATCCACAACTTCAAACACATCCCCATCAAACACTACCGCAGCACCTACACTACCATGCCTGATTCTATCTCTACCTGCAACCATGTACTTCGTTTTGGTAGAAGTAATGGTCAGGCCTTTCCTTGCTGTCTCCCTCTTCAAAGGCACGAAGGCCTCTTCCACTGACCTGCGATCAATTCCAATTAGGTCAATATCATCCGCAATGCCAAGGAGCATGTGCGACCTTATGATAATAGTGCCATTTCTCTGCACGCCAGATCTCCTAATAGCACCCTCCAGTGCAACAGTAAATTGAACAGTAAATTCAAAAGTGCGTCTCCCTGCTTCAATCCGTCTAACGTCACGAACGAGGTTGACACCTCGTCTACGATCCGAACACTTGATTTCGAACCATCCAGCCTAGCACGTATCAGCCTAATTAGTTTCGCCGGAAAACCATTTTCAGACATTATCTGCCAAAGCTCATTTCTTTTCACTGAGTCGTACGCCGCCTTGAAATCAATAAACAGATGGTGAGTCTGCAAGTTATACTCCCGGAATTTGTCTAGGATCATTAGCAAGCTAAACATCTGGTCCGTTGTCGAACGGCCCTCACGAAAACCAGCTTGGTATTCGCCGACGAAGGACTCCTCGAGCGGTCGCAGTCTGTTGAACAGGATGGGCAACATGCGTTTGTACGCCGAATTCAGCAGGGCAATTCCTCAGTAATTGGCACACTCCAGTCTGTGCTCTTTCTTGTAGATAGGGCGGATGAGGCCATCCAACCAGCCGGCGGGCAATTCTTCGTCCTCCCATATCTTCAGAAGTACTCGGTGGATCGACTGGTAAAGCTGCTCGCTTCCGTGCTTGAGAATTTCGACCGGGACCTCGTCCTTCCCAGCAGCCTTACAGTTCTTCAGCTCGCTGATAGTCTTTTTAACCTCTCCTATGGTCGGTGGGTCCACAACTTGATTCCACCGTTCAACAATTATTGAAAGTGCTCCTTCCTCCTGGCAGAGACCGCCGTTTTATTGGTCAGCAAATTCCCTTCTCGATCATTGCACATGGCGGGCACTGGTACGGTATTGTGCCGCGCACCATTGACCGTTGCATAGAATCTCCGCATATCATTCCGGTTCATGCTTTCTTGGGCGTCAGCTACCACACTTTCTTCGTGCTGCCTTTTCTTTCTGCGGTGGATTCGCTTTTCGTCGGCTCTCGCTGCCTTGTTCCGCTCTCTGTTCTGTCGGGTACCGGCCACAAGCATACGGCTTCTGGCGACATTCTTCATGTCTGTCACTCACTGGCACTCTTCATCGAACCAGTGGTTTTGTCTTCGTCGTTGAACAGTGCCGATCACTTCCCGCGCCGTTGTTGTCACAGCTTCGTGGATAGGGTCCCACAGGCTGTCGACGTCTCCAGCAACGTTGACTCTTCCCAACTTCTCGTCTAGTTGCTGACGGTACTGCGCAGCTACCCCATCAGTCGACAAGCGTTGTATATTGAAGCGTAGCGGTCTGTGTGTTGCGGAACTCGTGACGCTGGATAACCGCGCCCGAATTTTAGCTACAACGAGATAATGATTCGAGTCGATATTAGGGCCTCGGAAGGTCCTGACATCAATGACATCTGAGAAATGTCGCCCATCAACCAGCACGTGGTCTATTTGGGATCAGGTATCGCCACTCGGGTTTCGCCAAGTGTGTTTGCGGATATTCTTTCGTGCGAAGTAGGTACTGCTGATTGCCATCCCTCTAGCAGCAGCGAAGGTTACTAGCCGCAGGCCATTATCATTGGTAACGGAATGAAGGCTTTCCGTTCCAATGACGGGTCGCCCAGACAACCAGAATGTACGCATAACGAAATCACCTTTTGCGTTATGCGATGTTTATATGCGCAAAGTTTCACGTAAAAGATGTTGCGTAAAGGCCTTATACGTACAAAAGTGGAGGCGATATACGTGCATATTTTATATGATGAAAAATAACATGCAATGCGAGTGTGTAAATTTTATTGCGAGTAAGTCTGTACTCTTATGCGACTTAATTTGTGATAACAAAATAGATTTGACAGCTGCTACGGATTGATCCAACTTACTTTGTACGAGTATACGGAACAAAACAAAATGTACGTATGAACTCATAAAATAGCGTTTTATGCGAGGAAACTCATCGGTCGAAAGATTTCATCCACCATGTAGTGCGAGTGTGATGAAATTTATGTAACTAAACGACTTTGTTCGTTAACTGTTATGCGACTTCTGGTTGTCTGGGCGGAAGAAATCTTCTTTCCCGATCTGCGCATTTGCGTCGCCGATAACTATCTTGACGTCTTGTTTTGGGCACTCTCCGTAGGCCTTATCCAGGCTCTCATACAATTCATCCTTCATGTCATCGGGCTTATCGTTCGTTGGCGCATATATGCTGATCAGACTGTAGTTGAAGAACTTACCCTTCATTCTCAACACACAGATGCGGTCGCTTACCGGTTTCCACCGAATAATTCGCTTCATCTGCTTCCCAATCACTATGAAGCCAACTCCACGTTCTGCTCTGTCGCCACCGCTGTAGTAGATGTGGTACTTGAATGTAGTGTTGGCGATGGGGTCCACCGCTCGGAATTCGCGTTCTCCGGTTCTCGGCCAGCGTATTTCCTGGATAGCTGCCACGTTCACGCCGACATTCCGCAGTTCACGAGCCAGGAGCCCAACACGCGCGGGTTTATTCAAAGTTCTCACGTTCCAAGATCCAACTGTCCAATCGTTGTCCTTTATTCGTTGCCGGGTTTGTTGCCGTAAAATCAATCCGTTTGCTCTACTCGACAGATTGATGAGCTTCCTCACATAAAACACTTCTTTTCTGAGTTCATTTGTACATTTTGTTTCGTCCCGTACACTCGTACAAAGTAAATCGAATCAATCCGTAGCAGCTGTCAAATCGACATTTGTTATCATAAGTTAAGTCGCATAAGATCACAGGTTAGTTCGGTGGAATATTTATACACTCGCATTGTATGCTATTATTCATCACATAATATATGCACGCATATCGCCTCCACTTTTGTACGTAGAAGGCCTTTTCGCGACATCTAATAAGTGAAATGTTGCACATACAAAGCCTCCAGGTGATTTCATTATACGTACATTTTGGTTGTCTAGGTAGTATACAAATGAATGTACAGTGATCAATGATGTTCACAATAGAAGGTTTAATTGGGCCTTCCTTAGCCGAGCGGTTAGAGTCCGCGGCTACAAAACCAAGCCATGCTGAAGATGTCTGGGTTCGATTCCCGGTCAGTCCAGGACCTTTTCGTGATGGAAATTTTCTTGACTTCCCTGGGCATAGAGTATCATCGTACCTGCCACACGATATACAAATGCGAAAATGGCAACTGTGGCAAACAAAGCTCTCAGTTAATAACTGTGGAAGTGTTCATAGGAAAACTAAGCTGAGGAGCAGGCTCTGTCCCAAAGAGGACGTTAATGCCAAGAAGAAGAAAAAGTATAAAAATATCTGGGAAAATTTCTGGAAGAAGCCCTGTATGAAGTATTTTAGAGGAATCTCTGAAAGATTTCTTGGAGTAATCGTTGAAGGAATCCCTGCAAGAGTATCTAGAGAAATTCCTGGAGTAATGGAATTGTATAGGAGATTGTCTAGAACATACGGTTGCGATCGAAAATTCTTCCTAAAACAAAACATTAGAGAAATTCATAAAGAAATGACTGGGATATTTCTTTAACGAATCACTGGAGACATTGCTACTGTAGAGATTTGGAGGAATTTATGGAAAAAATCCTGAAGGAATATCCGAATAAATCTCTGGCAAATCCTTGGAAGCATAACTCCAGAAATTTCACAATATATCTCTAGGAGAATTCTTGAAGGAATACCTGGAATTTTTTATGCGTAATGGGGACTGTTCACCTGAAAATCAAAGTAATCGCCTATTTAGATGCGTGGGAAATATCTTACAAGAAATGGTCAAGAAAATCATTTTTTTCATCGCAGTACGCAGTAGAGCAAAAATCTTATTTCAAATGGGGCTCGCTGTAGGAAATTTCTTGACCATTTCCGTCAAAGAGTTTTTACTTTTCATGAGCGAAACATAATAAGCTTTCAGTTAAAAGGAATTTTTAACGTATTTGGTGGAACTGTAGTACCTGGGAAAATTCCTGATGGTGTTCTGTATGAATACTTGGATGAATTTCAGATAGAGATATCGCAATAATTGAAACAGAAATCACTGGCGGATTTTTAGTAAACGTCCTGAATGAATGTCTGGAGAATCATTTGAAGGAATTTGAAAGAGCTTCTGTAAAAATCGCTGGAGAAATAATTAGAAAATAATATAAAAGAATTACAAAAAAATTGAGAGAATTCAGAGAAGACAAAGAATTCCAAAAACAGTCACTAGAAAAATTTCTTAAACATTTCCTGAAAGAATTTTGCCATTTCAATTTTTGTAAAAATATTCAGATGAGAATAAGTAATAATTTGTAGAGGAAACTCTTAAGAAATTTTACAAGAAATTTCTTGAAGAAAATCTTTGGAGGAATTTTGAGAATAATAAATAAAGTCAAGTTAAGAAACTCGAAGACATTAAAAAGCAAACCCATGGAACATTCCAGAAAAAGCCGTAGAATGTGAGAATTCTTTATGAAAAATGTTTAACTGGAAAACGTTTCTACAATCTTAATATCGAAATTATTTTGTTATGTTTGGTTGGATAAAAGAAGTTATAGAATTTATCAGAGGAATTACAGGAGGAATATCTGAAAAAATCGAAGGGATCTCTGAAGGATTACCTTGGATAAATTATTGTAGGAAATCTTGTATGCATCTTTAGAGGCATCTTTGGAGGAAACCTGGAAAATTTCTTCACTGCAGACATTTTGCTGGAAGAATCCCTAGAGGGCTTCGTGGCCTTGCGGTTTGCGGCGTCAGTCGTCTAGGCGTATTGTGCCACGGGGTGTGAGTTCGTTTCCCCCTCCAGTCGGTGAAAACTTTTCGTCAAACGAAAAAATTATCGCTGGGCTACTGGGTGTTTCATGTTGTCTGTTGTTCAATGTTAGTGATCGTTCAGTCTGTGCAGCTGAAGACGGTTTAAATTGTCTTTTATGCTATAATTTGACTTCATCTTTTTTTTTCACGTGGAAGTACAGAAAAATATTCATTCAGAAATTTATCACAGGATACTTTCAAAAATTCTTTATAATATTCCTTAAACTCGTCCAATGTTTTTAAAGGGTTATTCCTTCAAGATTTTTCCCGGCTTTCTTTCAGGAATCCTTCCATTTAGAAATTTCATTATAAATCGCACCAGGGATTTTTCTTCAATGCTTTTAGAGTAATTCATTCAAGTCTCGGCAAACAATTTTTACTAGATTAACTCCAGAAATTCATTATGGATCCTTTCGTGAATGCTTCCAAAGAATACCCCTCCACCCTTGATTTCGTTTGAAAATTGAATTGATAATCAAAAAAAAAATCATTGCGTCCCAGCTGGGATAGAGCCTGCTTCTTAGCAATTTTATGAAATATATCATCAAGCATTTCTCCTAGTACTATTCCAAAATACGGTAGGTGTAAAATTCGATTCCAATCATAGATATATCAGAAATAGGTAGCTAGTAGCGATGTAGAAGAAAAAACTAATAATTTATTGCTCATTTTAATTGAAGTTTAACATTGTTTGTTCATCACTAGTTAGGAGAATATTTGCGCTTATTCGACGAGTGGCGTGAGGTGAGAACTCTCGATCTCGTATAGCAAGGTGACAATACTCGACTCTTGTGAAGTGACTCGCCGTGCAAATCAATTATCATTTTCACTCGAGTCGAGTATTGTCGCTTTGCTATACAACACCGGCAACTCTCACCTCACGTCACTCATAATATAAAGCCATCAGTTTCAATATAAATAATATATTTTTTTTTCGCCTTTCCTTGTGCATTGGGGTCATTTTTGGCCAATCGGTACGGTAAATAAGCTGTAACTTTGTAGAGAAAAGAGATATAAATCTGAAATTTTCTGACTTCTCCTAACTTTTGAAAACGAACATTTTCGTGCTAAAAGAAGCTTTCAGCGACCTCTAGGAGCAGCGCTACAAAAAAAGTGACACATTATGCATTAAGGGTCAAAAATGACCCATGACTTTAAAACGCTCTCAAAAATCCATTTTTAAACCGATTTTCGTTCATTTAGCTTTATATGAAATTTATGGAACTCTAGAATGGAACTCTGGAAATTGTTTGTCAGTATGGCCATTTTGGGCACAAGGGCACAAGGGAACCTGGAACCTGTTTCAGAAGGAACTGGCGTATATCATATTCAGCAGTTCATACACATGCATATAACGACGGTTCAAATTTCATGGTTTTTCATTCCGATTTACAAGAGCACCAAGAGGACCAACATTTAGATTTGACCTGTATTTCGGAGTATTCCGGAACCGGTTCCGCTAGGGTGTGATGTGGACATTTTCAGACCATCATATAGTACCATCATGCGACGGCTCAAAATACATGATTTTTCATCCAGATGTAAATGGACACCATGCCATATACCTGGCGTTACGCACCTAGTGGAACAGAGCCTGCTTCTCAGCATTAACGGAGAGGTTTGCCATCTGACTATTTTTGCCAATGTATATCGCTTGGCAAGCACGATGATATTGTATGCCTGGGAAGTCGAAAAAATTTCCAACCCGGAAAGATCCTCGTTCGGTGGGAATCGAACCCATGCCCCTTAGTTTGGTCTAGCTGAGAAGCTGCGTGTTTACCGCTGGGCTTCCCAAACATAAAAGTATTATATTAGAATATCATTTCCGTTACGGCCAAATTAGAAAAAAATGATTATACAGTCAACTCAGCATAGGGTAGAAGTACCAATTATGGCTATAGCACCAATTATGGCAATAGTGGGAACAAAAAGAAATTTTTCTTATTGTTTCACTAGAATATAACGACTAATATTCACAGGAATGATAAATCTATTTGTATTTGATGGTAACTAAACCTTGATGAGATCATTCGTGCAATAAGCTTCGAGAAATGAACATTTGAAAATTTTGCCTCACACATACAACACCTTCTTAGCAGTTTGTTAAAGAACACCCGTTACGAAATTCATGTTTTCATCCGGAAAAACTGCTTCAGCCGATAAACGTATGTTGCCTAGTGAAAACAAATGAATAGATTTAGCTGGTGAGCAATCAAATCTACTGTTTTAAGTTGGAAATCGTGTTATTTCCACTATGTCGATAACTGGTACAAAGAGTGTATGAGAGCCCAATTATGGCTATACTTTGGAGGTGGTTTGTTTACATTTTTTGATCAGTGAAATAAAAGAAGTAAAGCTATTTTACGGGTGACTTCCACGACGGGACGGTTCGGTAAGGCATTATCTTCATATTTTGAACTCAATTACTAAGATTTTTTAATCACACGTTCGAAAACGTTCGTAAGCGGAAGATGCTAATTTCATGGTAGAAAGGGGTTTTCAGCGACACTCGTTTTTGATTTTTCCTTACTTTTTCGTTCAAATTAAGCGCTGGAAAGGTAATATGAGTTCATTAATGCTGTTTTGTATAATAATTTGCGTTTTCACTGCATTTAGACATATTTTCAAAAAATAATTTGCTCACATGAACCCATTGCAATAAATTGATTTAACATCTATTAAACACAATTTTTTTCGGAAAATTTTATGTGCAATCACTTCATTACATATTAGCGTTGCATTATCATTCGTTTTGGATGGCGTTTGAGTTCATTTCGTGCAATCATTCGATAGTCCATAATTGGTACACTTTTATGTCGAATGCTAGGAACACTATTGCCATAATTGGTACAAAGACAACGTTTTTTAAAACCAATTTTTAGAAGCTAAAAGTCAATTTAGTACTAAAACTGCTTATTTCAACTGTTTTGCAAGGCTTCAAACTAGTAATTAACATCAACAAGTCATGCTTACGTCTTAGAAACGCGGTTTAAACTTGATTTTGATACATCCAGTTGACATATTGCATCCATAATTGGTACATCTACCCTAACTGAATTTTGAACGGACCAGAGAATAAGGGAGGTATACAGTAAAAGCTAGAGTAACCTGACCACTGGATTACAACAGAGTTGAAACAGATTTTGTTATTCCGTTAGCGCGTTTTTCTAAAAGAGTATGTTATAATTTTTAATGATTAGTAGTTAAAATAATAAAAATTATAACACAATTTACTCTAAACTAATCTAAACTGAAACAAATTATGTTATAATTCAAACAAAAGTGTAACTCATTATGTTTCGAATCAAACCCAAATATAACTCATTTTTTTATTTTCCATTACTGAATTATAGCAAAATTTGTTATAAGCAATTGCTTTCACAAATTTTATGAAAAATGTGTTATAATTATGATCTAACACGTAACAAATTTGAAGCAGCTTTTGTTAGTATAACTGGTTTTGTTTTAATTATGTTTAAATTTCTTCCATGAATTCAAAGTACTTTTAGCAAAAATGAAACAAAATTTGATATTTGTAATAAATCTTGATATCATCGTGCTACAATATTGTTGTAATCCAATGGACGGTAGTAGATAAAATAACAAAAAATACAATACAATTTCCTATATACTAAACAAAATTGAAACAAAATATAATATAATTTAAACAAAAATGTAACTTATTATGTTTCAAATCAAACAAAAATATAATTCAGTTTGTCATTATTCATAACATAATTATAACAAAATTTGTTATGTTTTTTACATGAATAAAAACGCACATGTATATAACTTCCCTCAGATTTTTTATCACGTTTTGTTTTATAATTATGTTAGAAATTTAAACAAATTTGAAATAGCCTTTGTTATTATAACTGTTTTTGTTTTAATTATGTAAGGACATTGTTACAACTCAACGTGCATGAACATAAATGAAATAAAATTTGATATTTGTAACAAATCTTGATATAATTGTGATACAATTTTGTTGTAATCCACTGGTTGCATACTGTGCACGTGCTGCAGCCTTATGTGCAGGAGCCATAAGATCCGAGATAATCTCTACTGTAATCCTTACAGCGATTTTTCCATGGGTTCCACAAGCGGTTACCCTTAGATTTCTCCAAGAAACAAATTTTGTTCGCTACCAGACCGTTTCCGATAGGACTCCAGAAATATCAGCAATTCCATCAGGAATATTGCTAGAAGTTCCTCCAGGGATTTTTCCAAGGATTATTCCAGGAATTTCTGCAGGGATATTTGTACAGGGATTTCGCCAAGACATACTGCGGGAATGTCTCCAGTGGTTCCTCCATAGATTCCTCCAGTAAAATTTTAACTAGAATTTCTCAAGGAATTTCTCGAACGATTCCTCAGGGAACTTTTTCAGATATTACTTCTGGGGCACTCAGGCTTCTCAGACACCCATCTAGAATCACATAACAAGATTATGACATATTGTAATAAAAGCTGTTAAGTTAACAGAACCCGACTAGAGGCATGTAACAAAAATATAATAAAATTTTATCAGAATATGATATGCATATCATATTATGATATAATTTTATTACGCCCCGTTATCCACAGAACATAATAAAACAAAAATATAACATAATGTGTTTTATTTCCCTTTAAGATATTTTTTTGTTCATTTTTTACAACTTTATAACAAAATAAATTGATAGTTATGCATTTCAATACTATACAATATTATCGTATATCGAACAGTATTATAATTTTGATACTTTGTATCAAACATTATAACTTGATTTGATATGTTTTTGATAGAATCAAAACACATTTTGTTATGTTTATGTTACTATTCATACACTTTTTGTTATAATTTTAGTTATTTTAACAACATCCTGCATCAAGTTTGTAACAACCTATGTTCGAAAAAACCTTATAACATAATAACATGTGCTGATATAATTTTGTTATGTATCTTTAGTCGGGAAGTTCATATAACTTTGTCAAGATGGCTTTGTTCTTAACTTATCACATTTTTGTAGCAGATTAATTACATGAAATTTGTTATATTTATTATATTGCATGTGTAAGTTGGTTGTAAATAACAGGATTTTTTCAGGTAATCTTCCAGGAATTCCCCTTCAAATTTCTTTAGAGACTCGTTCTGGGCCTCCAAAAACTTCTCCGGGAAATTTTTCGAGAATCCTCTATAAATTCTTACATAGATTTACCCATGAATTCATCCAGAGATTTCATCAAAATAAATAATAATTCATCCTGAATTTCATCTGCGATTTTTTAAAGATTCCTCTAGGAATTCCTTTTTTCAAGAAGATGTTTGAAAGAAAAATCTTAGATGAGGTCCTGAAAAGATTCCTAGAGCAATCCCTGGAGAATCCTTAAAAAAAAATTCACAATCGAAACACGTTCCTGACGAAAAGTTTTCCTAACTGAAGCGGGAATCGAACCCGCACTCCTTGGTCGATGCGGATAAATGCGTTGTCATTCTAGAAAAAAATAGAGTAATCCCGTGAAGAATCCTCGGTTGAATTTCTGGAAAAATGTCTGAAGTAATTCTTGCAAGAGCCAATCGAGGGATTCTTAGAAGAATTCTCTAGAGGAATTTCCCTGTAACATAAAATATACTTTTTGGCTCCGCTATTTATTTTTTTATCGCCTTTTTTTATAATAAAGACTGCGTAAACGAAAAGCATATTTCATTAAAATGTGCAGTTGATTGTCTACCAGCCCATCCTTGGACAATTTCTAGAGGAAATCATTAAGAATTTTTTTAAAGCAATCCTTTGTGATATTCTTGATGAAAAAGCTGAAGAAATCCCTGCAGGAATCGCTGTAGAGGTTTTACTAGAGAAATCCCTGGATGAGCCTCTGGAAATACTCCTGTAAGAATTTCTAAAGGGCTTCTGGGGGATTTGTGGAGAATCCTTGGAGGTGTCCCACGACGAATGCTGGTAAAATTTGTAGAGAAATCCCTGGAGAAAACCCCTGTAGCCCCTGTTTTGACTCTTCTGGAAAAATCCCTTGAAAAATTCTTAAAGAAATACCAAAAGAAATCTTTGGAGGATACCATGAAGAGATTTACCAAAAAAAATCAATGTAGAGCGCAGAGACGAACCGGCCTTGGGCCGAAAGTCTCTTTAATAAAGAAATAAAAAAAAAATGTAGAGCATTTACTGGAGGAATATTTGTAGAGATTTTCGTAAGTAGTAGTTCTTAGCATAATGTATGACTAAATTCCTGCAGGAATTCATAGGAGAATCACTGAAGGAATTTCAAGAAGAACTCTTAGAGGAATCCCTGTTGGTGGTTCAGAACGAGTCCCAGTCAGTCTGGAGAAATTATTAAAATAATTGATGTCGCGATTTTCCTTGTGGCAACTCTGGGAGAATTCCTCCAAGAAATTCTTGAGGAATTTGTAAGTTGAGAAACACCTGTAATAAATCCTGGTAGAATCCCTGGAGTAATCCAGGGAGGAATCCCAGAAGAAATTTTCGGAATACTTCCTGGAAGCATCTTGAGAGGACTACTTGGAGATATCTTTGTATGTTTCCGTGGAGGAATCATCAGAGAAAATTCTGAAGAAATCACTAGATAAATATCTTGAGTAACCATTGAAACAAAATGTCCTAGTGTAACTCTTAGAGAAATTCCTGGGGAAACCTTTAAGATATGAACAATAAAATACTCTAACAATCCCTTCATAAAAAATATAATAAAAAACAAAGATTCTCTGCAAGAATCCTTGATTTTCTAGAGGAATCTCTGAAAGAAAACCAGAAAAAATCGCTTAAAAATTATCTGGAGAAATTCCGTAGCTTTCCTGAAAGAATTCCTGGAACAGATCTTGTAGGATTTCTGAGAGAAACTCCTGGAAGAATCCCAGGAAAAAAATACTTTAGTAATCACTAGAGACATTCTTGCAGAAACTCCTTGCGAAATCTCTAAAGGAATCCCTGTAAATGTCTTGGCTGTCTTGGTAGTGTTATTCGAACAACATGCCAAGCCGTTCCCATAGGGGACGTTAGCCAAAAAGAAGGACGTTTCAAGTACCGTAATTTCGGGTGAAATTGATCATTTTTCACGATTTTTCTAGTCTGTTTTCTATAATGTTAACAATGCCAAACAACTAAATGCAGGAAAACAAGTACGAAGGTGAACCTCATCGACTCATGTACCGAAATTTTCTAACAAATCTCATTTTAGTGTTAACAAATACCTCCAAAATAAAAAAATTAGAGGATTACATTTCGGGGTGAAATTGATCACTTGTCAATGCCATTATTGTTAGTTTCCAAAACAACTCTATATGATAAATTTGAGCTCCCTGAGTCCGAATATGCTTGTAAAGTTCTTAACAATGCAATATTTATATAAATAACGAAAAGTTAAATTTCAAGAATTACGCGGAAAACGCCTAAATGTATGCAATTTCCTAAGGAATTCAATGATATCTAACAGAAATTCAAATATTTCAACCACATGAGCTAATTGGTATAAGTTTTGGTGATGAAATCTCGTTTGGGGATATATCTCAAGCATCCTCACAAACTTTCAGGATTATACCATGTTCAAATGCTTGCTTATAAATAGAAGTTCATAGGTGTTTGTCAATACTGCACCGTGCATGATTTTGAAATTTTACGTTATTTTCATACTAATAAACATTCTTTAACGCAAAAAACTTCACAACACACAATTCGACAATAGTTACGACAAGCAACGTTCATTTACTGCATTTTACATTGATATTTGTGCTCGATTACGAATAAATAAAATCATGTGATACGATGATCAATTTCACCCTTCTGATCAATTACACCCGATTTTACGGTAATACTGTTCTATATGGTATGCCCTCTTCAACATCTAATCCAATTTCTCTCGCCGTTCGCTTACGGTACCTATCCATCTAGTATTCATTGCTTTCTTCTCCATGCTCCCTCTTACTTCAAGTAAAATAGACCGATATGCCGGTAACCAAATTAAATGCCTGTAAATATTGTTTGCAGGAATCCTAGGACGAATTGCTTATCGAATCCCTGGAGAGACTCCAGGAGGAATTGCTAAGATATTCAGCCTATCAAGAGCCCTATCAAAACTGGTCTAAAATGTATCATGAGAAACAATAGTTCTTCCTGGAGCAATCTCTGGCAAAAGCCCTAGTGAAGAAATTGCTGTAAAAATTGCGGTAGAGATTATTCGTGAAGGAATTTTTGAAATGATTCTTGGAGAATTCTCTGGAAGAACCTCTGGAGATGTTTAGAGAGTGATTCTTGAAGGAATATCTGAAGATTTTCCTAAAAGGATGTCTGGTGCCCTATTTGAGCAGGTCTCAAAATTGCGATTGATGTCAAAAGTTATAATAGTTATAAGTTAGAATTATGTCGAATGATTTCGATTCCTTATATTACATTTTTTTACTAATTTGGTAATATCGGAAATAAAATTCAAGTATGATAACTTTATGTTTAAGAGACCCATATAGCCTCAGCAGTAAACGCGCAGCTTTTCAGTAAGATAAAACTAATGGGCATGGGTTCGATTCCGACCGGTCGAGGATCCTTTCGGGTTGGAAATTTTTTCGACTTCCCAGGTATACAATATCATCATGCTTGCCAAGCGATATACATTGGCAAAAATAGTCAGATGGCAAACCTCTCCGTTCATAAATGCTGAGAAGCAGGCTCTGTTCAACTAGGTGCGTAACGCCAGGTATATGGCATGGTGTCCATTTACATCTGGATTAAAAATCATGTATTTTGAGCCGTCGCATGATGGTACTATATGATGGTCTGAAAATGTCCACATCACACCCTAGCGGAACCGGTTCCGGAATACTCCGAAATACCGGTCAAATCTAAATGTTGGTCCTCTTGGTGCTCTAGTAAATCGGAATGAAAAACCATGAAATTTGAACCGTCGTTATATACATGTGTATGAACTGCTAAATATGATATACGCCAGTTCCTTCTGAAACAGGTTCCAGGTTCCCTTGTGCCCTTGTGCCCAAAATGGCCATACTGACAAACAATTTCCAGGGTTTCATTCTAGAGTTCCATATCTTTCATATAAAGCTAAAAGAACGAAAATCGGTTTAAAAATGGATTTTTGAGAGCGTTTTAAAGTCATGGGTCATTTTTGACCCTTAATGCATAATGTGTAACTTTTTCTTAATGCATTAGGAAGGTTAAAATAACCATTGAATAATTCGACATTATGCATGTTGATGTTGTTTTTTAAGCTCCCACTAATATCTACCATAATATTTTCATAGCGAGATAATAATTCTAAACTAGTTTTAAGTAAAAGTCGTATTTCTCTTCCTTATCCATGGATTTCATCACCGACCAAAGGTGACTTTCAGATCGTTTTCCTTCCTCTCTAATCAACACCCTTCCTGCGGTGATTGTGGAAATGCAGAGGTATTCTCCGTCTCTAGAAGCAACAATCATTACACGCTGACATTCCATCTCCATCCCAACTGACTGTAAGAACTTGGCCGGCGTCGTTAATGATCAATAATAGAGTAAAGTGGGGCAAAAGTTCGAGTGGGGTAAGAGTTTCTTTTTAAGATTTCTAGCTCAATTCAAAACAAATCTTATAAATGTCACGGTGGTTCGAATACTATTCAAGTAAGAGACTTTCAATCCAAATATCATAAAAATCGATAGAGATTTGGAAAAGTTATGGGTATTTGTTGTTTTTCGACGTGAATACTGTAATATTTGGTCAAACTTTCGTTGCATGGAACCAATTGAAGATAAAATCTTTTTCAATATTTTATGTAAGGGTGTTTCTAGACCTATCATAAGGTTGCTTTGAGGTGTATTAGTTTTTGCATAAATGCTTGAAAACAATTTTTGGCCCATAGTGGGGCAAAAGTTCGAATCAGCGGGGCAAAAGTTCGACCTACGTATAAAATCACGGAAAAATTTGCAAATTGCCTAAAATCCACATATTATCTTCAAATTTAGTTAAATTAGCCTGATCGTGCGAAAACTGTCACCAAAATTTTACATTTCTACTTAGTTTTGCGAAAAACTGCTATTTTTGAGTATATTACAATCAACCCGGTTTTGGGTAATTTTTAGATGAAAATTTAGTGTGTATTTTTCGTCAAACTTAAGTTTACGGCTGGTGTAAAGTATGCCTGTCATAAAAGAATCGATATTTTGTGTTTTAACCAGCGAACTTTTGCCCCACACTAGATTCGAACTCTTGCCCCACCGGTGGGGCAAAAGTTCGAATAAGACAATCAATTTTGAAACTGTTATAACTAAAAATGGGTAAATTTTTTGACACAAGTTTGTTCAGCAAAATTATAGCCAATATGTTGAAGGTTCACTGTATGGTATTTGTTTTGTTTTAACTGCTATTGTTTTTCTGGAAACTTTGATTATACCACTAAGGTCGAACTTTTGCCCCACCTTACTCTATGAGATCTGCTAAAATTTGCACTTAATTTGGATCGAAGCGCGATTCTTACCAGTTCCGATCAACCACGGATTAGTAACCAAATAACCATTGACATGCACAGTAAGTATATTGCCGTGAATCGCAAGTCAGTCCCATCTGCATTTTCGTCAAAATTGAGTTGAGTTCAGTTTTCAACATATCTTCCAATGCCCTTTCAGCTGCACTAATGATACAATATAATTTGTTCGGAAAAATTAAGAAAAAACAGCAAGACAAATTGTCTCATAATGAAAAGTAATCGCATATCAGTCTCACTACAGATTTCCGTACCGTGTTACACAAAAAAGAACCGTTTTCTGATCTTTCTTCTATTTTTCACGAATAGATATCATAGTAAAAATCAAATTGTGAAAGTTTCATCAGGATTGGATTATGTTCAAATATTCTCTTCAGAACAAACCAATGAAGACGCATGATTGCTCAAATTTTAGGGTGCATTTTGATCATTTTGAAGACTGACATTCAACATTGATGTAGAACAAAAATGTTGAGGAAAAAAACCAAACAAAACTATAATTTTTCAAATATTTATCAAAAGCTCATAACACAGTAATGGTGAAATTTGATGTGAAACGGAGTAATCGTCATAAAAATCTTCCTCTGCTAGAATAATGATTTCTTTCACATCTATTTCCCGTAATGGACACAAACCATGTAAGCACTTCTTGTTTATTTTTTACAGTTACAAATAATTTCCCGTTTATTTGTTTATACTTCATATAATCATTTAAATAATTTATTTAAATAATAATAGTAATAATATTGTTTATGCATGCGCGGTACTGTCATATGCCGCTCAGTTTTGTTTTGACTTACGGTTTTCTTTCTTCACCGAACATTGATGTCCTTAATTTGTTATCCGCATTAGCTTCTCATTTAACATTTTGCTATTAGAGCATTGTTTTTTCATCGGGATATTTCTTTGCAATGGGGGCCGATTGTAACGCCAAGGTGTGTATGTATGAATTTTGCACTCCTATTTTGCCGGAATTCCGTCTCACATTTCCCTCTAATGCTTCGGTATATTATGGATTATAATTTGTAGTGTATTTTACTTATTTTTTCTGTTCTGTTTCGACATAGTTTTACCATTCATTTACTCGGTGGTAACTGTATCTATTTAAACTCTCACAATCAACATCGACCGTTTCTGAGGGGAGAAAACAAATCGGAACACAAAATAACGAGAATGTCTTAACAGTTTGCATGAGTATTCACAGCTTGTTGGAAAACTGGAAAGATTCGGAGAATTGAAATTGGAAGTTTAAGGAACAAAAGAACAATTGAACAGTGTATAAACTCAATTCGTTATAAATAGTCAACAGAAATGAAGAATTATAATTACGAACTGTTTCGCGGGGGAAATCTAGAATAATTACAACTGGGTTCTCGGAATTTACATCTTTTTTAAAAGGATACATTTACCATACCTTTCTATATCGTGTTTTCTAGTATTTTCTTCTTGGATTTGCAGCACTTTTCAGGGTATTGAAGCGTTTTCGTTTATATTATTATTTTTTGCATTGTTAGTTGTGTGTGAGTGTGTTTGAGGTTATGGCAGCTGATGGAAGAAAATGGCAACTCAACGGCGTTCGAATTTGAACTGAAATCTTCAACGGTATGCTGTTTGAGGCGTTTGGCAGTTGAACGGTATGTTTTTATCGTTTTCTTGTCAAAACCAATCGGGTGGATTATTAACGTTTGTGTGAAATTCGTGTTGGATAACTATCGAACAAAAGGGAAGGAGTTGTATGAAGTGTTAACATTAAGTAACAAGAAAAAAAAGTTGATAACATTGAAAAAGTTAAGCAGTATGTGTGTGTTGCAGTTATGAATGATTATTTGCGCATGTATATAGTTTACACCGGGATTTTGCCGCCTGAGCGCGTACAACAGCAATATATGCGTGTGTTTGTGTTATATAGTTGTGTTTGTATTGAATCGGTTTCATGATTTTTGTTCTATCCATAATCTCAAGCAGGTTTTTTTGTTTCAGCGATTTCCTTTCTTTATATATAGGTTTTATGTTAAGTTTATGCATAACGTAACGCTTTGTATTCTGTTTCACCCATCGACGGATGCGACCCGCGGTATTGTGGGTATTGTTGCAATTCAACTAATTTCCGCGACCGCCATTCGTCAACGAGTTGCTAGCCTACTGTGTGAGACACGAAGATATTATTTTTATTTGTTTTTTTTCTCGCCATCCGATTCAGACTATTCTAAAACACTGCTGGTGTGAGTAAACATTCATGCGGTTGTCAATTTTTGTTCCTGTTCCACGCTACACGCGATCCTATGGCCTGCGATTGTTTGCTTACGTGAAGTTTCTCTGATTGTATAAATATTTCTAGAAATCATATCTTCGCAACGTTTATATCAAATACAAAATATTTGCATTTATGTTTTGTTTATATTATTTGCTTTTTGTTTAATTTGCCTATAAACTGATGCATTGTTTGTCGATTTGTTGTATTACTTTTTCGTTAATTTGGTATTCTTTTTTTCTTTTGTCAGCGGGTTACGTGTATAATCAAGCTCATTTATAAACAATATACATTTATCTGGTCGTTTTGTTTTGGTTGTTGTGTTTGTATTCGCTAAACTGGAAGAATGCGACTTCGTGGACTGGAAATCTCCACTAGGTTCGAAGATTCCACTGCACTTTGCGTTAGAATGATGAGGCGTGAGGAATATTACTCTTAGTGTGGATTTAGTTAGAAGGAAAATACGGAAGGAGAAAGCGAATGTCGAAAAAACAGCGGCGACAGATGATAGTGGATTATAGATTTATCGATAGTGTTTGCTCAATAGCTAATGATGAATGATTTGTCTCAGCGAAGCTGCTTACGTATGGTTCCAGTTCTTAACCGATGATCACTTTTAATAGCAATGTAGGGCACTCAAATTATAATCTGTTGCTTCTGATGATGATTACTATGGTGAAAACTAATTTTCCTATTCCTCCGATCGACTTTGGAGCGAGACAAATTGGTTGATAGCTGACAGCAAGCTACCAGGTTTCTGACAAGAAGCATCCAGCTGACAGGAAGTTTTCAAGCTTCTGATCGGAATCTTCCAAGCTTCTGAAAGGCAGCTTCCGAAATTCTGACAGGAAGCTTCCAAATTTCTGACAAACAGCTTTCAAGCTTCTAAAAAAAAGCTATCAAGCTTCTGACAGGAAGCTTTCAAGCTTCTGAGAGGAAGCTTTTCAAGCTTCTGACAGAAAGCTTTCAAGCTTCTGACAAGAAGCTTTCAAGAAGATTTCAAGATTCTGGCAGGAAGATTTCAAGTTTCTGACAGGAAGCTTTAAAGTTTCTGACAGGAAGCTTTCAAGCTTCTGACAGGAAGCTTTCAAGCTTCTGACAGGAAGCTTTCAAGCTTCTGACAGGAAGCTTTCAAGCTTCTGACAGGAAGCTTTCAAGCTTCTGACAGGAAGCTTTCAAGCTTCTGACAGGAAGCTTTCAAGCTTCTGACAGGAAGCTTTCAAGCTTCTGACAGGAAGCTTTCAAGCTTCTGACAGGAAGCTTTCAAGCTTCTGACAGGAAGATTTCAAGCTTCTGACAGGAAGCTTTCAAGCTTCTGACAGGAAGCTTTCAAGCTTCTGACAGGAAGATTTCAAGCTTCTGACAGGAAGCTTTCAAGCTTCTGACAGGAAGCTTTCAAGCTTCTGACAAGAAGCTTTCAAGCTTCTGACAGGAAGCTTTCAAGCTTCTGACAGGAAGCTTTCAAGCTTCTGACAGGAAGCTTTCAAGCTTCTGACAGGAAGCTTTCAAGCTTCTGACAGGAAGCTTTCAAGCTTCTGACAGGAAGCTTTCAAGCTTCTGACAGGAAGCTTTCAAGCTTCTGACAGGAAGCTTTCAAGCTTCTGACAGGAAGCTTTCAAGCTTCTGACAGGAAGCTTTCAAGCTTCTGACAGGAAGCTTTCAAGCTTCTGACAGGAAGCTTTCAAGCTTCTGACAGGAAGCTTTCAAGCTTCTGACAGGAAGCTTTCAAGCTTCTGACAGGAAGCTTTCAAGCTTCTGACAGGAAGCTTTCAAGCTTCTGACAGGAAGCTTTCAAGCTTCTGACAGGAAGCTTTCAAGCTTCTGACAGAAAGCTTTCAAGCTTCTGACAGGAAGCTTTCAAGCTTCTGACAGGAAGCTTTCAAGCTTCTGACAGGAAGCTTTCAAGCTTCTGACAGGAAGCTTTCATGCTTCTAACAGGAAGCTTTCAAGCTTCTGACAGGAAGCTTTCAAGCTTCTGACAGGAAGCTTTCAAGCTTCTGACAGGAAGCTTTCAAGCTTCTGACAGGAAGCTTTCATGCTTCTAACAGGAAGCTTTCAAGCTTCTGACAGGAAGCTTTCAAGCTTCTGACAGGAAGCTTTCAAGCTTCTGGCAGGAAGCTTTCAAGCTTCTGACAGGAAACTTCCAAGCTTCTGACAAGAAGCTTTCAAGCTTCTGACAGAAAGCTTTCAAGCTTCTGATAGGAAGCTCCAAAACTTCTGACACGAAAATTCCAATTTTCTGACAGGAAGCCTTCTAAGCTTCTGACATGAAGCTCTCAAGCAACTGACAGGAAGCTTTCAAGCTTCTGATAGGAAGCTTTCAGGCATCCAACAGAAAGCTTCCAGATTCAAGTTTCTTACAGGTTTCAAGTTTCTAACAGGAAACTTTCAAACTTCTGACAGGAAGCTTCCAAGCTTCTGACAGGAAGCGTTCAAGCTTCTGATAGGAAGCTTTCAAGCTACTGACAGGAACCTTTCAAGTTTCTGACAGGAAGCTTCCAAGCCTTTGACAGGAAGCTTTCAAGCTTCTTACAGAAACATTCCTAGCTTCTGACAGGAAGCTGCTTAGCATCCGACTAGAAGCCGCCAATCTTCTGCTAAGAAGCTTCTAACAGGAATCTTCCAAGCTTCTGAAAGGCAGCTCCTAAAATTCTGACAGGAAGCTTCCAAGCTTCTTACAAACTGCTTTAAAGCTTCTGAAAAGAAGCTTTCAAACTGCTGAAAGGAAGCTTTCAAGCTTTTGAGAGGAAGTTTTCAAGCTTCTGAGAGGAGGCTTTCAAGCTTCTGAGAGGAAGTTTTCAAGCTTCTGACATGAAGCTTCCATGCTTCTGGCAGGAAGCTTTCAAGCTTCTGAAAAGAAGCTCTCAAGCAACTGACAGGAAGCTTTCAAGCTTCTGACAGGAAGCTTTCAAGCATCTTACAGAAAGCTTTCAAGCTTCTGACAGGAAGCTTTCAAGCTTCTGAAAAGAAGTTTCCAAGCTTCCGACAGGAAGCTTCTAAACTTCTGGCAGAAAACTTTCAAGCTTCTGACAGGAAAGTTCTAAGATTCTGACAGGAAGCTTCCAAACTTCTGAAAGGAAGATTCCAAGCTTCTGACAAGTAGGTTTTAAGATTCTGACAGGAAGCTTCCAAGCTTCTGACAGAAAGCTTCCAAGCTTCAGACAGAAAGCTTCCAAGCTTCTGACAAGAAGGTTCTAAGATTTTGAAAGGAAGCTTCCAATCTTTTGGTAGGAAGCTTCCAATCTTTTGACAGGAAGTTTCCAAGCTTTTAACAGAAAACTTCCAAGCTACTGACAGGAAGATTCTAAGATTCTAACAAAAAGCTTCCAAGTTTCTGACAAGAATTCCGAAAGGAAGCTTCGAAGCTTCTGACAGGAAGCTTCCAATTTTCTGACAGGAAGCTTTCAAACGGTTGTTAATCCGTCAAATATAAAAAATTTACACTTTTCTTAAACCAATTCAAATAGTGACTTGCAAATCAACCAAACTGTCCTCTAAGACGGACACCCCGCTCACTAAACTAAACTGGGAATGTATTTTGCGTCTATCGGCACGCTCCGAAAGTCGACCACCAGAACAAAAACCTGAAAGTTCAAAACCTTACAAATGATTCTCGAAACCGAAAACGTTCGCACAAACACACGGAGGGAAGTCCGCGCCTTCCCGAACCTCAAAAGGTACATATGTTCACTACAACTATGATACTTTTCCTTGCCGTGTTGCCATTCTGCGGCTAACAGTGCGTGTGTGTCTGTCACACGATGAACACCGAATTTTTTGTAGTGGTATTTTTCCTCAGCATCCCAAAACTGAAATCCTGCTTCTTCTCTTTTGTTTTCTCTCTGCCTCCTACGACCTAAGCCTAACGAGTCCTTAACAAGCTAATTTTTGGTATCATTTTCCGTGTATGTGACAGATTTCTTCTGCGTTTGTGGGGGTGGGGTGGGGCACGCAACTGCAATCGAAGTTTACTGGTCTAATATGGCAGACAGGTTGCTTAGCGATAGAGAATCGAGAAATCTCAAAATAATGACACACCGATATTTCAGTGCAGGGAAAATCAAGTGTCACGCCACCCCAACTGCACTGGGAACCCTATTTACACAAATTTAATAATAATAATAATATCTTATCAATCTGATGTGATATGGATCGTTATGTTTCATACCTTCTCACCGTTCAATTATAACACCAAGCGGATTTCCTTCTTTTGTAATAATTTCAATGCTTTAACGAACTCTCAAAAAACAGTTGCCAATTGATGCAGCAGAACTGGGGCCTGAGTTTAGCCGATATACATGTATATAAACCGCGATCCTTTAAAGCTTCAATCATAATACATAGATATAAGTTATGTGTGAGTTTACATTCTGTACACCGTGTACTCAACTTAGTTCCTCGATAACTACCTCTCGTTTAATAAGTTTATATGTACCTCTTTTAGCATTAATTATCATTTGTTTACTGCTTACTTTCGCTCTTAAATTTGTTTAAACCAATGACTAGAACGTTAATTTGATTTACAGTTTCAGTTTTTTTTAAATAAATTATAATACAATATGTAGTTAGTCCCACCATGTGAAATCGGTCCGACTGACTGATCCGCGGAGGATGACTGCGCCTAATGAGGCAGTGTTGCCTGCCCTACTAGAAAACACCCAAAGCTGGCTGGTAGTAGGCTGTGGTTGATGATGTGGGTGAGTGAGTGTATGCGCAGTGTAAGTGTAGGTGTCTGTGTGAATGTGGTTCTTTATCAAAAAACAGCTATTGCCCCGTTTTCACGCGAAATTTGAAGTGAAAAGGTCGGTGAGCGTGACTAGCGCTTTCAGCTATAACTTTACAATTTACGATTAAGCCAGAGTTATGTTAATAATTTCAGTAAATTTTGCTTACAATTACGCCACGATCATACGACGAGTATTTCTGGTATCAGTTATTGTGTTCTCTCATGTACTCCTCGCTTTCATCTAATTCTGGGATACGACGCTATACACACACTGTATTTCTCATTTGATGAATGGAAGTACGTTTACTCTTCTTGTTTTCCCTATACCTACAAATCTCAACTAGACGCTTTGTTTCTTTAATACATTTGCTTCTTCAAGCATTTCAAATTGATTTTCCGATTTTTCTGCGATCACTGCAAAGACGCTCGATTCAAATAATGGCCAAACACCGACACAACAACAGCTGGCTTCGGTTTTGCAATAGTAAAGTAACGGAGAAAGTTTATGAGATCAATCTATAATACAGAACCACCAGGGGGGTGGGGGCATTACTCCAACGGAAACGGGAAACTAACGGAGGTAGAACAACAACGGTTGAAACGATAAAGCATTTATTCCTGGGCTTAGGCGTACGACTCACTCAGGTGTTCGAAAAAATGCTCAAAGTTCGGATCGTTGATGCCGGGGATGCACGTCGGACTGCTGGCGGGGGATATCGCCACGTTCCGGTACTGCTGCTGAAACGTAGATAAAATGTCGCGAATCTTTGCAATGATCTCCTGCACTCAGGCATTCGATTCCTGTGGAGAGAAGGGAGAAAGAGGATCGAGGTTAGAACAAATATGTTGTTGTTCATTATATAACGCAAAAGTTGTAAGGATTCCATTCCACTATAAACAGAAGAAGCAATGTCAATGAATTCTTGATTTTCTTTTAAATAGTCATCAAAACATAAGAAATCTCAAAAGGGAAACAATAATTAGCTGATGGCACAAGACTGCTTGCGCTCGCAGGACCATTCAGGTGTTCTTTTTAGTGCTGCTTCTACCTTTCAATTGCCACATGTTTGTCTGCGCTGCATAGTTCTAATCCAGAAACTGTGAATTGCTTATTATTCCTTTCTTCCGCACGTTACGGCTCAACTGAGACAGAACCTGCCTCAAACTCAGTGGTCTTTGCGGCACTTCTACAGTTATTAGGTGTGCGCTTTTACTGTCAATTGACCATTTTTGCATTTTATATGGGTGGTTAACCCTCAGAGGCCCGAGACAGTCTTTTTTCAATGGGGTGACGCTCAGAAACTAATAAACTTAATGGAATGCGGTTTTCACTATGATCGATGGGATGAATTAGACTTGTATGCGAAGAATCATCCAGTTCCATTGGACCAGGAGACAAACATGGATGGAGCACAAATCTAGGTATACGATTGCTCCAACTTCATTAAATAACCTCAGCGTTGTTGTAAGAACATGCTTCTTGCCTGTATTGACACTTCGGCAAGAAAGTCAGTTAATGACCGGATCTTGACGTTACTTTCGATGAACCAGAAGACAAGCATTAATAATGTATAAAAATAGGTGCGCGTCTACACAAACTTCATCAAATCATCACAGCTCTGCTTTGCTGATTACTTTGCAACTCTATTGTCAAATAGGTACAGTACTTGTAAGAAATTTCACTTCATTTTATGATTTTTCTATGATTGTGTTGATATATGTTTTCTGATTCAGCAGAACTGATCTTGAAATCCAAACATCTGGCTGAAGCGTTAACACATGCAAGAAACATATTCTTGCTCAACGCTGAGATTATTTCATGAAGTTTGAGCAGTCACATGTCTAGTATTGCGTTTCATCCATATTTTTCTCCTTGTTCACCGAAAGTGACCTATCCGGATTTCGATTCATGCAAGAAAATAAACTAAATGTTGTCTTCTTGCATTGGTACGTTGGCCTAATTCATTCCGGAAAGGTGCCGCTAGGCGAAATTTGCCGAGATAAGTATGGAGGTGTCTTGACGGACGAACGTAAGGTGATTGAAAGGAGGAAGCAGAATTACGATGAACACTTGAGTCTCGCCAATGCAGAAGACGAAGGCAGCAGCAGGAATGACTTCATCGGTACGGCAAATTAGGGCGACTTGCCAACTCCCACAATAAGTGAAGTTAAGGGTCTTATCAAACAACTCAAGAGCAACATAGCAGCTGGGAAGAATGGTATTGGAGCGGAAATTGTTAAAATGGGCCTGGATAGGTTGGCTACTTGTCTGCACCGAATCATAGCCAGAATCTGGGGTACAGAACAGCTACTGAAGGAGTAGGAGGGTACAAAAAGGGTGATAATGAGCGAACTATCAAGTGGTCACTATTCTTATCGCAGCATATAAAATGCTTTCTCAGATCATCTTCCTCCGTCTAGCAAGCAAGCGGATTTGTGGGAAGTTAAGCCGATTTCGTAGACGGGCGATCGACAACGGATCAAATCATTATGTTGCTGCAGATCCTCCAAAAGTTTCGCGAATATCAAGTTCTTAAGTACCACCTATTTGTCGATTTTAAAGCGGCCTCTGATACCATCGACCGCGAAGATAGGGTACGATAAGAGGGGCAAGTTGTGAAAATGCCGGACAACAATCCCGTTAAAAAGGTGTTCACCTCAAATCCGGCCGGGAAAAGACGAAGAGGGGCGTAACGAGTTAGATGGTTTCACCAAGTAAAGCAAGATCTTGAAAGTGTTGGACGATCGATAAACTAAAGACTTGCAGCCATGGACCAAGTTTATTGGCGTAACTTTGTGGTGCAAGTCATGTCTTGAAGGACAAAGCGCCATCAAAAGAAAAAGTAAGCATTTCTACATCGTGTTACAAGCATGAAGACACTTCAAGCTCTCGAAAGTCGAGAAAATTTCCATTGCTAAAAGATCCTTCACCTGCGTTTGAACAACAGGGCCTGCTGAATAGCTTTACGTTTACGGCTAGGACTAATTGGACCCTGACAGAGTTGCGTTGAGCAAACTTTTTGGTCGACGGTGGCTCCATTTGAGTCATTTTGTTCGTTCTGGAAATATACTTCTGACATACAGACCTTCAATCAAGAGCTAACAACCAGTATCAATTGAGTTCGATGAGAGTTAGTTTCTAGAAATTCTAAAATTTGACAAACAAATTAAAAATTCACAACATCCGAGCAGAAAAAAAATGATAAACAAAATCCTAAGATGGTTGGAAGGTAGAAGCAGCACTCTAGTCAATACTTGAATAGCGTGGAGATAGAACACCAAGATGATAGGAGACATAGCTATATTGCTACGATGGACAAGGCCGATGTGCAGACCACACGTTATGTGCATTCAAGTATACTATCAAAAAGCTCAAGTACAATAAGGAAATTGGGTACTAATGTATTAAAGCGAAACTTATTATAATGGACATTTTTAAGTTAGCTACATGTCTGCACCGATAGTCAGTATTTGGGATACAGGCCAGCTGGCCCGGTAGCTACCGGTGTAGTGGAAAAAAGATGTAATATGCTCAATTCAACCGTCTCTCACCGCTAGAAGGATTTGTTGAAAGTTATCAATCTGGCTTTTTGGGCGGGCATTTGACATCAGATCAAATGTTTATGTTGCGAAACATCCAAAAGTGGCACGAGTATCAAGTTAATACACACAATCTTTCTATCAATTTCAAGACCCTATACGTATCAACCGTGAAGAGCTTTGGAAGATTATGGACAAATCGGTTCTCCCGGGAAATTGACAGGACTACGATAGATAATGTGCAGTATTGTGTGAAAATATCGAGTGACTCGACTTCCATGACGGCCTTTCGTGCTTTCTGTTCAACATTGAAGGTATTATGGAACGTGCTTTAACATGCAGGGTACTATATTCAATATATCCAACAGAGCTTGTAATGGCTGAACTGTGACAATTGACAGCAAATTCGAGGTTGTAGGCGAGTTGGTATACGACTAGAATTCATTGTAATTCTTCATGATTTATCGAAACGAGCTCACTGTAAACCATTAAGGACATTTTTGGTCACTTTGCACGTATTTCGGAAGTCTTCCAGACACCTGGTTACCCTCAAAAAGTTATAAAACATGGTATGCGATATATCTATCTTCAATATTTTACGAACGAAGTATGTTGGAGACTATTTCAATCGTTTTTTGTCCTGGTTCCTTCAGGATACAGGCCATACGCAAATACGTTTTTATAATTCATTTATCTTCAGGTATCAGATAACAGAAAGGCAACTCAAGTGGCACGTTCCTCTACAGATAGGAGATTAGTGCCATAGTATAGCCTATAGGATCATTCACCTGAAAGGGATGAGGAAGAAAAAGGAATCGGGTCAGGAAAATAATGAACACCCATGTAGGATGAAAGTTTCCAATAAGGAAACAAAGACGTTAAGAAATTTATCTGCACATTGAGCAAACTTATTTCTCATTTATGCATATATACTCCAAACAAAGTTGTTTAAAGTTGTTAGTTTTCAAATCAATAGCCAAATCAATTTTCTGTTTTAGCAGATTTTTTCTGCACATATGGTTTGCAAGAAACCTTTTGGAATCCGTAGTTCAATTTGAAATCATGTTTTCTAAGGAGATTGTAAGAACTATCATCAATATTGTGAATAATCAAACGATTATCTGCAGGCATAGCTATCGTTCTTAGCTTTCTCCATTGACAAATTCCTAATGTTAGATTTTGAAAATGTAGTTTCAATATCGCTTAAATTTTCATTTAAAATTAAAGGAATGATTGAGCATACCTTGTTTTGCTGGAAACCAAATGTTTCTATAAAAAACTTGCATCCATCCACCGCTTTCTCGTTTATTGCATTTAGCTTCTCTATTAACCATTCATTGCTTGCTTCGTTTCTTGTGAAAACCAGAGTTTCCCAAAGCGAAGCCCATAGCCATTAAAGCTAGGAATGAACTAGTTTGCTGGTGCCTGGTATAAAAAGTTATTTGAAATCAAACAGCAGTTCGTCTTTAAGCTCGTTTTTTCATGCTTATATGAAAGCGATTTTTTTTTCTTTATTATTGAGATTTTCAGCCCTAGGCTGGTTCATCTCATAACGATGAAAGCGATAATAATGAAATGACGAAGCATGACGACCATCTCCATATGTGCCAAAGTCCATTACAGCATCCATTGTGTTGACTTTGTCAGCCATATTGCATGGTATGGCAGCAGTGCTTCCAATGCCTTGCTCAATAATGGTTAATGAGGTCTTACCAACTTGTTTGGCATTTGCAGCAGAAGTTTGCAATATTGCTACCGCAACCTTATTATGAACGTCAGCAGCAGCAGCAGACAACGAAGCATTTGGACTAGCTTGATTTACAGCCATTTTTCCGAAAAAATCAATAATTTCCAGAAAGAGTGGAAAATAATAAAATCCAACTAACTTTGAAGGGAGTCAAGATGAGAAAGAAAGATCGATAGGTTCGACGTACTTTCTTAGGATCAAACCGATTGTAGTAGTGAGCAATTACAATTTTGGTCTCTGAAAAACGAGAAATATTCGCTGATATCACAAAAGTGATCATGTCATGCTTTAGCGCCCAATGCAAGTATATATTAGGGTATGTGTACTGTTCTTGATAAACTAGTCTCCTCTTTAATCAATAATAATGAATCATAAAAAAGAACGATTCAAAATGCAAAACTCACAAATTGGAAATTTGTCTAAAACAAGCTTCCAGTACTTCTCTACATAGACGAGCTGGAAATTTTCATGTGGCTACGGTAGAGTAGTCTCTACAGATGTGTGACTTCTCTGACTCTGGAAAATGACAAAAACAATCGTATAGTAGGGTAACTGTATCCAATTTGGACAAATTCAGCTCATTTTATTTGTTCAGCTCTAACGTTATGATACTTCCTACTTCAAATAGTTTTGAATGCTTCGTGTACCTCAAGAAACAAAACGATTTGAAATTTAAATGGGAATCTTATAATTTTAAAGCAGAACAGATGCTGAACAGCATCTGTCGTAAATTGGTGAGCATACCCTACAAGTCCCTCAACAAATAGTAAAGTTTACACTGCTTTTGGAGTTATGTGGAAACATTTCACTCTAATCATGTCCAGTGTTTGTGGATAATTTTGTTCTACAGGTGAGAATATAACAAATGTATCGTTGATATAAGGTAAAATTCCCTGCCTTTTTAGAACACATGTTGTTAAGCTCACATTCGTCAAAACGAGCGTAATAAATGAGAGATTCGCTATGTATCTGTTAGTGAATCTACAAACATTACTTTCAAAGTCGCTGGTAACTCAGAAAAGCGACCAACTTTTATGTGAGGTGAGACCGTGCTCACTATAGATGTACCTTTACAGTAAATAAAACTATAATATGCATTTATTTACACAGAGACACTTTTCCACAGAGAATCTCGTTGGATGATACATTACTTACGGCACAACCACTGTGGTGTGAATGATGAACAATCTAAAGGCAAGATGCCTGGAATGATTGTAGAAAATATGCTCCACATTTCTCTACGGAAATCATATCCATTCGTTAATATTGCTCTTTTCATATATTATGTATTTTAAGCGACAATATCGCATTGATTCTCAATCAAAATGATCGTGCATCGATTGAAACACGTTCACTACCCAACACATATCACCACTAATCTTAAATTTATTATTTTATAATTCAATGATCTTCAATTTTTTTAAGCATTTTGGTCATATTTGTTATGATCTAGAAGTCTTCTGGGTACCTTGCGATAGTGACTATGACACCAGGATTAAGTCACATCAATCTTCAAAGTTCTATAAATCAAGTAAGGTACCGCGGGGCAAGTGGGTAAATGGGGTAAGTGAAAACAATTGATATATTTTTTGGCGGCGTACAATCTCATTTCAATATTTTCAGTGGAAAAAAGTTGCGGAAAATAATTTCCTGTACCACTTCTTAGTTGTCCTCTGTGACAGTTTCAAACTGCAATAAAAAAAGTTTTAGAATTAATTCGACGTAGACCTAAAAATAACTAAATTTAAACACCGTCAATTTTTTTTATTAGGTAGGGCAAGTGAAAAGTTTATCATTAGAGATTGAATTTGTGTTTTCTCTTTAAGTAGCCATAAGTAAACATGGTTCGCAATTATCATAGAAAAAAAAACGTGCTGATAATTCAAGAAACACTATATTCAAGCGTTAAAAGCTATTAGAAATCATGGAACTTTTCTAAAAGATGTTGCCAAACATTGCAATATTAATATGTCTACTTCGGACAATTAAAAGGAAGACGTTGACTGAAAAGTTGCAATATTAGAGTACACACGGAAATCTCGTGGAATGTCTATGTAAAGCTAGTTCAAAACATAAAAATGGGGTATAGGTTTATCCACATAAAAAATATTCTAAATACGTTATTGAAGAATTCCGTTTGATTTCTCCCGAAGAGTTATCCGACGTCATATCCGACTTTATCGGAAACAAATAACGAGCGATGGAAATTCTACAGAGCAGAAATGCAATTGCTGTCCTCTAATGTAAGAACTAACATTGGAAATGTTGCAGTTATAATGTTGTCGAATCATTTCAACTAACATAGCTGAGCAGAAGAAAATTCAAGTGAAAAGAATAACATTTTCTTTGTTTACATGTTACTCGTTCATTGGGAAGCCTTAACAAATGTTAAAGCTAATAGAAATCGTGAATATAACTGTTTGTTTTTGAATTTATTGTTCAAAACGGTAAACTGCCCCAAAAGTGGGGCAAGTGAAAAGTAAGGAGACATTTTTCAAAAGCTTTTTCTGTATTTTTTTCTTCAATTGTTCATAAAAATCAATTTCACCATGCTGCTTATATTTGGTGGGAGTCAAGCTAAAAAATATACACGACCTCATTTGTTTCAATTTAAAGTCTCTACAATTTGAAGAATCTCAACTATGCGAATTTCATTACCCACTTGCCCCACGGTACCTTATGGCTGGAACTATCTAAAACATTTTTGGTCACATTGACCATATTCCAAAAGCCTTCAGGCCAACTGATCTCCATCGAAAAATAGTCATGAGAACAGGTATACGCTAACGACATATAAATCTTCAGGATTTTTTAACCACTTATGTTGAAGACCAAGCCTTTTTGGAAATATTCCGGAAGTTGATTAAATTTTTCATAAAGATTGATGTGTCGCAAGCCTCATATCTGTTTCGTTTATGGGCACTTCCCTAAAATAACCAGGTGCATGATGAGGATTTCCGGAATGTGGCCAATGTGACTAATTAAACGAGACACAGACTCTCATCATGTGTAGTGGATCATGTTTGTTACAGGAAGCGATAAGTGAGAGACACTCTCAACTTTCTCAGAATTCAACCCCTGTCCCTTCCATGACAACTGTGGAAATGCAGAGGTATACTCGGTCTCTAATATCAAAAATTGTCTAATGGATCATTGAAGGTAGTTTTTGCCAGTGCTCACCGTATCAAAACAAAGGCGCCACTTTATAAGGGATCTAACATTGTGACAGCATTGCTGTTCTGTCAAACACACAAGGCTGCGGTGGTGCTATCTATGCTTTCCATACCAGCCGTTTTGGTTATTTTATGATCCATTAACATTCCTTCCCTTCCTCGAATGTGGCCAGCGCCATCATTTACTTTCAAATTTTGAGCAACCTATTTGTGCACATTGAGAATGGTAAGCTTATCCTCATCCTCATCCCCATTCATTAAATCTCTGTGCAAATTCGATTCTTCAGGTCAATAACGAAGTAGCAACTACGAATTGTATGATTATCTATTTTTGCTCATGCTCGAATACGACCGTTACAATACGTATCTGAGCGTCGCGAGGTTGATGGACCAAGTGGAGTAAGACCTAGGGACCGTATGTCATTCGGGAAACTGGATACAAAAAGCACTGAATCGATTGGATCGGAGAAATATTATAAAACGTCTTAAAGGACGTTGAACGTGCAACAAAATCTTACACACTTACTTTCAAATTGTCAAAATAGTGCATGATCTGTTCGTAGTCCATATCTAGATCGTCCAATCCGAGGCTTTCCCCTGGGCCCAGCTCACTGTCCGGCGTGTTCGCGAACATGGGATTGCCCACGACCGTCGGCTTGTTGTGCTTCGGTGGCAGCGGAGGTTTCGGTATTTTGGACTGCTGATTGTTCGTCTGCTGCTGCTGCTCATCGGGAGGCGTCACAAAGCCGCCATTATCGTCCGAGCTGGACTCCAGCGTCTTGACGCCACTGCTGCACTCTTCCCCTCGGGAGCGTCGCTTCTCGCTGACCGGCAACGGTGCAATCTCCGCGGTCGTTTCCACCGTGGTCGGTGCGCCTTCTTTAATACTACTTCCGGCCACGGGATTTCCGCTGCCGATGGCAACCACCGTTGCCTTACTCCTGCCGCTACTGGACTGATTGTTGATGGTGTCGAACTTGAATGCCGACTTTTGGGCGCACTGCTGCACCAAGCGCTCGGCCATGTGCAGGTCGTCGGATTGAGCTCTGCTACCGGATGGCGCCACTATCGCCGACGGCGGATGATGATGGAACTGCTGCTGATGCTGTTGTTGTTGCTGTTGAGGAACTACCGAGAATCCCATGTTTTCGAAAGAATGTGGCGATTTTGTGGACTGCCGAACGATCGGCTGCACCGAATACTGAGGAATACTGTTGTTGAACAGCGCTGCGTTGATTTGCTGCTGGGTGAAGTTCAAGTTACGGGGCGGTTGATTGCCGTGGAGTTGTGCTTCAAATGCTGGGTTAGTGGTTGAGCAGCTGCTGTTGCGGATGAAGCGGGGATGAAGTCTGGGCCTCGGGTTGCGCATCTGGATGATCGGTTCTTGTGACTGGAATGAAAGGGATCGTTAGACCTAAAGGTGATCTTGGAGGGAAAAGTCGACGGTTGTCCAACAAAACCAGTTCCCCGAATGCAATTGCATAATTAAACAATTGCTAAAATTAATCGAAATCGAAATTCGAGGAAATATTGGTGAACCGAAACCTAATCTTACCCTGTTTGCTACGTTGGCCGTCACTCCCATGTTCCTGTGTGGAGGAACTGGTGGACGATAGTCGACTCCATCTATAATTGGAATTCCATGTGGTGGAAGTGGAGGAGCCTTCTCGTCTTCACTGTAATGATAAAGTTTAGAATTAATTTCTCATGATGAAAGGATTTACGTCTAAAAGGACTTACTTTACTATTCGACTTCTGCGATCGCGCTTGTTGTAGGTACAGGAATTCACGACACCGATTTGTCCCTCTCCACCAGCACCGGATGGCAGCTGGATGTGATTCGGGTTGTCGAAGCTGTTGACCTGGACGATACTTTCCTCGGCGTCTCCATACTTTGAGCTCATTGGATTGTTGATTATGTGCATTCGTGAATCTGAAATAAAGGAACTGTCTCATAGTATCAATTGTTCAAAATGCTTCACATGAATCCAAACCTCTCTGATTTCCACTCATTTCCTGCCCATTAGTCGACCGATCCATCGTGGCCCTTCCCAGCCACACCCAATCGTGTGCATTCGTCGTAGACTCCGTGCCCTTGCCACCCAGCACCGAAGCATTTCCCATTCCGTCCCGGACGCTGGCCTCTCCCGTAACGTCGATCGTGACCGGTCGGAACTTGGAAGCGTACACAACACAAGAAATGACGAACACTCCAATAGCCAAGCAGAACGCCGCCAACAAAACGTACATCCCAATCTCCAGCGAGGTGGCGTCTGCGTAGACCATGCTCTTGCCGTTGACGTACCCTGGGATACCTCCCCGATGCTGCCGGGAAGGTTGCAGTGCGGCCGGTTCCTGGCTGTTGTCGTCCTTGAGCGCGACACCTATCAAAATATCATCCAGTTTACCACTTAGTTCGCGCCCTTGGTATTTGCGGTCTCGGCCAGCTATACCGTCGTTCTGCACCGTGTCCGGCCGGGTGCCGATGTCCGACGAGCTGAAGTCCACCTGTACCGAGGCAAGGGCGCTCACCAGTGGTCCCACCGAAGATTTCATGCCCTGGAAGCAGAATGGGGAGAGTTGGTTCAGTGACTGGCGTAGAGGTTTGAGGGTCGAATGAAACGAATTGAAAATTGGAAGGAAGCAGATACGGAAATCAGTTTTACATGAACTTAGCAGATGCGTTGGTGGAATGGTGATCAAGCTATGTCAAGGTATCAATAAGAATGACTGGGATTTTTTTCTTAAATGATTTTGAAGCTTTTATGAGAGGGAAAACGATCGAAACTACCGGGAAATTAAGTGCCGAAATAAGCGTACGCTTTGATAAAAAAGTAATTTGGTATAAATTTACTTTACCTTTTCTATGTTAAAAAGTGTTATATGTAATGGGCTTAAGTAACTTATGAAACGTTTAAAACAAGTTGGTTGAAGTTTCAGCATCCTTTTGCTTAGTAGTTATGAATAGCGTACTACCCATAAGTAAAACGACATTTTCAGGAAAATCTCCAGATATTCCTACCAGAATTCCACGCGAAATATCTGCAGAGACCATTTTAGAGATTTCTCCAGGAGCTGACTCGGAGATTTCTCCAGTGATTTTAAAAAAAATTGATTCCAAAATAATCTCCTCCGTAATCCCTACATCCCTAAACATTTTTTTCAGGGATACCACTTGGGATTTTGCCAAATATTCCTCCAGGAAGAACTTATAACCGCTACCAGATTTTTAACACCAGTCAACAATTCCTCCAGGAGTTCTTCTAGGAATTCTACAAGGAATTTCTCCAATGATTATTCCATGGATTTCTGCTGGAAAACTCTACAGAGTTTCCTATAGAGATTTTGAAAGGAGTTTCAGCAGTAAGGCTCCATTGATTCCTTCAAACATTCTTCCAGGAAAATCTTTTCTGTGATTCTTCCATGAATTTCCGCATGGATTTCTCCAAGATCTGTTCTAGTAATACTCCGGAGTTTTTCCGCATATTTCTTCACAGATTTTTCAAGCGATTACTTCTGGTATTTGTTCAAATATTTTTCTACAAAATCTTCCAAAGGCTCCACCAAAGCTTCTTTCAGAAAAATCTCTGTAAGGATTTTTGTCAAATGTTTTCACGGATTTCCGCAGGAATTACACTAGGACTTGACCTGATTACTCCAAAAATTTCTGGATACATGTATCCCCAAGTAGCCATCGCAAGATTCTTCACGGAATTATTCTGAAGATAAAATCAAGGGATTACATCAGGGATTCTACTAGGGATTCCTCATGGGAGTTCTAAAGAATTTCCTTCAGGAATTCACCCAGGGACAAAACCAGGAAAATCGCTACAAAAATTACTTCAAGGAATAGTCATATTAGTTTCCCAGGGATTGCTACAGAGACTTATACTCGGCCATTAAAAATTCTCCGGGGATTCCTCAGAGAGTTCCTCCCATTAATTCCTCCAGGAATAACATCAGAAATTATCCATAGAATATATTCATTACAAATTACAGGGTGATAATCTCTACATGGATTCCTCCAGTAAAATCTTCATGTAGATCCTAAAATCAGTCCATTGATTTTTCCAAAGAATTCTCTTGGAATTTATCTATGGATTATTCCAAGGAATTCTTCAGGAAAACCTCTTCAGGGATTTATCTTGAGATTCCTCCAGCTAAATCTCTACAATGATTATTCCTGGGACACCTACAAGGATTTTCTAGAGATTCCACCATGGATTCTTTCAGAGATGCCTCCAGGGAGTCCTTAAGAAAATGTCTCAGATAATACTTAAAAGATTCCTTCAGTAATTTACCCAGGTAACCCTTCATTATTTTCTTGAGCAATTTACTCAGAGTTTCCTACAGGATTTAAAAGGAGATTTCTCCAGGGAGTTTTCTAGGAAAATCTCAACAGTGATTCCTGCAGAGATTTCCTCACCACTTTCTTCAAGAATTTCTCCAAGGATAACTTAAACAAAATCCCTCTAAAAATTGTACTCCTCGGATTTCTCCATGGATTATTCCAAGGATTTCTTCAGGAAATCCTCTATAGGGCTTTATCTTAAGATTCCTCCAGCTAAATCTCTACAGTGATTCTTCCTGGGATACCTCCAAGGATTTTCCAGGTATTCCTTCAGTGAGCCCTTCAGTAAATATCTCAGATAATACTTAAAAGATTCCTCCAGTAATATACCCAGGTTACCCTTCAGTGATTCCTTCAGCAATTTATCCAGATAATACTACAGAGTTGCCTACAAGGGTTACTCCACAGACTCGTCCAGGGAGTTTTCCAGGAAAATCTCGACAGGGATTCCTGCAGAGATTTCTTCAAAAATTGTTCCAGGGAATTCTTCTGGAACTAGTGTGGTGCTTCCTTCAAAGGGCAAATAGCCCCCTGGAAGCATTAACGTGTAGTGTCTTTTAAAAAAAAAACTCCTCCAGAGATATTCTCGGGTATCCCTCTGTAGGCTCTTGCAAGAATTTCTCCATGGATTTAACCGGGAAATCCTGTAGAGATTACTCTAGATTTTTTTAGAGGTTCTTCTATGGATAGCTTCAGGAATCTTTCCAGGATTTTTTTTTCCAGAAAATTATCCAGGGAGTACTCCAAAAATTTCTTCAAGGAAGGTATTTCTAGAGGATTTTATGTAAAATTTCGTGAAATAATCCCGGAGGAATTTTTGGAGACCCGGAACGAAACTCTGTAGATATTTCAGGGGGATTCATGAGAGAATCATGGCATTAATTTTTAGAAAAAAAAACTTGGAGGAATCCCCGGAGGATTTTTTGGACGCTCAGAACGAATCTTTGAAAAAAATTACCTGAAAAATCATTACAAAAATTAATGCAGCGATTTTTCTGAAGAGAGAATTCTTGAAGAACCCTCGTGAGAAATTCTTACAGGAAATCGTAAAGTTATATCTTGAAGAATACATGGAAAAAAATATGGTAGGATCATTGGACCGATCCCTGGAAAAATACTTGAAGAAATCTCAAGATTAATTACTAGAAGAATAGGTGAGGAAACCCCAGCAATTATTCATAGGAGAGTTTTTTTTTTGGAAAATTCATGGCATATATATCTGAAGTAATCCTTGATAAGTACTCCTTAAAGATTTTAACCTGGAGAAATCTTTTGATGAATCTTTGGAGCAATATCTGGAGGAATCCTCGGTGTAATCTCTGGAAGAATTTTTGGAAAATCTCCCGGAGAAATCATTGGGGAAATTCCTTGAGAAATCTCAGTGAAGATTTGATTGGAGGGATTTCTAGAAACATTTCTACAGGACTTCTCAAAAATTGGTCGTTAAATCGCTATATACATCCTTATATAACACTGTTTCTCAACCATGGTAGGCGCGAAAAAACGGCTCGCCGGGAGGTGCTCATTTTAGCGACCTTTTCACATGGTCAGGGGTTCATGGACCACCTGTTGAGAAACGTGGCTATAGAAAGAAACAGAAAAATATAAGAAATTACTTCACGAATTCCTCAAGAAACTCCTAAAGAATTTACTTCATAGATTCTCTTAGAGACATTATCCGGAAAATCTTTACATGAATTACTCCAAGGATTTCTCAGAATGATTCTCCTGGGATTCCACAGGAACTGCTCCAGAGATTCGTACTTGGCCTCTAAAAAATCCTCCAGGGATTACGTCAAGAGTTCCTCTAGAAATTGCTCCAGATATTCTCTAATAAATTCCTCCAGGAATAACATCAGAAAATATTCTAAGAATTTCTAAGATTTTTCCATGGATTATTCCAGGGATTTCTACAGAAAAATCTTTGCAGGGATTCATCTTGGGATTCCTGCAGCAAACATTCTTCAGTGGAATTGCTGGAAAAAATCGTGGAGGAATCCCCGGAGGATTTTTTGGCCACCCACAAAAAAATATCTGGAGAAATAACATGAAAAAAAAATCTTGGAAAATGTATTGCAGTGATTTACCCGGAGGTAGTATTGGGCAGCAACTCTTGAAGAAACCTCGCGAAGAATTTCATTCTTATAGGAAATCGTTAAGTTATTTCTTGTAGAATTCTTTAAAAAAATTCTGATGCAATCTCTGGAGGAATTCCTGGTATAATCCTTGGAAAAATCTCTGAAGAAATCTCAGGAATAATTACTGGAAGAATCTGGAGAGGAATAGCTCAGGAATCCCAGCAATCATCCATGGAGGATTTTTTGGAGAAATCACTGCATATATATCTGATGTAATCCTTGATAGGTACTCCTTGAAGAATTTATCCTGCAGAAATCGTTTTCCTGGGAAAAAATTCTTGAATCTTTGAAGCAATGTCTGGTCCCAGCTGTTCTTCTTCGTCGGTTATTACGACTTGATCGCCAGGCTCCAACGGCTTAACTTTTTCGAACCACTTCGACCTTCTAGTCAACATAGGCAAGTACTCAAACACCCATCTGTGCCGAAATTCGTCCACTATGTTCTTAGTGACTGTCCAACTGTCTCGGAGGCTAATTGACTGATCTGTACGCTGTTTGGCTCCTCTCGAACCGTACCACAAGAAGTGGTTCAGAGTAAGCGCCTCTTGAACGGCTACTTCCAAAGGTACGTAAGTCAGCAGGCGAGAGTTTATGATTCCACAATTCGCTTCCATGGTAAAGAACGTTGAAATGCCGCTTTGCGCGAGATATTCGGCATTTCTTCTGACAGCAGGCGATTTGCTACCACATAACTGGTACCATTGTCGGAGAAGACCTCTGGCTGAGCACATCGTCGGATGACGAATTGCCTAAAGGTCATAACGCATGACTTAGTTGACAGACTGTGTGCCAACTCTAGCTGAACAGCTCGTACTGTGAGGCAGGTAAACAGACATATGCACCGTTTGACAATACTGCGACCGACTGTCACTTCGAAGTGACCCGTGAAATCAACGCCAACATATGTGAATGGACGAATAAAAGAAGTAAATCTGACTTTTGAAGGTAGACCTATCAACGGCGGCGTCGGAGCTGCTTACAGTACTGACAACTGCGACAAACGCACCAAACTACACTGCGCAATCTCGCAACAGCTGACGCAGTTTGTTGCAATCTGTTTAACTGTTAGCGTTAGTACTTCGTTTCGTGGGAAATGCCTGGAGCGTTCTGAATTCACTCAGGCCGACACACTAGCGTCCGGCCAGAGAAGTTGTGCAGTATGGCAGAGGAGGAATAGAGAACGTAGGTGGAAGACGAAGCGTTTCGACAAGGATCTTTTCGTCTAAACACTCCGAGCAGTAAGAAGCGTTGGCAGCACCCTACGTGTAGCCTGCTTAAGAGCCAGAAAACGCGTGCAGAAAGCTAGATCCGAAGCCAGCATGGAAAAGCGTAAAGTGACTTACTGACTGGCCAGAGCCGTGTTCAAACGGGAAATAGCGACGAGTAAATCGAACTGTTACAAGGAGTTGCGCAGGGAAGCTGACGGAAATGCCTGGTACTACGCATATCGAGTAGTGATGGCGAAGATTAAGAGCCCAGTAATACCAGCTGTAATGTGCCACGACAAACTGAATATGATAGTGGACTGCCTCTTTCCTACACTACTCCCACCGTACGCTGACGTAGATGAAGAAAATGCCGGTATCCAAGTCTCTAACGTCGAGCCGATAACGGTTGCGGAAGGATTGAAGGACAGAATGCGAGTCCCCGAAAGTGTAAAGTTTTACAAAGCTACATTCAGAACTGGGTACTGTTTTACGACAAAAGTGCTAACCTTGACACTGTCCAATGGAGTCGAGATCGTCGGGTTTACAGATGGCGTCTTTCATGCGATAACTGACGAGATAGCCGGAGGAGGTGGAAATGCTAACGGTGGAATCGCTGGGCACCATTGAATTGTGGATGACTGGAGTCAAGCTGCAGTTGGCTCATTACAAAACGGAGGTGGTGCCATTCAGCAGTTCGAGATCAACATTGTCACTGCCGAATGGAGTCGATATCGTCGGGTTCGCAGATGACGTCGTTCTTGGGATAACTGGCGAGACTGCGGAGGAGATGGAGATGCTGACGGCGGAATCGCTAGACACCATTGAATCGTGGATGACTTGAGTCAAGCTGCAGTTGGCTCATCATAAAACGGAGGTGGTGCTGGTCAGCAACTGCAAAGCGGTTCAGCAGTTGGAGATCAATGTCGGAGGACACGCAATCCCATCGAAACGCTCTCTAAAGCACCTTGGAGTAATGGTCGACGACAGGCTAAACTTCAACAGCCACGTAGATTATGCCTGCGAAAAGGCAACGAAAGCAGCTAACTCTGTAGCTAGGATCATGCCCAAACATTGGAGGAACAAGAAGCAGTACGAGGCGTCTTCTGGCGACCAAATCATCGTCCATACGGAGTCCCGGCTTGGGCTGCAGCGTTGACAACTATACTCAATCGAGAGAAGCTTACGTACGTTCCGGCTCATGGCTATACGGGTGACGAGTGCCTACCGCACTACATCGTCGGAAGCAGTGTGCGTTATCGCCGGAATGAACCCCATCTGATCACTTTGGCTGGGGACATAACATGCTACCAGCAAAAAGACACCAGGAATGTGAGGAATCCCATCAGATTGGATACAATGGCCAAGTGGCAGCAGGAGTGGGATAACTCAGAGAAAAGAAGGTGGACCCACAGGCTCATGCCTAACGTGTTGGTGTGGACGACCAGAAAACACGGAGAAGTGCTTTTTCCTTACCCAGTTTTTGTCAGGCCTTGGATGCTTCCGGAAATATTTGCACAGATTCGGACACGCAAAGTCACCACATTGTTCGCCCTGTCCAACTAACGAGGAGACCTCAGAGCATGTTATATTCGACTGCTCTCTATCCAGGGATATACGAAGCGACATGATGCTAAATCCGGACAACATCGTACAGAACATGTGCCAGCATGAAAACACTTGGAATGCGGTAAACAGGGGCATAACCCATATTATGTCGTTGCTGCAAAGGAGATGTTGTAAAGACCAGAGAGCTGCGGGTCGCGATCGGAGTAGGTAAGATCATTCTTTGGGAACTGGACCGAGTAGAGCGGGCGTAGCGTAGTATCGGTAATAAGTCGTCGGGGCAACTGCAAACCGGAAGTCATCGTCCAACCGGAATCGCAGAACCGACCCTGGCACTTGGCCGACCAAATCCGAGTCGGAGTAGGCTAAGTCCACCATCGGGAACTAGTTGAGTAGATCGTGTTGTTGCACTGGCAAATGATCGTCGGGTGCCTGTGAACCGGAAGCTTCCCACCACCGGAATTGCAGGAACGACCCCGGCATCTGCTCGGATAGCACCGGTTCGGGAGATCTTCCGCCACCGGGAAAATCTTCGTCGGACTAGGATAGATCCACCGCCGGCGACTATTCTGAGTATTACGTAGCATACCACCGGTTTGATTCGTCGGAGCGCAAGTGAACCGGAAGCCATCCTCTAATCGGCATCACTGGACCACTCCACCAGCCAGAATCGAAGCATGAAGAAGCCGGAGCTAGGCTAGCTCCATCGTCAGGGACTGACCGATTTGGGTCGTCGGGGCGTCAGTAAACAGGAAGTCAACCTCCAACCGGAATCGCTGGACCGACCTCGGCATCCAACTGGTCAACCAGGAGAGCTCGAACAGCAGCATCGGAAAACGAGTCGTCGTAGAGCAACGAAGTGCTCATGAGCGTCTAGTATAAGTTCAACAAGGCTTTGACGCGAGGCCAGTGCAGGGAAAGTATGCGTCGTCACACAAAAAGCTGTCCAAAGCCTCAAATTCCAAACCGTCAATTGGGCAAATCACAGAGACACAGTCACACAGTCCTGGTGAACAGCGTTTTTGACGACGTTAAGCTCCAACAACGAACTACGTAGCAGAACAACTAGGGACTGAGATTGACGATGAAGTTTCATGATGTAGTTTCGAGGGAGATCGAGGAACAAGAGCAGTAGGGAAAGTTTTGTAGTGGTTAAGCACGCCTAACGTTAGTCCCATACAGCGCCAACACATACAAGGCCAGGCTTTTGAAGCTTTTTTTGGTACCCGACTATGAATAAAATAAATCGTGAAGACATGGATCTAAATATCGTTAACCTGCTGCGGCCCGAAGTCTCTGAAGAAACAGCGCTGAACGTACACATCGTTGATCCTCCTCCGATACTGTTCAATCCATCTACCCACAGCACGTGTAACAGCTCTGCAATTGGTTTGTCCCAGTCTGTTCCCAGTTGCGCCAAATCTCCTGCATCAGAATACAGTTTGACGTTTGTCAGAACAGCACAACTGGTATCAACAACCTCTTCAACTGCTTGCTGGCTAAACGTAAAAGTGTCTTCTGCTGGACTACACACCATGCCCAGGACACGTTCGTGTGTTCGGTCTTTGTCCAGGAGCTGTGGCTTACTAGTCGATGAACTCGATTCGGTCTTGTACTTCCTGTTCGTTGGACACTGTATTTTTGAATTGGAAACCCGCCGCTGCATGGATTTGTTGCACTTGTTCTACTAGTGTTACTGGCTCTTCAACGGAATCAACGATGTCGAGAAAATTATCTACGTAATGGTTCTTGGTTACTGCTACTACTACCCTAGGATACTGAATTCTGACGCATTCCAGTTTATTACGAACTGCGCTTGTATGGAGAGTTTGTAGCACCAAACATCGCAACGTTCATCACTTACACCTGAACATCTTCGTCAGGACTTGTCATCCACAAAAAGGAGATCAGGCCCCTTAAGCAGCATATCGTTGAAGCAGACCCCTCACGCTTTTGCAGCCGCATCCCAAACCATACGGGTTTTATATGGTTTAACGGCGACAGTGGTTTCACCACCTCTTCGCCGTCAACAGTGTTGCCGATAACACAAGGGATTCTCAGCAGATTTTAAGGATTCTCAGAGGATCCCAAGAGAATTTCAGGAGTACTCAGAGGAATGCTTGTGTTACACAGAGGTTCTACGGGGTGCTAGAAGGATTGCTAGGGCCATCCAAATCTTTTTAGGAAGTTTCCCATAAGGATCCTATGAGTTTGAAAAGAATAGAATTTTTGGAAAATATAGGTTAGTATGCACAGATATTTTTTTTTAATAGCGGTGCAATTTTCGCAGAACCTTGGGCAAGTTATTCACAACTTCTCAATCAAAAATCTCACACAACTCTTGAAAGGACGTATGTTTTTTTTCCTAATCATGAGAGGAAATTCCATGGAGTCTTTATAGGAATTAACTAATATCCACATCAACTCTTGCAGATTTCTAGGTGGAATTCTAACTTGGAAACTCACCGCTTGAAGCTTCTAAAAATTCTTTCGAAATATCCTCGAAATAAATGGATGCGATTTAAAAACTCCTGGGAAACTATGAAAACGCCTTTGAACACTTCCATGAAACTTTAGCAATCTCAGGTATCCCTGGGAAGTATCTGAGAAATTTAGTCACACCTTGCAAACCTATTGAAGCGGTGTGGGTATCCTTGGAAACTTGTCGAGAATCCCAAATAAAAAAAAATCCTTTAGAGAGGTAATCCTCATAAGGAATTGCTGTGGACTTCCTAAAATCGCTTCAAATTTCTGCAGATAACTCGACAACGGATGCAATCCGCCAAGAATTCCAGACATTTGGACAATCCTGAAACTGGAAGGTCGAAAAAAGAAGTATCCAAAGCGGAATATTCTGAATCAGTAAACCCTGCTCATTAAATATTGCTTTGGGGATAAGTTCTGATTCAAAATGAAAGACTTTTCTAAACTATTTGAAGATGACTTGAAATGAACAACCAACTTCTAGAGAAATGCGTTGAGACGGATTCGACTTTATGAGCCCATTCATGCTTTAGTATTACACCATTGCACTATGGGCCAGGGACGCAATCTGGCGGGACAAAATTAATAACTCGGTAACGAAGCGTCTCCGGTATTTGGGGTCTTTGGCAAAGTTTTTTGTTTTAACGAGGACCATCTACTGACATAAACGGATAGTTCGTAAATCGTCCGCATAGGTGGCGCCACAATCTAACTTTTTACTTTGACGTTCTAGAGACTTGGCATGTTCGACAAAGTTGTTCATTTTGATAAAATAAACAACTCTCTCAAAGACGTCAAAATTCCACAGCCTACTGTTTTCGAGTTATTGGCGAAATTAGAGAGAATTAGTGAAAAACCATTTTTTTCACTGAATTTGACATTTTTTCTAAGAACCATGTCATGTAATATTTTTTGCTGATAAATATACAACAAACGCAAGCTCTGGTGGAAAAAAAAAGAAATAATACGACGCATAAACCTAAGAAATTATGAAAAAACTTGAAAAATAGAACAATTTTTAAACCTTAATATCTCCAAAAGCGCAAAAAATCGCAAGCTCAAATTTTCAGGCAACATAAAGGATTACTTCATGAAACGGATGTCAAAATTCCAGAGAGGTATATTTTGGTGTTTTTGAGATTTTTTAATTTTTTTACGGTTTCCTTTCCATTACGCAAATATCTAAGTGTATGTTTAAATTATCGGAAAAATATATTTTATTATTTCATGAAATTATTATACCTGCTCACAGTACAAGCTGGCTTTGGATTTCATCTCGAATTCGTTGTCACAGTTTTCCGGAAGCTCAAAGTTTAAGCTAATCCGGTGATTAAACACATATTTAAGGTTACACAATCTAACAGTTCTCAAAATCGAAGGAATCTCCAAATTGATACCTTTGATCTGTATCCTCTGTTTCGAAACATCCAAGAATCAACGCTCTTTCCGCTTTTAAATAAATCTTCAAGCTCCGGACAAGAGATCGTGCGATCTGAAATTTTAGTATTTAGAGATATCGACATGAATATGCTTTAAAATTTGATTTTCCGTGTTAAAAGTAACACATTCACAAAATAAATTGCTCGCCTCGAACCATGATGACAACAATTAACTGACACATGATCAAGTCTTTCATGGCATACTATATCATTAAAATTATTGAAGAAAAACAATTATGTACCCAGTTTTAATCTACACTTTCATCTGCATTACTTGATATCAACTCAAGGCACTGCTCTTAAACTGAATTTCATGGCTACTATGATGGCTTTTTCAAACAGTTTTCTGAAAGTTTTTGTTCCACGACTCGTTATTTCTTGAAGTCGATCGTCCCTTCAGATTCCTCATGGAAATTAACTGTATTGGATAAATATAATCATTGTAAAAAAAATGATAGATCTCAAAAATACCAAAATATACCTCTCTGGAATTTTGACATCCGTTTCATCAAGTATTGCTCTATGTTGCCTGAAAATTTGAGCTTGCGATTTTTTGCGCTTTTGGAGATATTAAGGTGCAAAAAATGCTCTATTTTTCAGTTTTTTTCATAATTTCTTAATTTTATGCGCCGTATTATTAAAAATTTTTCCACCAGAGCTTGCGTTTGTTATATATTTATCAGCAAAAAATATTATATGACATGGTTCTTAGGAAAAATGTCAAATTCGGTGAAAAAACTCGTTTTTTCACTAATTTTCTCTAATTTCCCCAATAACTCGAAAACAGTAGGCTGTGGAATTTTGACGTCTTCGAGAGAGTTGTTTATTTTATCAAAATGAACAACTTTGCCGAACATGCCAAGTCTCTAGAACGTCAAAGTAAAAAGTTAGATTGTGGCGCTACCTATGCGGACGATTTACGAACTATCCGTTTATGTCAGTAGATGGTCCTCGTTGTAACAAAAAACTTTGCCGAAGACAGCAAATACCGGAAACGCTTTGTTACCGAGTTATTAATTTTGTCCCGCCAGATTGCGTCCCTGTCCCATAGTGCATTGATGTTGGATCTAGTTTCGATGGAGAATTTTACTCCTAAACATCAGCCAATCGTTCTGAAATGATCCTAGAATAGATGCTACGCCAACAACATGTCAACCTACCTGCTTCGATACCGGAATATTCCGCCGCAGTCGACACTCCTCGGAGAGCAACAGCGTCACCCTCAGCAAATCACCATTCCCCTCACCGACGGCTATTACTCGGGGGTGATGCGAGGCCAGCATGGGCGCAAAGGCAACTACTTCGGTGTCCAGGCTTTCCACCAGCAAGAAGTAATCGTCTACGGAAATGTCCCTGTAATGAAAGGGTAGGTGTGAATCTTCAATCCCATGGTTCAAAGGAAGTCGCAACTTACCTCAAAGGTGTTCTCGAACCATCGGAAAATTCCAAATCGATATCTAGTAGCCCCTCTTGGTACTGAGCAGTTAGCTTCCGGGTAACCGAGGTCTCCGCGATGTATCCATTCTCAATGGCGTTATCGCTGCTGATTGATAGCTGCAGGCCGGAAACAACTCGCACCAAAAGTCGAGTTATGCTAACCTTATCGCTTCCGACGCGCACTTCCCGTGCTCCAATGACTCTTCCAGTTATTGGTGAAAGAACCTAAAATGATCCCAATCATTGAACTTCATGGGTTTGTCCAAATATTCGATGCATACCTGAACATCTGTCCGGCCCATGGCTCTTCCCTGCAGCGTTCTACCCCTCAGAGTTGCAATCTTCGGGTCGGCCACCCGAAGCAACGGTTGCACCAGGTCCGTCACCCTCAAACCCGTACGCCGCGAAATCAGGTAACTCACTCGTCCCGAATCTTGATCCACGGCCAGGAACCTAGCGTACACCTCCACCGGACTTTGCTGATACCGAGCACGGCAGACGCTCCTCTCCGGAGATACTCCGTTGACGAAATCTTCATTGTGATGACCCCAGCCGTACGCTCGCTTGCGGCGACGCATTTTTCCGTTTGCACTTCTGTAATAAACCCCTCGATTAAACTGCTTGTTCCAAAAACTTTCCTCAATTCCGCTACCAACTTACACATTGTGATCCTCCGGAATCTTCCAGCCCTTGATCTGCGACAGGCGGAAATCAGCGACGGAGACCTCCAGCGGGAACTCCGGCATCCACACCGTGAACTTCGCCAATCCGGAGTAGGTGCCGTACTTGACCAGAACCGAAGCATTCGATGACCCACGGGCTTCCGAACCGTCCACGTAGACGGAACTACACGAGGAGGAAACCTGTTGAGGATGAGGAACGATAGGATTTGTCTAGTGGAATGCAATTCGTATTGGAGATGGACGACTACCTTTATGACGCTTTCATCTTCAGCTTGACAGGAGCTTTGCAATGTGACGTCCGCAACCTTCCCCGCTTGCGAAACGATGAAGACCTTCATGGCCTGCGATACCTGACGGCCAGTAAGGACGGCCGTATTCATCAGCTCCCAGTTCTGCAAAAAACAAACCGTCGATTAATCGATTCTCATTGCGTTCAAAGTGATGCAACATTACCTTCGCAATCGGAAGCACTGCCTGGATGTCGTCCTTCTGGATCTCCAGCTTGGCCACGATCTTCTTGCGGCCTTCCTCGTGCGGAGCACCGGACGCTTCGGCTGACAGTTCCTTGACCTTGGGTCCGTCGTGCACGTAGCTCACCGACCACACTATCCGCCCTCCGTCGTGATGATCTTTGGTATCGTTCGCCACTTCCAGCAGCCAGGAGAATACTTCCATTACTCTGTAGGAATATAAAATTGTCATTAGAAATCTTCGATAGAATAATTGAGTTGACAAGTTACTTGTTAGAGCTCGTGTCATCGAACGAGTTGACCGGGCTGTCCGGGTCCTGATCCTTACGGAAGGCCGTCACTCTCGCCACGGTATGCTTGGTGTTTTCCTTCTCCACCGAGACGTTCCAGTCATCCGAAGAAGCGCTGGCTCCCAGGATTCGCATGCCAGCCTTGACGCGAGCCCTGTGAATGGAAATTTGGTTTTAAAAACGTGATTAAATGGTTTGAGTTAGTCGTGGACTTGGACTTGGACTTGGACTTGGACTTGGACTTGGACTTGGACTTGGACTTGGACTTGGACTTGGACTTGGACTTGGACTTGGACTTGGACTTGGACTTGGACTTGGACTTGGACTTGGACTTGGACTTGGACTTGGACTTGGACTTGGACTTGGACTTGGACTTGGACTTGGACTTGGACTTGGACTTGGACTTGGACTTGGACTTGGACTTGGACTTGGACTTGGACTTGGACTTGGACTTGGACTTGGACTTGGACTTGGACTTGGACTTGGACTTGGACTTGGACTTGGACTTGGACTTGGACTTGGACTTGGACTTGGACTTGGACTTGGACTTGGACTTGGACTTGGACTTGGACTTGGACTTGGACAGGACTCTGAGCAAATTCTAAAAAAAAAACTGGTCAACATTCTGCGTGAACCCTGCTCACGATTCTGAGCAAATCCTGCTCAGGACTCTGAGCAAATTCTGCTCAGGATTCTGAAAAAATCCTGCTTATTGTTCTGAATCCTGTTCATGACTCTGAGCGAATCGTGCTCAGGATTTTGAGCACATCTTGCTCAGGATTCTGAGCGAATCCTGAGCCGGATTCTGAGCGAATCCTGCTCCGGATTCTGAACAAATCTTACTCATGATTCTAAGCACATCCTGCTTAGGATTCTGAGATTATGTGGTTCAGGATTCTGCTCATTATTCTGAGTAAATCCTGCTCAGGATTCTGAGTGAATCCTGCTCAAGATTATGAGTAAATCCTGCTCAGGATTTTGAGCGAATCATGCTCAGGATTCTGAGCGAATCCTGCTCAGGATTCTGAGCGAATCCTGCTCAGGATTCTGAACGAATCCTGCTCAGGATTCTGAGCGAATCCTGCTCAGGATTCTGAGCGAATCCTGCTCAGGATTCTGAGCGAATTCTGCTCAAGTTTTGAGTGAATCCTGCTTAGGATTCTGAGCATATCTTGCTGAGGATTCTTAGCAAATCTTGCTGAGGATTCTGAGCAAATCTTGCTGAGGATGCTGAGCTTATCTGGCTCAGGATCTGAGTGAATCCTGCTCAGCATTCTATGCAAATCCTGCTCAAGATTCTGAGCTTATCTGGTTTAGGATTCTGAGTGAATCCTGGTTAGCATTCTAAACAAATCTTGTTCAGGATTCTGAGCAAATCTTGCTCAGGATTCTGAGCTTATCTGGTTCAGGATTCTGAGTGAGTCCTGCTCATTGTTCTGAATAAATCCTGCTCAGGATTCTGAGTGAATCCTGCTCAGGATTCTGAGTAAATCCTGCTCAGGATTTTGAGCAAATCCTGCTCAGGATTTTGAGCAAATCCTGCTCAGGATTCTGAGTGAATTCTGCTCAGGATTCTGAGCAAATTCTGTTCAAGTTTCGAGCGAATCCTGCTTAGGATTCTGAGCAAATCTTGCTGAGGATTTTGAGCATATCTTGCTTAGGATTCTGAGCGAATCTTGCTCAAGATTCTGAGCTTATCTGGCTCTGGATTCTGAGTGAATCCTGCTCCGGATTCTGAACAAATCTTGCTCAGGATTCTAAGCAAATCCTGCTTAGGATTCTGAGCTTATCTGGTTCAGGATTCTGAGTGAGTCCTGCTCATTATTCTGAGTAAATCCTGCTCAGGATTCTGAGTGAATCCTGCTCAAGATTCTGATTAAATCTTGCTCAGGATTTTGAGCAAATCCTGTTCAGGATTCTGAGCGAATTCTGCTCAGGATTCTGAGCGAATTCTGCTCAAGTTTCGAGCGAATCCTGCTTAGGATTCTGAGCAAATCTTGCTGAGGATTCTGAGTGAATCCTGCTCAGCATTCTTAGCAAATCCTGCTCAAGATTCTGAGCTTATCTGGCTTAGGATTCTGAGTGAATCCTGCTCAGGATTCTAAACCAATCTTGTTCAGGATTCTGAGCAAATTTTGCTCAGGATTCTGAGCTTATCTGGCTCAGGATTCTGAGCAAAACATGCTCAGGATTCTGCGCTTATAAGGTTCAGGATTCTGAGTGAGTCCTGCTCAGGATTCTGAACAAATCCTGCTTATGATTCTGACCATATCTTGCTCAGGATTCTGAGCGAATGCTACTCAAGATTCTGAGCAAATCCTGCTCAGGACTCTGAGCGAATTCTGCTCAGGACTCTGAGCGAATTCTGCTCAGGACTCTGAGCGAATTCTGCTCAGGATTCTGAAAAAATCCTGCTTATTGCTCTGAGCGAATCCTGCTCATGACTCTGAGCGAATCGTGCTCAGGGTTTTGAGCATATCTTGCTCATGATTCTGAGTGAATCTTGCTCAAGATTCTGAGCTTATCTGGCTCTGGATTCTGAAAGAATCCTGCTCAGGATTCTGAGTGAATCCTGCTCAGGATTCTGAGTGAATCCTGCTCAGGAATTTGAGCGAATCCTGCTACGGATTCTAAACAAATCCTGCTCAGGATTCGGAGCGAATTCTGCTCAAGTTTTGAGCGAATCCTGCTCAGGATTCTGAACAAATCTTGCTCAGGATTCTGAGCTTATCTGGCTCAGTATTCTGAGTGAATCCTGCTCAGGATTCAGAACAAATTTTGTTCAGGATTCTGAGCAAATTTTGCTCAGGATTCAGAGCAAATCTTGCGCAGGATTCTGAGCTTATCTGGCTCAAGATTCTAAGCAAATTCTCTCAGGATTCTGCGCTTATAAGATTCAGGATTCTGACCGAATCCTGCTCAGGATTCTGAACGAATTCTGCTCAGGATTCTGAAAAAATCCTGCTTTTTGCTCTGAGCGAATCCTGCTCATGACTCTGAGCGAATCGTGCTCAGGGTTTTGAGCATATCTTGCTCATGATTCTGAGTGAATCTTGCTCAAGATTCTGAGCTTATCTGGCTCTGGATTCTGAAAGAATCCTGCTCAGGATTCTGAGTGAATTCTGCTCAGGAATTTGAGCGAATCCTGCTACGGATTCTAAACAAATCCTGCTCAGGATTCGGAGCGAATTCTGCTCAAGTTTTGAGCGAATCCTGCTCAGGATTCTGAACAAATCATGCTCAGGATTCTGAGCTTATCTGGCTCAGTATTCTGAGTGAATCCTGCTCAGGATTCAGAACAAATTTTGTTCAGGATTCTGAGCAAATTTTGCTCAGGATTCAGAGCAAATCTTGCGCAGGATTCTGAGCTTATCTGGCTCAAGATTTTAAGCAAATCCTCTCAGGATTCTGCGCTTATAAGATTCAGGATTCTGAACGAATCCTACTCAGGATTCTGAATAAATTCTGCTCAAGTGTCTGAACGAATCCTGATCATTATTCTGACCGAATCCTGCTCAGGATTCTGAGTAAATCTTGCTCAGGATTCTGAGCAAATCTTGCTTAGGATTCTGAGCTTATCTTGCTCAGGATTCTGAGTGAATCCTGCTCAGGATTCAGAACAAATCCTGCTCAAGATTCTGAGCTAATTCTGCCCAAGATTCTGAACAAACCCTGCTCAGGATTCTAATCGAAACTTGCTCAGGTTTCTGAGCTTATTTGGCTCAGGTTGCTGAGCTTATTTTGCTCAGGGTTCTGAGCGAATCCTGCTCAGAATTCTGAGCGAATGCTGCTCAAGATTCTGAGTGAATCCAGTTCAGGATTCTGAGCAAATCCTGCTCAGGATTCTGAGCACATCCTGCTCAGGATTCTGAACAAATCCTGTTCAGGATTTTGAGCTTATCTGGCTCAGTATTCTGAGTGAATACTGCTCAGCATTCTTTGCAAATCATGCTCAGGATTCTGAGCAAATTCTGCTCAAGGTTCTGAGCGAATTCTGCTCAAGATTCAGAGCAAATTCTGCTCAGGTTTCTTAGCGAATTCTGCTCAGGATTCTGAGCGAATCCTGCTGAGGATTCTGATCGAAACTTGCTCAGGTTTCTGAACTTATTTGGCTCAGGTTGCTGAGCTTATTTTGCTCAGGGTTCTGAGCGAATCCTGCTCAGGATTCTGAGCGAATGCTGCTCAAGATTCTGAGTGAATCCAGTTCAGGATTCTGAGTGAACCCTGCTCAGGTTTCTGAGCAAATCTTGCTCAGGATTCTGAGGTTATTTGGCTCTGGATTCTGAGCGAATTCAAAAAAAAAATCTTGCTTATCCTGGGTTCTGAGCTTATCTGGCTCAGGATTCTGAATGAAACCTGTTCAGCATTCTCAGCAAATCCTGTTCAGGATTCTGAGCTTATCTGGCTCAGGACTCTGAGTGAATCCTTTTCAGGGTTCTGAGCAAATTCCTTTAAGGAGGACTTGGACTTGAACTTGGAATGATCATGAAATAAATTCTCTAAAGAATTTGGAATCTTGGGACAGCATAGCTTCAAATTGTATTGACTTTGACCACATACTAACCTCACAATGAACACGGCAACGTTCTGTCCCGGTTCCGGATGCAGGAACACCGGAACGTGGATTTTCGACAACGGATACAGCGGTTGCTGCGGGACCATCATCGTGAGCGTTTCGTCGGCGCGGAGTTCCTTGTACGGCATCAGTGATTGCACCAGCGGCACCTTGGCGAACGGAGTCAGCGGTTGGATCTGGACCTTGGGTTCGCACAGTTCCGGACTTCTCGCCGGTGGTTCAAACACACTGTACGACACCTGGACCAAGCGTTGCGGTGTCTTCTGGATGGCTGCCGGACGTCCGTCCTTTTCTGGCGGTGGCAGAGGAGGCCACCAGTTCGAGGGGATCACTACTTCGGCCACGCAGACTCCATCTTCACCTTCGGGCATGCAACGCCCTTTTAGGGGTGTCTTGTTGCCTATCGACGCATGCAGTAGGACGCAGATCTTCTGTCGCTGGAGGTGTCCACCGGGGTCTGCTCCGGCGTGAAAGAGTACCCTTAGGACAGGCGAATCACGTGGTATGCTATTCTTGACGAGATGTGCCGAGATGTCCAGGTGTAGATTCGACTGCTGCAGATCCATCAACGCTGCTGTGGTGTTCTGCGTGGAGTCCGACGAGGACTCCAGAACATCCGGAACGATGTACCTCGCTGGGACGGTTTGTTTGGTGGAAAACGGGCCATAGCTGGCACGAATCGACACCGGTTGACTGGTTTGAACTACCGTGAACCTGTCTATCGATAAGACGGAATCGGAGCCTAGCCGCCCTTTGTTCGTGTTCGCCGCCACCGAACTTTGGCGCGGGGAATGCTTGAGGAAGAAGCCACTGTCTGGCGTCTCGAAATGGACTTCCACTGCGTACGCCGTGCCTGTGATGGGACGGAGAAAAGATATAGAATATCATTAGCTAGATATACGATTCGGAGTTATCAGTGCAAGTGCGAGTTAAATTGATGTCAAGTCATGCGACACAGCTCATTATCTTATCGCAACGTGGAATGAGCCCATCAGCAAGATTCAGTTTCTGGATGTTTATTTTTAATTTCACTTCCCTCGCGACTTGTTCTTGTTGAGAGCGCACTTCAGGCGCTTTATTGTCTGTTTACTAATTACGGGCCGCTGATAAGAGAGAATCATCGCCGGAGGAAGTAACACGAGATTCCAGGGGAACGAAAATGCATCTCACAATGGGCGTAGTCAGAATTTCTGTTTTAAAAGATTATCCTAGAATTCTTTTGAAATTAGGTCTTCAAATCTACATGCGTAACTAGTGATCTTCAGAAGGTTTATAAACAAATGTTATGCCAATATAGGCTCACGACAAAATATTCTGTCCGGTTTTGAGTTCAACGACCGTCTAAGGTCATACAAGGATTACATGGAAAGTTTGTCAGGGCTACACCTATTAAGCGCCCCTCTTGCCCTTTTGGGCTACACCCATGCATCTCACCCAGTCACACGCAATTGCCAATCAACGAGCTCTTTGCTTATTTTCAAACACAAATCGAGCTCATTTCCGCTGATCTTTTACCCCGAGCAGAATGAAAGAAACTACTGTTGGTGTGTCGCCCGACATCATCATCTGCACGAGAGGCGCCGCACAATATGAGCTCAAAGCCAAAATCAAAGTCCGCAGGAAAAGAAAAATGCACCCAAATTCGAGACCGCCAACCTCGAACGGAGATGCTCGGAATTCTTTTCGCACATTGCAATTGGATGATGAATCTGCCGCCCGAAGTCATGGCGTGCGTTGGTGGTGTTGATCCCATGCACTGGTATGTCGCTGCTTCCCACATGCTTTGAAAGAGATACCAATCTTAACCGTACATGAGCTGAGCACAGATGCACGCACGCACGATTGAGGGGAAAAAATGGTACATGGCAGGCGGAGTCGTAATGGCACTGAACTCTGCACAGTGTCCCAGTTCATGTAGTGATGAGTCAAAGGTGCTTATTGTATTTTATAAAAGTACATGACCAAGCGTTTTTATTCAGACGTTCCTATTAGTTGTAAAAAGTTTATTACCCAAAAAGATAAAATGATTTCTCTTTTCAAATCTTGTTCTGAATTGGCTATGAAATCGATTGAAGATATGGTTCTGTAAAGACCAAAATGGTATTATGAAACTTTAAAGTGCCTACATAACATCTTTGAATGGTTTTGAAGAAGCTCTGGTAAGATTTACGATTGGCTTAGAATGGATGGACAATGACTTTGCAATGGCATTGACATTGGTTTTGTTATGGTCAAGGAATTACCTTTGAATTTTTATAGGTTTGGTTTGTGCCTCACATCATTTTTTACCAATTACCAATTACCTCCCAGTTGCAATTTACATGGACAATAAACGTGAATACCATCAGTGGCTAAAGCTTTCACATTGCATGGTGGAAGCAGTATTATGTTAAACATTTGAATGAGGCTGATAATAACAGATTCAACTGAAATGCAGTCACAGGCACTCAAGCGGTTTTCGAGATTTTCAAAGGATTTCTGGAGGTGTATTTCATATACAAAAGTATTTTCTGGGGTACCCTTGGCATTCTTAAGCTTTTTAAAAGGTATGTAATAGAGATTCGCAGGTTTTCAGAAGAAAGACGTCATTAGTTTTATAGTAACGTTCAAATTCTATAAGTTCCATCGGCATCGTTTGCTACTTGTTGCGTAAATGTTAACGGAGAAATAATTGCAGAATATTTAAAACCGACTTGAAATGGAATAAAAACCATTTTATCCAGAGTACGCTTCCTTAAGCATAAGGTCATTCAATTGAAGTTCACCATCCGTTTATTGATCGCCTTGTGGCCTTCAACTTGCGTGACCAGCCACTGCGGCGTGACATCGCGTTCCTAAAGGTCTACCACTTCGGCTTTCCCACAGCTCCTGCGTAGGTAGGTAGGTTGGTAATTAACCAGCAGGTTCATTTGTTGGCTTTCCACAGCAGGAAGCCACTGAAAAGCCACCAAGATGCGCACAGTATGATGGCGCCTCAGAAATTGGATGCTGCCAATTGGTGTCGCCATGCTTCGCAGGATTTTGTTCTCAAGCGGCGACGACGACGCGACGGAGTGGCAAACCGCAAAATGTGTTTCCCTCAGGGCAAAACATCGCCAAATTTGCACTGCGCCACGCGCTTTGTCCGAAGGGGATTTATATGCAACTTTGATTTTCTTTCACAGGATCATGTGAAGCAAGTTAGTAAAACAGCAAAATATTCTACCTTTTTAAGAAATTGTCTTATGAAGTGTTTAGATATCCACCCAAGTAACCACTAGCCCACTAATACGATTCTACCCCATTACCCCGAATGCCATTTCCCCGAATGCTATCACCCAGAATTACACTAGGGGTGGGACAGCCTACTGATCTTGAGCTAGATCACGAGTTGCTTTTGAGCAACTCTGAGTAACTCGATTTGCTCGGCTGCTTATAAGCATAGCAACCATAATTTTATTATTTTATTATTTGGGCTAGTGTAAGTGGAGCTCACGAAGCTTCAACTCTAATTATTTTAATTAGGATTTTCCCAGACAGAAGTTGGGGAATGATGCTACGATTCTGTTCAATTGTCGTGATGATTTCGCCATTGAACCATCTACTGAAGCACTTTCCTAGAATTGTAACGTTCATCTTGAAGTATCAATAGAAAAACAAATGCCTTGCAGTAGATTTGTTTATACAGCTGAAAAAAAAATTGGGGCAAATATACAAGTCACTTCAGAACTAATGATCTCGTATCTTTCGAAGCTTTTAACAATACGATAAAACGAAATAGCGCTTTATTCAAAACAATCATCGATATGAGCAGCGTTTATCAAATGACAAAAAACATCTCTACACGACATTTGTTGAAATCAGATTCAAAGTCGTAGCATATTTGATAATAGGAATGTTTTTCATACATTGATCACTTAGATTTGCTAGCTGAGCAAATGTGAGTAGGGGAAGACGGGGTAAGAGCGCCCGCCGGGGTAAGACAGACCACCTTCAGTTTGGCATGAAAAGGGCGATTTTCTTGAAAGTTCACCAAGCACTTTGCATAAACACAAGATTTTTGACATTTCAAAGCATTCAGGGTGATACCAACATATTTTTCTTCATAACAAATGTCAAAAACAAAGTTTTTGCTTGTAGATACTGAATTTGATCTAATTTTAACAGATGCTCACTTAAGGGTTTCGGAAGGGATTTTTTTGTCAAAACATAACAAATTAACCATCCATGCTTCAACATAAATGTGAAATATGCTTCAGTGAAGTGAAATATGAATTGTAAATTTTTAGCTTTGAAATAAGGCTCTACTTATGAAAATTGCGCAAAAACCGACCACTGTTGATGGGGTAAGACCGCCACCCCTAATTTATACCAAATATAATGTCTAAACCATTTTAAAAGTTGTAACTACGTTGTACATTACAATTCAAGTTAAATAAAATCAATTTTGTTAAAAATACAAACTAAATTCGCATATTTTTCAAAAATATGGGTGTCTTAAGGTAATGATAAGTATATATCTAAGTTTTTTGAATTGATTAACTCTAAAAATGATTCGATATCCACTTCAATCAATGTTGAATTAATAAAACAATATACTTTTTAAAATAACAGGGAACTGATATAATTTTTCGCAAAATTGTGAACGAAAATCGAGGTGATTGCTTTTATCCCGTGGGTGGTCGGTTTTACCCCGTCGCTAAAAATAATCGTGATAAGAAATCACTTTTTCAAGCTTCAAGAAATAAATAAATTTTTACAAATACAAAGCCTGTGATATGTTTTGATCATGCCCAAGGCTTCAAAAAAAGACATGCTGCATCGAAAAAGGATTCATTGATTCTTGATTTTGACATGTGAATTAAATTGCTTAGGCGGGCGGTCTTACCCCGTCTTCCCCTACCTCAAATCTGCTTGATGCGTATAGCCTGCTCAGAGCAAAGCTGTCCTCCTCCTAGGAATTACGTTACCCCGAATTCCATCACCCGGAATGCTATTTCCTCGAATTTAAAATTATCTTGACATGATGATATTGATGACATTTCCCCATGATATTCGAATTCGGGGTATTGTTATTGGGGGTGATGGGTCGTTCGGGGTTTTGAAATTCGGGGTAGTGACGTTCGGGTTAATGACGTTCGGGGTAATGGGGTAGAATCCACTAATACGCCTTTTTAGCCTTATAAAGCTATTATATGGCTAATATAGGACATGTCAGTTGTATGACAGCACTAAAATAGCACGCAGGGCGAATTTAAGTACTATTTGGTTTCTTGGGCATAGTATCTTATAAATGGAAAACAACAAATATTTCACCAGGCTCTTTTTAAATCCTAAAACAAAATTTCAGGAAGATATTAACCCAGGTGAGCAATAAGCCACCAGATACACAGTGGTACCGACAAAAACTACCGGGGGAATTTCGGTACGCGAACGGTGAAATAAAACAAGACACAAAGTGCGTTTGCTCGTCGCGGCGGTCGGTTTATTACTAATCAACATATGAACAACAAACAACATACATACGAATCACAGGGTCGGCGCAGGGCAATGATGATAAACATCGTCAACATAAAACAGGCTGGTCCTAAATTATAAAACTTTGAAGCTTTCTGAAACTTAGAAAGCTATAACAGAAGTAGGGTGTCTGATCAAGTGGTAATGTGTGTCCAATAATAGTTATAGTGAGGTTTAAGTATGCTAGGGGCAATTTTACGATGGCCTTTTTCAAAATAAAATGAATGTATAAAAAATCTTGGTATTTTTTAGGAAATAGTAGAAAACAGTAAAGTAAATGTTATCATAGTAAGCCAAGAATTTTCATTTGAATAAACCATACTTCTGTCTGTAACGTTAATCATAATCAGACGTGTTTCAATTCGATCTTAGAACCTTTTATGCTAGATCAAGAGCGCTACGTGGACAGACTACTGGAGTGATTCAACATGACTGAATGCATAACTGTGTCAACGCCCATGGACCAACATTTGGTGGCGTGGATTCCTCGGCGAGATGTTCCAAATAGATCTCACGGTATCTATCTTCTGTAACAACCAAAGCACAAAAGGAGAAAGAATATTCGCCTCGAATTAAACATATCGACTTGAGGCACCACTTTATAACAGAGCAACTCTAGAAAAATGCGATCTCGTTACATTACATCAAATCCGAGCTTCAGGAGGCGGACATTCTCACCAAACCCGTTCCTGGTAGACGTTTTGCAATGAGTTTAGGAGTTAATTAAATTCAAGGTTTAGATGGGGATGTTATCATAGTAAGCCATGTATTTTAGTTTTTAATAAATCATCATTCTGCCTGCAACGTTAATCATAGTCATACGTATTTCATTTTGATCTTAAAACCTTTAGTGACGACTATTTCCATCGTTCTTAATTGCTTACGGTTGGTGTCAGCGGCCAAAAGTACAGACAGCAATCTTTCGAGCATTCAGTTTCTCTCACTGGCCATCGAGTGGCGAAACTGATGTTTGTATTCTGTTCACTGATCGCGCTGCGCTCGGTTTTCTATTTTTCAAATATCCATTGCGTTGGAAAGCATGGATAAGTGGTACACTGAACCAAAGCGCCAGACTTATACTGAATAATTTGCAATTCACATGGCTGCAAATCTTCCTTTTCCTTATTTTGAATAAAATTGAAGGTTGTTTTACATACAAACGTATCGACCGTGATAATTATATTTTGAATTTATTTATCGGCATATCGGTCTACTTTGCTCGAAGTAAGAGGGAGCATGGAGAAGAAAGCAAAAGCCGTTCCCTTACGGTACCTATCCATCTAGTATTCATCGCTTTCTTCTCCATGCTCCCTCTTACTTCGAGCAAAATAGACTGACTGTGATACATGTTTTTTTTTAATTAATATATTAATTATACAAATAAAATAATAAAATAACAGGAGATAGAATGTGCATTAATTGATTCCTGTTTCTTCAAAAGTGATCCATAATTTACTTGTTTAAATTTCCATATTGCTGTGTTGTCAATGATTGTTGTTTATTCGTTGTTGAAAGGAATTTATTTTAAATGTTTAATGTTTTTATCTTTTCAATTTAAATCTTCCTTTCAAACAAGCTTTATTTGGCACACAAGCATTTTTAAAGTAGGGTAAGATCCCGCAGTACCGGAAGCAAATTTTTAAATATAAATTCGAATTTGGCATTGAAGTTATTTGAGCACAAAATGGGCCAATCTTGAAAGGTTACCTCCAATACTGGACACAATCTAAAAACGTCTTGAATCCTTCAAGTTTTCTTTTTTCAATGTTTTCATTTGCAATTGAAATAGCATTTGCAATATTTACATAAATCATTTGGGTCCTACTAAGCCTGCAAGAAGGCCATCCAATTACCTCTTCATATTTCATAAAATACAATACCTTTCACGATATTGTTCTGAACTATTATTCCTTTCATTTTTGTTGCATGTTTGTTTGATCCTTCGACCTTGTTGCTTGCTCCTGGTCACGTTTTCAACTTATAGATCACTTACCGAGGTGAATTCAGACCATGTAACTTTTGAACCCTCCTCATTAACAAACTCCTTCATGAACCAGAGTTGGGAAAAGTCATGAGATTCACGCTACAGTAGCCAAACAAAGCAAATCACAGTCAGCGAGCCAGTGAAGCTCACGTCTATGGCTGCTTTAGGCCAAATGTCTTGAAAATAGCAAACACCCGTTGCAAAGGGTAACCCAAAATTACTACAAAATTACAAACCTATTACTATTACCATTCTCAGCCCTGCCTGTAACAACCATGGAGAAGCAGAAGTGATCTCGGTCTCTAGTAACAATGAATGTTACACTCATAATCCTTCCTTTTTCCGATGACAGTAAAGGCATGGCCGGAGCTGTTTTTTGACTTTACAATTTTTGGAGATCTCGAAAATGTACATTGAAGATGGCATGCTACTCCTCAATTTCATCTTTTGGTTCCTTGTACAATTTCGATTATTCTGATGAATTACGGAGTAGCAACTTCGAATTGTACATGATCGTATGTCTATGCTTATCATTTAAATATATTTCAAAATGCATTTATACTTTCAAGTTGAAATATTCGATCATGCTTGGGCAGGCATTGCAGAATTAATTCTCAATCGATTTCAAAGCACGATTAAAGCAAGCGAAGAAAAACATCGCATATGTATCGGTCTATAATCAACAGTGAATCGCAAGTTGTAACAAGTGCAATAATTAGCGGCTGTACAAGAGAGCCCCACGGAGAGGGCGATGATAAACCCACTTTTCTCTCTTATTTATCATTTGGGGTATGTGTTTTACTTTAATGACATGATAAATAATCCACAAAAATCCTATAGCAATAGTAACCCCCAAGTTTGGAGCTTGTTTAGATGGGTTTTATCATGCACGATGTAATCAAAGCAGTAGCAATAGACGATAAACAGACTCTTATGATGTACCGTTTTGATTCATATTACGGACACTTAAGGCCTCAGTGAAGTACCGTTTTGATTCATATTACGGACACTTAAGGACTCAAGGAAATATAACCCAGCATAGAGCATACAAAACAAATCATTCTGTATGATTCCTTAGCGCTATCGAGCGTCGGAAGCCCCTTACTTTCGAACGGTGGGCGAAGAATACGCTTCCACAACTTCAATAATTTTAAATAAATGAAAATGTGTGGCCTTTTAATGATTCTTATTCCGGACGATTCCTCACTTTTGCCTCATATTCCGGACACTTTGAATCGTATTCCGGACAGCTCATGATAATCATTAATGGAACAGTCAAATCAGCAATCGAAATCGTTAAACCACCAAATAGACATCTAAGGTAGTTGGGCATTATAAATTTTCAAAGATATTTATGGAAAAAGTTTACTAAAACGAGCCTTGAAATTGAGAACTTTTGAACAGCAAAAATTGAAACATTTCGCGTGAAATGTTTCCCATACAAAGTAGAGTGTTCGGAATTTGAAGCTGTCCGTAATATGAATCAAAACGGTATAACCCAGCTTGGACCATACAAAATAAATCATTCTGTATGATTTTTTAGCGTTATCGAGCGTCGGAAGCCCTTAACTTTCGGATGGTGGGTAAAGAATTCGCGTCCGCAACTTGAATAATTTTAAATAAATCAAAACGTGTGGCCTTTTCATGATTCTTATTCCGGACGCTCCCTCACTTTTGCCTCATATTCCGGACGCTTTGATTCGAATTACGGACAGCTCATGATAATCATTAATGGAACAGTCAAATCATCAATTGAAATCGTTCAACCGCTTAAGAGACGTCTAAAGTAGTTGGGCATTATAAATTTGCAATGATATTTATGGAAAAAATCTAATAAAACGAGCCTCGAAAATGAGAACTTTTGGATGGCGAAAACTGAATCATTTCGTGTGAAATGTTTCCCATACAAACGAGAGTGTCCGGAATTTGAAGCTGTCCGTAATATGAATCAAAACGGTACTGCGAATCATGATTGTTACAGAGAGTAATAAGTAAGAGATATTTTTTTCCAGGTTTCAACCTTTGGTCCTCCTTACTATTTTTTTTCACTTAGTGGGCTGCTTGGGCATGTCAGGAGTTAATCATCAATATTAACCTCCTTTTCCCGAGCAGCCTAGATAGCCGCGTAGTGTCGGTAGCGGTTGTTTCAACTGGCTAAGAATTAACACTACGGACTGCCTGTTCCGGTGGTAAAAGTCCACCTCACAGGTGACCCCTAATTTATGGTGTGATGCGTACCGTGCCTAGGAATGAATGGTTTGGGGGGTCTGAATAAAACCTAACCGCTAACGGAGCCTGTGGGGTACCAGGGCGCCCTCCACAGTATTGAGTCCTTCCTGTGCTACCCGGAGCAATGGTGCAGGTGACCTTGTGTTTCTCCGAGATAATCGGCTGCCCCCCAAGCAGCACAGTTTGTTTCAACGAAGAATAAAATAATCTCTTGAAACTAATCCAAGTTGTCAATGGTTGAAAATATGACTTTCAATTGGACTGAATAGCAACGCAAAAAGCGCAAGAGGTGGAGTCTGTTTGCAACATATTTAAGTTATATCGAAATTGCTTATTTGTGGCAAAATACCTTAGAGAAAAAAAAAATGAAAATAAAAATATGAACGAGAACCAAACTTTCGACCTCAAGATCACCAAACTTCTCCTCTACTCACTACTCCACCAGCTCTTCGAACAATTGCTTCGCCAATGCACTATAAAAGCGACCACATGGCCCATTAAGCAAAGCTTGTTGCTTATAAGTTTACTGCATCCTTCGGAATACAAGTTCATTACTGTCGAAATTAGACCACGCCTGAAATAATCTAAACTTTTTGCAAAAACTTCCGCGCAACATATGAGAAACACCATTCAAACAAACAAACTGTTGCTAGACCATGTTTTCGTTGTTAGAGGATACGTAAGGTGCAATTCAACCATATTGCAACTCGATTCAAACAAACAAACTTCTAGCTGTCATACACGTAGTTTAGTGCAACTTGGTCGCAACTGGGATGAATCTTCTTGAGTTGTGGGTATGGAAACGAAAATTGAATGCAAGTTGCGGATGCTTTAAATGAAAGTAATTTGAAACATAACATTAAAACCGGCATTTTGGGAGAAGTTTCAAGAGTTTGTTTGAAAAGTTGCTGGAAACATCTTGACAAACTTGACTTCATTGCTATTTTCAAAGGACATTTGCAGCAAATCTTGTCGTTTGAAAAATGTTGAACGTCAAACAAGAAGTGAAATGCATGTTCATTGGAACGGAAATGAAACTTAATGAGCCTTGATATTGATATGCAACTGAACTAGAACCATGTAGGTTACAGATGCTTTTATTGATACGCGATTGAAACCATTTTTGAAAATCATCTCTTTGGAAGATGTTTCGTGTGCTACTTGGGCCTTCTTCAGTCTCTATCCTGAGGCTTAATAAGGGTGGGATTATGAATATGTTGACATTTAATTTAAATTATCACCTTTATGGATTCGGATTACGCGTTTTACACAGTGTATTATGTGCTGTTTCGCCTTTGGCGACTTTAAATAGATACCGATCTGGTTTTTTCGTTGCTGGTCTTTTTCATGCTGAGATTGCAAAAAGCTTAATCCTGCCTAGTTTGGGTAGTGGCTACGGTTATGTTAGCTCAGATCAATCTTCAGCATAAAAGAACAGCAACGATCAATCTTTGCAGACTCATGCAAAATGGTGCAGCCCAAGTGGCGCTAGTTCAAGAACCCTACTTTCGTAGAGGGAACTTCTATCTAGGTAACCTAGTGGACCCAGTTTTTGCTACTTTCAGCAAACTTGAAATGGCAAACTCGCGCTCCATGCCCCGCGCATGCGTGCTCGTTAATAAAGCAATTGTTGCTACACTCATTTCTGAGTTAACTACCAGAGATGTATGAGCTGTCACAATCGATGTTTTTGTAGGTGACCTCAACAGTAAATACGTCTATTGTTCGGTATATTTACCACATGATGATCCATCCCCAACGGATGACTTCAAACGAGTTGTCGTACACTGCGTAACAAAAAGCCTTCCGCTGATTGTGGGCAGTGATGCCAATGCTCATCACATCATCTGGGGCAGCTCAGATATCAATTTGAGAGGCTCCGTCTGATGGAATACTTAAGTAGTACAGACCTTGGATTACTTAACATAGGCAATCGCCCAACCTTCATGGTTTCTAATAGGGAAGAAGTGTTAGACATAACGCTCTGCTCGAATAGAATCAGTCACGAGTTGACTAATTGGCATGTATCAGATAAGGAATCATTATCTGATCATCGCTACATCTTCTTTGAACATTCAAATGTAACTGCGCAGACTTTGCGTTTTAGAAATCCCCGGTCAACAAACTGGGAACTCTATATTGAATTGATTGCGACCAAATTTCATGGATATTCTCCGTCCATTGAAAATCCAAGTGATCTGGATGATGCCGTTGATACTACAACATCCTACATTATGGAAGCTTTTGAAGAAGCATGTCCTCTGCGGTCTGTAAAGACTACAAGTCCTCATGGTGGAATTTCGATCTGACTAGACTCAGGAAACAATGTAGAAGGAGTTGGAACAGACGCCGTTCAGCTGGATCAGAGTCGTTCAAGTCGGCTCGCAAGGCTTACAAGAAGGCTCTCCGTTCTGCTGAACGATTCGGCTGGAAAAACCTTTGTACAAATGTTTCCTTACCTAATGGTGACTTTACTTCTTCCGATGAAGAAGTTTTAGAATGTTTATTCAATACACACTTCCCCGGATGTGTGGACATAGCATCTACGGATGAACCAAATGTCTTTTCATGTAGTTACGAGTCTCTGGCCTCGGCTCGCAGTATGGTAACTAATGAATCGATTCAATGGGCACTTAATAGTTTTGCTCCTTTCAAATCTCCAGGAGCGGATGGGATTTATCCTATTCTGCTCCAAAAAGGATTTGAGTTTATCAAACATGTTTTGAAAAAGCTACTTGTAAGCAGTTTTGCTACCGGGTACATTCCGTGCGTCGTATGCAGAAGCGAAGAGTTTTAGACCAATCAGTCTGACCTCTTTTCTTCTGAAATGTCTGGAACGCATTATCGATCTTCACATCCGTGATGTTTATTTGGCAAACATGCCTCTTCATGTGAATCAACATGCCTACCAATCTGGAAAGTCCACTGTGACTCTTTTACACAAAGTTGTATACAATATCGAGAAAGCATTCACTCAGAAGCAATCCTGCTTGGGTGTTTTCTTGGATATTGAGGGTGCCTTTGATAACGTGTCTTTCGATGCTATATTGGAAGCCGCACGAAACCATGGGCTACCTACAATGATTACCGATTGGATTCATCAAATGCTCAAAAATCGACATCTCTTCTCGACATTGCGTCAAGCAGCGATTCGAAAATTGAGTGTTTGCGGATGCCCCCAAGGGGGAGTCTTGTCACCACTTTTGTGGAATCTCGTAGCAGATACGCTATTGAGGCAACTCAATAATTGCGGTTTTCCAACTTATGGATTTGCCGACGACTATCTAGCTCTGATAGTTGGTATGTGCATAAGCATCCTATTCGACCTGATGCAAAGTGCTCTTCAGGTAGTCGAGAGTTGGTGTCGCCAATATGGCCTTTCGGTTAACCCGAATAAAACATCTATTGTTCTTTTTACGGAAAGACGAAAGCGCGATGGAATTCGACCTTTACGTCTTTGAGATTAATGTGACTGATCAAGTAAAGTATGTCGGAGTCATCCTAGATTCCAAACTTTCATGGACAGCGCACATTGATTTCAGAGTCAAAAAAGCTTGCATGGCCTTCGGTCAATGCCGGCGAACCTTTGGTAAAACTTGGGGCCTCAAACCCAAATATATCAAATGGATTTACACAACAGTTGTTCGACCAATATTGGCATATGGATGTCTTGTGTGGTGGCAAAAGGGCGAAGTGAGAACAATCCAATCAAAATTGGGCCATTTCTAAAGGATGTGCTTGATGGTGATGTCTGGTGCGTTCTCTACAACTCCCACAGCAGCGCTTGAGGCTATTTTCGACGTTGCGCCACTACACATATATCTTAAACAAGAAGCACTTGCCCTTACCGTTTATGAGTACTGAATCTACTGGAGAAAAATCCAGTGGATCGTAGATCTACACACACTTCGTTGTTTCCACTTTTGGTGAATTGGGACAAAATTGTCCTTGCTCCAAGTGATCTCACAATTGCTTGTCACTTTCCTTACAGGACATTTACCACACAATTCTCTTCACGGGAAGAGTGGACGTCTGGCTATTTGGAAAGAAGTATATCAAACAATATAGTATGTTACACTGATGGCTCCCTTCTTGAAGGTAGAGCTGGTGCAGGAGTATATTCTCGTGAGCTAAGGCTGAATCAATTTTACTCACTTGGTAGAAACTGCAACGTTTTTCAGGCGGAAATATTTGCTCTTTTGTGTGGAGTGCAATCAGCACTTCAACAACGCGTAATGGGTAAAATCATATACTTCTGTTCAGATAGTCAGGTTGCTATAAAAGCTCTTGCTTCGGCCAACTTAAGGTCGAAGCTTATTATCGCATGTCGAACTCAAATTGAGGAACTGAATTCAGTCAACTCTGTAAACCTTGTATGGGTACCTGGCCATTCTTCCATCGCTGGAAATGAATTGGCTGATGAGCTAGCTCGCGATGGAGCATCGCATGACTTCATTGGCCCTGAGCCGGCTATTCCAATTTCGAAGTGCTGGGTGAAGCTTAAGATAAACTCTTGGGCGGCAACTCAGCACAAGCAATATTGGAATAGTTCGGAGTCATGTCGTCAAACAAAATTGTACATTATTGAGCCATCTCCAAGGGTGGCAAAGTATTTAACAAATCTGTCAAAGCAGAATTGCAGTCTCTTGGTCAGAGCGTTGACAGGCCACTGCCGACTCAACTATCACATGGCAAACATTCAGCGTGCTGACTCATTTGTGTGTGATAGTTGTGACTCCGATTATGGAACTTCGTATCACCTGATATGTAACTGTCCAGTTTTTTTCGCAAATGCGATTCCAATTACTTGGTAAACACTTATTAAGTGAAACTGAATTCAGAAGCCTGAATCTTCAGGACATTCTGTTATTCTTAACCCGCTGTGGTTATGAGCTATAGGCTCTCTTTGCGCTCATGCGTTTTGCAGTGCCCTTTTTAGGGCGCTGTTCGAACCCATTGTGGTATGGAGCTACATGCTCTCATTTCGCTTCCCTCTTCAAGGGACCCCACTCCTATTTCCTCCCATCTTTCCCTTCCCTTTCCTCTCCCATCGGGTAGATGATGAAATAGGCTCAAATATGGCGATGGCACAAATCTCCCAACTGGTGGGGAACGTGCCTTTGGAGCCGACCTTCTGATACCTGATACTTTGGTCCTCCTCACTATTTTTCTTTCACTTGTCAGCCTACTTTGATCTCGCTAGAATGGTGATCATTATCATCATGAATTCCGTCATCACGATCAGCATTACATCATCATCATTAAAGTTTTCAATTTGTTATAGATTTTGAGCCAAAAAAGGGTAAAATATTCATGGTTTTCTTTGGATATTAAATATTTAAAAAAATAAGTCCAAGGTAGAATATTTTGCGATTATCACTAGCTTGTGTCCTATGATCAAAAGCAACTTCATGTGAAAGATAATTTGAAGTATATGAAAGTTGCATAATAACCACCTTTGGACAAAGCGTGCCTCAGTCAACGGGGGTGCAAAAAGAGTCCTTGCAAGCAGCGCGCGGGCTAACAACGGGTTGCTTCGAAGGATGGCGGTGGAGTCGGCGGGGAAAAACAACATCGCAAGTTATTGTTTTTGATGACGTACGCAATATGGTGCGAGCAAATATAAGAAGCATAATATCCATTAATTCCCGCCGTTCCAAGCGCGGTGGCGAAGTGGCCCCGACCAACAATGAAGAATTAATGCACGGAACGGTGGGTGGGTCGGGGCGCCAATGATTTGACTTTTTCGTGCAAGCAAAACTGTACGGAATGGTGAAGAATTCATGCTAAATATAGAATTAAAGTTTTGGACACCACGGTTCAAATTGTGAACAGCTCAAATAAATCATGTTCAAATCAATTATTTTACGGTTCTAATATCATACTTAACCCCTTTTAGATTCTTGGTTGGATTTATTGGCCACAAAGGTGGTAATCCTTTCTAAACACCATATTGGGAAAACTCATTTAGAAGGGTTCTTTTAGTCCAACACTTCTTCTCCAGGACCAGGAGTTGAATTCCTAGAAAATTGAGAATATCTTTTACTTATCACTCTCTGTAACAATCATGATCCCCCACACATCATGCAGACTCTCATGATTTATCCACTGTTACAGCTATGATTGTATCGGGGGGATAACACTACATGATAGAACCCATCTAAACAAGTTCCAAACCTTGGGGCACTATTGCTATAGATTGTTTGGGGATTATTTATCATGCCAGTAAAGTAAACACCTATTCCCAATGGTAAATAAGCAAGAAAAAGGGTTTCATTATCGCTCTCTCTCTTTGGGGCTGTCTTTCGCAGCTGTTATTTATCAGACTTGTAACAACTTGCGAAACATTGCCGATCATGAACCGATACAGATGCGATGTGTTTCTTGGCTTGTTTTGATCGTGCTTCGGAATTAATTGAGAACGAATTCTGCAATACTTGTCTATGCGCTGGGAAGTCGGGAAAATGTCCAGCCCGAATAGATCCTCCACAGGTGGGGTTTGACCCCGGACCCTCTGCTTGGTCTTGTTGAATAATTGCTCGATTATCGCTACGACGATCTGGGCCCACTGGACAATACTAAGCATATCTATGCGTCCTGAAGTTTGTGAAAATTGTTGAGAAATCGACAAATAATTGATTTGTTAATCCAGAAGAAACCAATTTTGCGTAACCTTATTTTAGGGAGTACCGATTTTTGCGTGCCATGTTTTTAAAGCATCACTGCTAGGTGCATCAATCCGAGCTGTATTTGCACACCTCCTCCACGTATTTTAGTCCACGCTTCTACCCGGTTGTTTGTTTGTTTGTTTTCGAAACACTCTCCCGTATATGGAGCGTATTGTTTTCTGGATCCGGTTCTTTTTTCCAACCGTATTTTTGTTGCCTCAGGATTATCCTTCAACCGTGTGATTGAAATGGTGGCGAACCGACAGGACTCAACTCACAAGTTGCCGCAGGATATCGAAAAAGGGGTGCCGGACGAGAGGGGACCATTTATCCGCGAATTGTATATATGGGTACTCGAGAAGTCAGATTAAGTGATTTTGGCGAACACGTCGATACCTCGGATGGTGGGTGGGTGAGAGCATTTTGCACCGTTTTGCATTTCCTGCGGTTGCTCTCAGAGAGGATTGAAAACGGGAAACACGCGTCATGAGGCCAATTATGATGGTTATTAATATTGTGATTGAGCCTTCGTTGATTTATTCCGCCGTTTGACACTTGTGCATTGTGTGATCTCGGGATTGCTTCCTGTTTGTCGTTAATGAAGCCAATCTTTTCGAATGTTAGGGTAGGGTATATGAAATGACATTGAACATTTTTATTATTGATAATGGTAATTGAAAATCCTTCTGAAGCATGCACTAGCGAGACTCAATTTGAAATGTATGCAGAATGAAGGGACCGAAGAAATCATCGACATAGGGAGGCATATCGAGATATAGAACATGTGGAGAGTCGACTGGTTACCATTTAATTCCACTAGAGTTTGTATCCTTTGACAAATACGCGTAAGGCCGTCTTCATTGTTGTCTGCAAGACTCGACTTGCAGAATTCCCTTTTTTGTAGAAACCTAAAATTTAAGAGCTCTTGACAGATCTTAAATTTTAAGTTAGGTACTACGAAATACACAACAACGATTATCTAAAATGATACAGCCCAAGTGGCACTAGTTCATGAACCTTACTTTCGTAAACATGAAATGGCAAACTCAACCTTCATGGTATCTACTACAGAGCACGGCTTAAAAATTAACAAGGCAGGCTCTTTACTGATGTAAATATCAAGTTTGATTGTAAACATGTGACGTCACTCCTATCGTACCATATACTAGGGTTTTGGTACTGGGAGTACCGGAACCGAGAATACCGGTACTACCGACTATTTTTTGTACCGAAATACCGGTACTGGAAAGCATTGAGTACTGGTGTTTTCGGTACCGTAATCCGGGGGCAAATTGATCACTGGGGTGAATTTTATCAGGTCGATACCGAATAGCATTTCCTTTCAAGGATGCTTAATGCTTCGTTGCCATCACAGACATTTCATGTTTTCTAGTTTAAAGATGTCTAATGATAATCATTAAGCTATTTCATTTTTATTAAGGTCAGTTTTGCATAGAAATATTCACTTTTTTCGAAGGTGTTAGCAATACTGTTGGAAATGTTGGTACTAAACAATCCGTTGGTGCTAAGCCTACATGCTGACTTTGAGTGTTAAAAATGTTGTGTAAGCTTCAGTGTGAACTGCTGAACTCATTTTTGAAATCGTAAAGCATCTAGTTCATTTATTTGAGGCTCAATCGCGTTTAACGCTTTACGGAGCCGAAATTCATTTTTTGTATTGTTTACAAATCATTCACTTTTTTGTACTAAGATTAGTATGGGAAGGAGCCAGGGTACTCGTGGCAACTCGAGGTTAATGGTCACATTTTTTGGAAGGAAGGACATGGTGAGGATTGGGTTTAGGGTTTTCTGCAGCACATCCGGGAGGTATATCGTGGTATCGCGATTAACGTGTAGTGGCGTTGGTACCAATTTCTTGCCGGTATTCGTCTGCCGGATGGCCAGGATCCTCAATCCAACATACAAGGGACAAAACACAGAAAAAAAAAACTGGAGAAGAGAACACAGAGGAATTAAACTTTTATACTGGACAAGCGAAGAAAATCGTAAATTGCGACCATATAAATAAGATCGCGGGTGCCCAACACATCTCTAACTGGAACATAGGGTTGTCTACCTCGGGCCGCAAGGGTATCCAAAAGTTGCGCTCTGGAGGCGTCCATATCCGGGCATTTCCAAACTACATGATCGATGTCATCATAACCGGAACCACACCTGTTACAAATATTGCTCAGCGCGAGGTTAATTCTGTGCAAATGTGTACCTAGCGAGTAATGGTTGGACATAAGTCTTGACATCACGCGAATGAAATCTCGACTTACATCCAAACCTTTCCACCACGCTCGCAAGGAAACTTTAGGAATTATGGAGTGTAACCACCGTCCCAGTTGGCCATTTAGCCAATCGCTTTGCCAACCGTGAAGAGAACTTTGACGTACTAAATGAAAAAATTCATCGTGTGAAATTCTTCTATCATAAATCTCACCTTCCTCAGCGCCCACCTTTGCGAGAGAGTCCGCCTTCTCATTGCCATAAATTAAGCAATGTGAGGGGACCCATACAAAGGTAATCTTATATGATCTTTCGACCAGTGCACACATCTGCTCTCTTATTTTTGTAAGAAAGTAAGATGCATGCTTTACAGGTTTCATCGATCGAAGTGCCTCAATAGAACTGAGGCTATCCGAAAAGATGAAGAAGTGGTCTGCGGGCAAAATACGTGGAATTGTTATACATCGAAGTTGATCTGGGATTCCATGAATAGCTTGTTTCATGGACAGATCGTATTCAACAGAGGAACTGTCATTGGTGAAGTGTACACGTGGAGCGTTATAACATGGAAGACTTATGTCAGATGACATGTAGTAGAGATAAACTCTCATGAATTTTGACCGAGTATTCAGTTTGAGCATTTCTTCGAAGTTTTCGATAACGAGTGTGTTGCTCACCCCACACTTAATAAGTATTCTTAGCGAGAGCTCCCAGAATCGGTTCTGTAGTGGTAAAACCCCTGCCAGCACCTCCAGGCTCGCATTGTGAGTCGAATGCATACAACCTAAGGCGATACGCAAACAACGATATTGAATTCGTTCCAATTTAATAAGGTGGCTGTTTGCTGCTGAGAGAAAACAGAAAGAGCCATACTCTAGAACAGAGAGAATTGTTGTTTTATAGAGTTTTATGAGGTCTTCCGGGTGAGCACCCCACCATGTTCCGGTAATTGTTCGTAGAAAATTGATCCTTTGTTGGCATTTTTCCGTTAAATACCTAGTATGGGTTCGCCAAGTGCCTTTTGAATCAAACCAGACCCCAAGGTATTTTGAAGTCAAAGACTGGTCGATGTCTGTTCCCAATAGCTTAAGCTTTAGTTGGGCTGGATTCCGCTTCCTAGAAAATACAACCAGTTGAGTTTTTTGCGGCGCAAACTCGATCCCTAAATTTCTAGCCCAAGTGGATAGATTATCAAGGGAATTTTGCAATGGTCTTTGCAAGATTTCCGCTCGTGGGCCCTTCATAGAGACCACAGCATCATCTGCAAGTTGTCTAAGCGTGCATGGTTCTTCCAAACAGTTGTCAATATCTTTAACATAAAAATTATAAAGCAAGGGACTTAGACATGAGCCTTGGGGAAGACCCATATAGCTAATTCTGGAAGTTGTCAGTTGACCGAGAGTGAAGCACATGTGTTTTTCTGACAACAAATTGTACAAGAAATTATTTAACATTCCAGGTAGTCCACTATTGTGCAGGCTTTCTGACAATATTTCTATGGAAACTGAATCAAAAGCGCCCTTAATGTCCAAGAAAACCGAAGCCAATTGCTCCTTGTCTGCAAAGGCTAGTTGAATATCTGATGAAAGCAACGCTAGACAATCGTTTGTTCCTTTGCCCTTGCGAAAGCCAAATTGTGTACTGGAAAGCATGTTGTTTGATTCGACCCAGTGATCGAGTCGGGATAGGATCATTTTTTCTAACAATTTCCTTAAACATGATAACATAGCGATCGGGCGGTACGAATTATGATCAGACGCTGGTTTCCCAGGCTTTTGAATAGCTATTACTTTGACCTGTCTCCATTCAGGTGGAACAATGTTGTGCTCCATGAATGAGTTGAACAAGTCAAGCAACCGTCTTTTAGCGATATCGGGGAGATTTTTAAGAAGATTGAACTTAATCATATCGCGTCCCGGAGAGGAGTTGTTTGATGAAAGAAGAGCCATAGAAAATTCCAGCATAGTGAATGGTCTGTCCAACGCATCGTCTCTCTGGGTTTCCCAAAAAGGCGGATGAGCTGGAACTGAGTCTGGACAGACCTTTTTTGCGAAGTTGAATATCCAACGATTGGAGTATTCGTCACTCTCATTTGAGGATGAGCGGTTTCGCATGTTGCGAGCCACTCTCCAAAGCGTCGTCATTGAAGTTTCTCGTGAGAGGCCATCGATGAAACGTCGCCAATAGGTACGCTTCTTCGCTTTAATAAGATTCTTCAGTCTTTTTTCGAGCTTCGAGTACTCTAAATAAAGTTCTGAGGTACCATATCTACGAAAAGCTTTAAAGGCATTAGATTTTTCTCGATACAACTGAGTGCATTCATCATCCCAACCAGGTGTGGCTGGTCGTCTTTTGAAGGATGCACTTGGAACTCGTTGCTTTTGGGATTCTAATGCACTTTTATAAATCAATTCTGTTAGGAATCGATACTCATCCAACGGTGGGAGAGTGTTGAATGATTCGATACCGAAAGTTACCGCTGATGCAAATTTTTGCCAATCTATATTCCTAGTGAGGTCAAAAGGAACCTGAATTGACTGTTCTGACCTTTCACAATTATTTTTGATAGAGGTTATTATGGGCAAGTGATCACTACTAGAGATGGTCGGGTCTCGGGTTTCCAAACCCGAAACCCGGCCCGAACCCGAACCCGACGGGTTCGGGTCGGGTTCGGGTTTGAAAATTTGAAATTTTTCGGGTTCGGGTTCGGGTCGGGTTTGGAGGCTACAAAACTATCGGGTACGGGTCGGGTTCGGGCTTACAAAAAGTCGGGTTTGAGTTGGGTTTAGGTCGGGTTTGGTGAGAATTGTGAACAGAGTAACAACCTAAAAGCTTCCCTATGCATCAGAAACGATGAATTTACCATCTTTTCAAACTCGGGTTTTATTCGGGTTTTTCTTACAAAAAAATTTCGGGTTTCGGGTCGGGTTCGGGTTTACACAGCAAACATTTTTCGGGTTCGGGTCGGGTCCGGGTTTGCTTTTCAATGTTTGTCTCGGGTTCGGGTCGGGTCCGGGTTTGAAGAAATAAAATAAGTCGGGTACGGGTCGGGTTCGGGTTTGAAAAATGTGAAACCCGACCATCTCTAATCACTACCATGGGGATCATCGATAACCTTCCACATGCAATCGAATGATAGTGAACTTGAACCCAGAGACAGGTCAAGGCGGCTTTCTTTGCCGTCGGATGAAATACGTGTCACTTCACCTGTGTTCAAAATGTTCAAGTTGAAATCGTCGCATAAGTCATAGAAAATAGCCGCTCTATAATCATCATAAGATTCGCCCCATCCAGTACCATGGGAGTTCATATCACCCAGTATTAAATTCGGGAATGAGAGCATGGAAACTGCATTCCAAAGATGACGGCGGTTTATTGAAACTCTTGGAGGAATATAAACAGAAGCTACGCAAAGATCTTTACCCTTTACGTTTATTTGGCAAGCAACGATTTCTATGCCTGGATGAGTCGGAATGGGGATTCTGTAGAATGAATGGCACTTTTTGATCCCTAAAAGCACACCCCCGTAATTATCATCTCGATCCTGGCGTATAATGTTAAAGTCGTAGAAGTTAAGATCATCTTCAGAAGAAAGCCATGTTTCACAGAGTGCAAATATATCACAATCGGAATTGTGAAGCAAAAACTTAAATGTGTCTAATTTAGGTTTTAGACTATGACAGTTCCACTGTAGCACTGTGATCATATCTTGTACCTCGCATGATGAATTAGCCATCGAAAGATATGATCGAAGCAAGGAGGGGCCACGAGATAGTCAATTCCCTGAGATATCCTTCTATTGCGGGGAGAAAAAGATCGAGTATGCCTCTGAATGAGTCTGAAACTCCGAGAGCATTACATATGCGATCCACAAGGGCCGTAAAAGTTATCAGTCCTCGCTTAGCCCGGGCCGTTTTCGAGGAAGAGCGAGGGACTTCAGTAGCATTTCTTTTGCTTTCTTGTCTAGAGCTTCTTTTCGAAGTGTATTTTATCTGTGGAGGCGGGGGCGGCAGATCTTTGCTGCAACACGGAACGGAAGCATCAAAGACCTGTTTCTTCGGGTTTTTCAAATTTGCCCCACCTCCTTTGGAATTAGGCACACTTCTGAGGGAAGATTTCAATACCTTACGGCGCAGTCCCGGAGAAGATGGAGACTTTCTTTTACCGGGTGCGTGTACCTCCGAAGAATCTCCCCCATCGGTTTCGTCGTCGTTCGCTTCATCGGAAGACAACTCTTGAAAAGAGTTACCAACTGGGATGGCTGATGAAGACTCTTTTGCAGGCGGATTCAAAGCTTTCACCATTTCCGCATACGTCTTCTTGGAGCGCTTCACAATTGAGCGACTCTCATTTCGAATGCGCTTTTTGTATGCCGGGCATTTCTGCAAGTCATGCAGATCCTTGCTACAGTAGCTGCATTTTTCAGCTTCCAGTGTGCAAGCATCTTCTGAATGAGCTTGGTTGCATTTGCCACAACGGGGCTTGTTGTCGCAAAAGCTAGCACTGTGGCCAAGCTGCTTGCAGTTGGTACAATTGAATACCTTCGGCACGTAAAGACGCACTGGGTAAAAAACACTATCAATGCAAACAAATTTCGGGAGGACGGAACCAGGAAAAGTCACTCGAAACGAGGCTGACGGCGAAAAAACTTTCTTATTTCCTTCCATGGAAACTGATTGCAATTGTTTGCAATCCAGTATAGCCACATCAGGAATTGACCGGTTATCAAAAACACCTTTGCCAGTCTTAATGTCTTCACATGTCAGACTCGCGTCGATGATTTTCCCTTCCACCTCGACTTCTCGTGCCGGAATATAGGTAAAGTATTCCACAGCAAAAGCCTCATGCTGAGCAATCTCGTTCGCTGCTTTGTAACTAGGTGCAGTTACACGCAGCTTGGATTGCTTCACTTGGTGAATAACGGTCCCTGGATATTTACGCGTCAGCTCTCGAGAGATCGAGAGCACATTCAAAATCTTATTTTTGCGCCGGAAATAGACAACCCAAGGCCCAGCCGAAGACGGTTGGTAAAACCGCGTTCGAGCAACGAGATCTTTTGGAGGCGTATTGCCTCCATCCGAATCGTCCATGCGGGATAAAAATCAACCGCAACCAAATAAAAAAAAAATAATAAAAATAATAATAAAAAAAAAAACAAAAAAAAAATATGCAGAAAAAAAAATTAACCTATCAGTGGACTATTTTGTACACACCTCCCCTAAATGAGCAAAGCAAAATTACAAAGAAAAAAAAAAAAAGAAAAAGAAAAAAAAAACTTAACCAATCAGTGGGCTATTTTGTACCCAACTCCCCAATTCGGTCGAAAGAATCGCACCGGGAGAGAGACAGAGGAGAAGCGAAAACAACCTTGAACTCAGCACTGTTTGTTCGGAGAAGTAAAAGCAATTCAATAGATATCCAAATTGATACTTATCCGTATACAGCAGCTCGTCCACGCACCGTAGGTAGCAGAACGACCGATTTGCCTTCTGCCTTGTTGATGCTCTTGGTGCGGGGAGAAAAAAATCAATCACCGTTGATGCAGTTGGTGATGACTTTCCTTATGGTGGAACGATGCTAGTTTCACTAGCTCGCTTCCTTCGCGAAGCGCGATCGCCTAAGCACACAATTGCACTAATTTAATATTGATTGTGAGCACAAATTGAACCAAAAACCCACGCGGGCGGTGGGAGAAAAAGGCCTAAAATACTTTGCAAGAGTGCCGTGCGATGAGACCGGGAATCAGTCAACCGACTCGTACAAGCGCTAAGCAAGGAATGAAATCGTAAAGCATAACATGAATAGTTTGTTGTTCCTAAAACCGTTTATTGTTGACTAACTTGCTTATTTCGAGGGAAATTGCCTACATTTAGGCGTTTTATGCAGATTTACAAAGTTTAATTTTTCAATAAAATGATGATACACACGAGTTGTAAGAATTTTGACATCATTATCAGATTCAGGAGACCTGAATTTAGTAGATAGGAAAATTTTACATTCTATAATATGCATTATTATATAGTGATCAATTTCGCCCCAATTTGTCATTTTCAATTTTTGATATTAAAACTAATTCTATGAAACGTTAAATTTTATTTCATGAAAAATTGATTACATAAACTGATAGAGATCGATGAAATACTGATTTAACCGAAATAAAATTGATAATTTTAGAATTCCAAAGGAAAACCTGACGAAAAGTTGTGAAATAGTGATCAATTTGCCCCCGGATTACGGTACTGATGAAAAGTCTAATAATTGTTTGATTCATTTGTTTTGTTCGTTTTGCTGACGAATAAATTGAATTGTAAATTTCCAACGTGAGGAAATAAATATTCACACGTCTGTTTATATGGCAGTTTAGCAGAAGCACGCACCTTACATGCAACGCACAATCTAACAGTGTACTTTACATGTGCGTTATGTGTTAGTTTGTGGGAGAATATTTCGGTGGGACAAAATTGTTTAGGTGTGAGTCTATTGGAGGGCAAAATCCTCAATATATTTCTTCACAATAAATGGTACGAAAGTTTGGTAAAGTTCGTTTTTGGTGCATTTCTTAAATCGACGAAGGAACGTATTACATAATAGCTTATTCTAATTATAATATATTAATTACTAAGTATGATTTATCTCCGTACATTAAAACTTTAGAAACACGCTCATTGTTTTCGTCTTGTTTCCGCTAAAACTTCACTCTTAAAAAAATAGAAATTTACATTTGACGTAATTCATTCTGCCATTAATAATTTTACGACGCAACCGGATTAACAACACAATTTTACGTTGCTTTTGATTCAAAGACCATTATCGTGAAACGAAATTTGATTTCAAATACGTGTAGATTGAGTATTACGTTCAACAATTTATTCTTATGAAAACGTATAACATTTGTGTCAGTTTCTTAGTGTCACATGCTGCATTCCGTAAAATATAAACGTGAGACTGGATTTCTCATTTTTAAAGACGTACATTTACATGATCTATGATTCGGCATCATGTAAATCATTGAGTTTGTTTTCTAACATGGCCGGTCCAGTACGTCGCGATTTTTCTCGTCTGTGTCGATGTGAAAAATTATAAAAAATTAAGGAACATTGAAGGCTGCCGAGACAATTAATGGATAAATCATAAAAGTTGTGAGAAATAGTCGTCACTGGAGTGATTATTCGCTGTTATAAAGTGCAGTTGTGATTGTGTAGCGCTGGGATCTGCCGGTATGAAAAAAGTGTTTTGTTCGCGTGGGCTGATTGTTGCCTCCAAATGGGGAAGCATCTTTTTCGGGAAGTGATTATGTAATGCAATTACGCGTTTTAGTTATCCCGATCCATTACCACTTATCACATCACGAAGAAATGTCGTTTCATTCTTGTGTGAATTTAGCTCTTGTGGATAGTGAAGGAAATCAAAAATATGTTGTAACTGCTGCAGGCAATGTGCGCCAAATAACCATGATTATTGGCTCCTGCAAGTGTTTGGTGTGTTTTAATGGCTGATCATCAAAAGAAACAATGTGGTAAGAGTTTTTTGAGCAATTTTTTATCCAGGTAACATAAATTGACCCATTAATGAATTCTTGAAAAGCATGACAGCAAGGTTACAAAAAAATTACACGTCATGATGTAAAAGTCGGTCATAGTGACTTTTACGTCCCGACGTGTAATTTTTTTTGGTTTTTTGTTGCCATGTAATTTTAAGAATAGATGTAATTTCGTGTCAGAAGGTTCGCTTCTTTTATGTGCATCTAAAAGCACGTAAAATTCAATGAAATTTCGGAAGAGTGTTGTTTTGAAAGCAGGTTCTATCGATCAGTGGCTTATATTTCGTGAATCATTACACAGTCATGGATGGTTTGTGCATATCATGCGTATTTCTCCTCGGAAAGCCACACACATGATCAATCTTATATGAACTGCGTTTTTCTTGTTAGCCGTTTTTTTGGTATTTTACATATGTGTATAGCTTTCCAGGGAGAAATACGCATGATACGGACAAACCATCCATGACTTTGTAATGATTCCCCAAATATAAGCCAGCGATCGATAGAACCTGCTTGATCGCCAATCAGTATTAGGGCACTTGAAACCTACATTCTTTTGGCTGTCTTGGTAGTGTTATTCGAACAACACGCCAAGCCGTTCCCATAGGGGACGTTAGCCACAAGGAAAGACATTTCAAGTACATAATACTGTTTCATATGGTATGCCCTATTCAACATCTTATCCAATTTTGCTCGCCATACACTTACGGTACCTATCCATCTAGTTTCTGCTTTCTTCTTCTTGCTCTCTACTACTTTGACCGAAACAGATAGATATGCCGTTGAACAAATTAAATATAACTATAACGATCGATACCTTTGTTTGTAAAATAACAAAAAACGGCTTATAACATAAACGCACTTCATACTTGTATAAAAACATTGCGGATGAAGTAATTGATTGAAAATGATTCAGGTTTAAAGATTTTTAGATTTTCAAATACAAATAAAGCTGCTGATGGTGAATTTCAAGCTTTCTAGACAACTAGGCACAAATATAAGGAAAGGTTTCAGGCATTTGAAGCATTTAAAAGTGTTTCAATTATGATCAAGATTGATAGAAATGGCTCGGATTATTTCATGAATTAAGTACAAGTCTGTTCTGAGCGAAATATGTGTTGACATTCCACGATTCATGGGCAACAATTCGTGCAACATGGCAATTAAACATTGAGCTTGAGCACGCTCAAATTTCCAACGTGAGGAAATAAATATTCACACGTCTGTTTATATGGCAATTTAGCAGAAGCACGCACCTTGCATGCAATGCACAATCCAACAGTGTACGTTACACGTGCGTTATGTGTTGGTTTTGTTAGCTACGATGCCATCCAATATATGGCAAACATGGTGGGAGAATATTTTGATGGGACAATTTTGTTTAGGTGTGAGTCTATTGGAGGGCAAAATCCTCAATATTTCATGAGTTTTGAAGTTAGAACGGTTAATTTATTATTATTTAAGGACTATATATTGCTAGTGTGATGGTTCATAAAAATGAAGAATGAGATTCAGCAAACTTGTATTTATTGACGAACTCAAAAAAATTGCAATTTTTTATCCATTACTGTATGCTTTATACTAATTACAAAAAAAAATCTCCCAGTACCGGTATTTTACCGGTACAGTCGGTACTGAGAGTTAAAGTACCGTAGAACCGGTACTCGTCAAAAGGGGTCGGTACCATATACCTTCCGGACTACTATCATCTCCAACTACATCGTCAGATGAACATCTCAAGTCAGAGTTTCCGGTAAACTGTCGAGTCCCTACTCAATTCCAGCCGGAGTGCCACAAGGCACTATGTTTGGTCCGATCCTGTACAACCTGTACACTTCGGACATCCCACCGCTTCCAGCCAGAGGCTCCCTATCGTTATTCGCTGATGATTCAGCGATTAGCTACACCAGGCGGGTCATCAGAGCACTAGTCAACAAACTCCAGACAGAACTTGATGCCTACTTTGAATACCTGAAAAATTGAAAGATCCGAGTGAACGCCACCAAGACCCAAGTCATTGTTTTCCTGCATAGGAATACGGATCGCCTCAAGCCGAACTGGAAAATAAAAGTGCTTGACAACGAAGTGGACTTGGTCGACGTGGTGAGATACCTGGGTCTTCTGATGGACAGGGTGCTCAAAAGCACATTTATGCTGAAAAGGCTGTACCCAATGATCAATGGCCGATTGAAAATCTACAGCACCAACAAATTGGCTATCTTCAAGCAGGTAGTCCTTCCAAAGTTGCTGTACGGCTCCCCGGTATGGATGGGATGTATCCAGACCCACATTAGAAAGCTACAAACATGAAGATGATCCTGAAGCTCCCAATGCACACAAGGACGTCCGAGGTCCATCGACTAGAGAATCTCGACCCGATTGCGAAAAGTGTCAAGCCTTTTATTGCTTTAAACTATATTGGCAGAGCCGTTCGATCTAAATGGCCATTCATTACGAACATCTATGTCTAACATGGGTTCTCTGTACATTACTAAGGTAATGAAAAGAATTGTTTGAGAAACTTTGGAGACATAATATGTATATATTATATTTATTATCTTTTTGAAGTTGAACATTTCATATGGGAAAATGGCTTCGGTGCTTTTATGTCCAATACTGTAGCTAAGAAGTCAAAATATCGTTTTCTAACGTCAAAAAAGTTTTGGACACAGCAAGGTATATGTCGCTATAGATTATTAAGCCCCGAACAAAAACGGAACCAAAAAACAACAACAAAAACTAATAATACCGTCGTTGGGGGTGACAATGGGTCAAAAAGGGATATGTGCGATTTATTTTTTGAATAACTATCGCAATTTAACTCCAATAAACTTCAAATTTGGTGTGTATGTACTTTAATGGTACATTAACAACTGTTCAAAAAATTAAAGACAAATATTTATTCACAGCGGCACCACGAGTGAATGAAAAATGACCCAATCTCACCCCATAGAGGGGGTGACATTGGGTCACTGTGATTGAAATAACTTGTTTTTGAGAATATGATTTCAAAACCATTCACAACTGAAAAATATTAATAAAAAACGATGCAAACAAGACAAAAAGATATCTAAGATGTTTCACAAGTATGATAAACCCACTTAAAAAAAAGATTATACTGAAAATTGAAGAGCTATGAGAAAAAATAAGTAAACCCAACATTTATCGTCAAGTTTACATAAATTTTCTTGGTGTTTCCCTCAAATTGTCTTCAAAGTCTCATCCCAATTGCTATAAAGCCCATTCAGTTTTCCCAAAGGTGTACTGAAACAGTAATTATTTTAAACCTTCGCAAATAGTTAAATTTCGGTGCGACATTCCACGATCTATAAATTTCAGGTAGAAGTTGACGTCATAATCCCAGTATTTCAGCGATCCAACTCATGTGTACTTCCGTGAGATGTTTCTGTAATATGAAAACACTGATAAATAATCAAATTGAGAAAAAAACACCCTTTTGATAAAAAATTAACGATGTTGCTGCGTACGAAACACAGTTGCTGGTTTGAGAAGTTGTCAAAATGCGTTGTATTGTTATTCAATGCACGGAATACTTAAGTAGACTTGTTTGATGTTTCAGAGATGCTGTATTTAAAAAAGAATAAACACATCTTAATGAAAAAAGAGAACACCCGGTACCGTAAAATGTAAAAAAAAAGTGGACTTGGAATTTCATTTACAATCGTTCTTACTTGACCCAATCTCACCCCCATTTTCAATGTTTTAGACATCGTACCGAAAAAAATGATTTTTTTGTGGGAAAATCAAACAGATTCCGGAAAATACCTGTGATGTGTAATGAAAAGACTTTCAACATTCTACTAATACAACGATAGAGGCTAGAGTACATGCGTGATACTTTGTACATGAGAAATTTAATGTTGTAAATTTTATCTAGTTTCAACACGCAGTAAACAAAAACTACTATTTCTAAAAATGTATATTGTTATGAATTATGTGTAATAATATGTCCCCTAACATATGAATTATTAATTTTAGTAATATCAGCGTTATTAGCTGAAATATTTCACAAAACATATCTTTCCGTTTTGACCCAATCTCACCCCCTAGACCCATTGTCACCCCCATCGACGGTATAAATATTTAAATATTAAAAAAGACGCACCCTCGTCAGCCAAAGGCTGCACAGACTGAACGATCACGAACATTAGGCAACGGACAACACAGACCCAGTAGCCCAGTGATGAATTTTTCGTTTGACGAAAAGTTTCCACCGACTAGGGCGGGAATCGAACCCACGCTTCGTGGCACAATACGCCCAAACGACTGACGCCGCTAATCGCGAGACCACGAAGCCCACTATTTATCCAGCTTTCATAGATTTATACAAAGTATTATGTAATGCATGACCATCAGCTATAAGATTTAAAACTACTCTAAAACCTCAATTTACGAAGTCTTTTTTTACGCTACCTCAATTTTAGTCACTTTTTTTACGAAGTAAACTCAATTTTAGTCACTTTTTTTACGAAGTAAACTCAATTTAAGTCACTTTTTTTACGCAGTGCGTAAATTGAGTTTTGACAATTCTGTGGGAAATTATTGACCTCCGGTTGGGGAAAACCGTTGGAAACCCATACAATATGAGTATTTTTGGAATGGGCACGATGAGGGGATGACGAGCCGAGTGTCCAAAAGTGTCGCTTCTGTCGGCTGTTGTTTCTGAAAACGCTCTTCGAATTATTTGATTTTCTGTATAAATGTACATGTAGAATCCTCTAAGCCCTTGTGAAAGTACGGTTTTTGTAAAGCTGCATCATCGTTACGAATTAAATCCTGCTAAGTGACTGTCGTTTTCGTGATAAGACTGGAAATATTTTGTTCGACCTGCATCGCCATGGATTGTAAAAAGTGCCACCTCCTCGTCAACACAAAAGATCAGCAGTACGTTTACTGCAATGGTCTGTGCGCTGCAGTTCATCATGCTCAGGGATTCCAGGTGATTTTTTTCAATGTCTTCCAATTGCACGGAAAAATGTCTTCCAATGTCTTCTACTTTAAACTTTTCAATTATCATGGTAACTCAAGGGCAGCATAAACGGTAATCAATTTTTTGGTCCAAATTTACTCCAAATATGTCAAAATTATTTGGACCAGCAAAAATAAAACAAACCGCTCGCGGATGCACCGGTGTTGTATTTTTCTGATCAATTTCAAACGTGATCAAAAACAAACATGTTGTTGATGCTTGGAAAAGCAAAATTCAAGCTGAATCCCTGGAGGAATTTCCGTAGAAATTAACGTAACCAGCGGAGCAATGCGCATTAAATATATCGCGAAAATTACAAAGGAGTACCTGGCAAAGTTCATTCATCCTATTATTGTCTTTATTAACGAGGCTTTCAGCCCGTGGTAGTTCAATCATCCTGAAATTTCAGGCGGACTTAGAAATTATTGACGTTTTGTATATTGGAACTCCTGGTGGAACTTATCGTTTCCGGATGAACTATGACCTAGGAGACGAACTTAGGAATTCTTGATGGAACTTCCGATAACAAGGGAACGGAAGCCTCAAAAATTTTTGGAGTATCTCCTAGAGAAATTTATGGAAGAACTCCCGGGGAGATTCTGGAAAATTCCTAGAAGTATTCCAGTAGAAACACCTAGCGGAATACCAGCACGAACTTCGGTAGAATTCTTGGTGGAGCTGCCAGTGGGATTATTGGAGCAACTAACAGAGAAATTCCTGATTGAAGTATGGTGGAATTCCTGGAGGAACTCCAGTTTAATTTTGGAAGGAACTTGTAAGGAATTTTCGGTGGAGCTCCTAAGGAATTTCAAAGGAGTAGCTGGATAAACTCCAAAGAAATTCCCGGAAGAATTTCGAGGCAATCGCAGCGGAGCTCCAAAAAAATTCCAGGCGGAGTTCTGAACGAAATCCCAGGGGGTATTGCTATTGGAATTCTCCTGAGGAATTCATGGATAAAATACCCGGAGAAGTTCTTGGGTGATATCTTCGAATAAATCTTTGAAATTCCTGGAGGAAATCAGCGGAAGAATTTCTGGAGGGAATGCTGAAGGAATTTCTTAATAAAAGCCCCTGAAGATATGCTGGAGAAAGTCACCGGAGGAGTTCTTGGGGATATCTCAGGAGAAATCTTTGAAATCTACGATAGAATTCCTGGACTTGATCCCCGGAAGAATTGCTATTGGAATTCCCATGAGGAATTCATGGATAAAATACCCGGAGGAGTTCTTGGGTGATATCTTCGAAAAAATCTTTAAAATTCCCGGAGGAAATCAGCGGAGAAATTTCTGGAGGGAATGCCGAAGGAATTTCTTAATAAAAGCCCCTGAAGATATGCTGGAGAAAGTCACCGGAGGATCTTGGGGATATCTCTGGAGAAATCTTTGAAATCTACGGTAGAATTCCTGGACTTGATCCCCGGAGAAAATGCTATTGAAAATCCATTGATGAGCTAAACTGCCCATAACTGCATATTTGTAACATTCGACAAAAGTGGGCATTGAGTAAATGGAACACCAAGTCTGCATTTTATGGCAGTATGGGAAGAAACTAAAATTTCAAAAAATTATCAGGAACTCAAAAGTGCTTATTTGCGGCTGAAAATTGGTACAGCTCATGTTGTATATTGGGTGAACAGTATATAAATTTCTTTGCTACTACATCACAAGGCTCTTGCATAATCTCAATGTGACTGTTATGCGGTTACAATTAGGGGCGGTCCATTAATTATGTAAGGGTTTATGGGGGGAGGGGGGGTGGTCTGAGATTACTTACGCGCCATACAATTTATTTTAAATTTTCATACAAAAAATCTTACCATGGGGGGAGGGGGGGTTGAAAAACACCGAAAATTGTCTTACGTAATTAATGGATCGCCCCTTACCAATGTGACAAAACAACTTGGTATTTTTTTCGAATTCTCTAGAACAAAATCACAGATTTTAATAAGTTGGTCGAAAGTATACATCATTTGATGACTCTCCACGGTATTAACTCGAAATTGTCAAAAATGTCGAATGTGACTGATATGCAGTTATGGGCAGTATAGGGCTATATACCCGAAGGAATTCCTAGATGCTATCTCTTGAGGAAGTCCCTGGAGAAAATCCCCGGAGAAATTCCTTATGAAAATCCCCAGAAAAATAACTGGAGGAAATCTCGGGATAAATCTTCTGCAAGAATCTCAGAAGGAATTTTTAGAAATAATCTCCGAAGAAATTTATTAATGAATTGCTGAACAAAATCCCCGAAGGAATTTTAATTGGAAATCCCCTGAAGAATTCCTGGAGAACATTCCCGGAGCAGATCTTGGTGGACATCGCCGGAGGAAATCTTGGTAGGAATTTCTGGAAAAAAAATCTCCGGAGAAATTCCTGGTGCAAATCTCCGGAGAAATTCCTGGAGGAAATGCCCGCATAAATTCTCCTAAAAATTCCCTAAGGAATTCCTGGAAGATTTTCATAATGAAATCCACAGAGAGGAACTTTAAACAAAATCCTGGAGAAACTCCGCAGGAATTACCGTCTAGAGCAATCCACAAAGAAACTCTTTAATTTTTTTTTTGAGGAAATCTGGAGGATTACCCAGAGGAAATGTAGAGAATTTTCTGAAGTATCTTCAGGATAGTTCGTAGTGAAACTGCGGAGGATTTTCAAAGAACTACTAGAGGAACTCGGAATAATTCCTGTAGAATTCCGAAAAAATATCTAGGAGAAAATCCGAAGAAATTCCCGATGGAGCTCCAAAAGAATTCCCAGATGAAATTTAAAGCAACTCCCGGAGGAACTTCAGAAAAATTCAATGAAGAACTCCGAAAAAATTCCATGAGGAACTCTGAAGAAATCTATGGAGGGTCTCCAAAGGAGGAAAGAAGGAATTCCTAGAGGAACTGGAAAGTAAATTCTGAAGGAACTACGAAAAAATTCTGAAGACATCTCCGATGGTGCAAATCCCCAGAGGAATTCCTAGAGGAAATTTCCGGATAAATTTTCTGAAAAAAAAACCTTGAGGGAATTTTATGAGAAAACATTCTGATGAATTGCTTTTGGAATTCATGACAAAAATCGCCGGAGGAATTCTTAAAGAAATCCCCGGAAGAATCCTTGAAATCTCCAAAGGAATAACTGGAGGAAATCCTGGAGATAATTCTCGGAGGAATTCCTGGACGTGATCTCAACAGGAAAATCTGGAGGAAATATCCGGGGGAATCCTTGGAGGAAATCACCGGAAGAATTACTGGACGAAATCCCCGGAAAAAATCTCCGGAGGAATTTCTTTTTCTAGAGGAGTTCTTGGGAGATTTCCCCCGTGGCATTCCTGGAGGAAATCTCTGAAAGGAATTCTCGGAGGAATTCCTGGAGGAAATCCCTAGGGGGTTAATTTCTGGAGGAGATCTTTGGAGGAATTCTTGGAAGAAATCTCCGGAGAAACGCTCTGAAAAAAATATTCTTGACGAAATCCTCAGAGGAAGCCGTAAACAAAATCCCAGGATGTATAAATTGCTGGAGGAAATCTTTGAAAAAAAATTCTAAACTGAATCCCTGGAGGAACTTTTGAAGAAAATCTACAAAGGTTTTTTGGGGGGGAAATCCCTGGACGAATGCTGGGAAAAAATCTCCGCATGAATCTCTGGAGAAAATCCCCGAAGAAATTCCTTGAGGAAATTCCCAGAGGAGTTCTTGAGGGAAAACCCCGTAGAAATTCATGGGAAAAATCCTCAGAGTCAGAGGTAATCTTGGACGAAGTTCTAGGAGAAAATGCTATTGAAAATCCACTGGGGAGTTCTAGCTGGATATCTCCGAAGGAATTCCTGGAGGAGATCCCCTGAGGAAGTCTCTGGAGGAAATTCTCTTAAGAATTCCTGTAAGAATTCCCCGGAGGAATTCCTGGAGGAAATCTCCGGAGAAATTACAGGTAAAAATGCTCAGGCCTGTGTTGGTAGCAAAGATCATAGCTTTAAGCCAATCTTACTCCATTAGAGAAGCTAAGTAGAACACAGAACGCTTCGATGCTTACTGACTTTAAAATGGCTTGCTCAATTTTCACCACCTAATAAAATTTCAATCTTGTCGCTCTCTTACGACGCCTATCCACCTAGTCATTTCCATTATTTGCAAAAATCTGCTATAGGCTCCCTTTACCTTTGAGTCCGGAGGTTATGAATTATTCTTAAAATTTCTTCAGATTTTTTGAAGGTTTCAATACTTCTTGATATTTTTCATTGTTTTTTTTTCTCAAGATTTCAAGGATTAGGTAGCCGGATCCTATTCTTGGCACTTTTGATTCACTTCGGCAGTGGGGTTTTTTAAAAGCTTCTGAGCTCATATACGGCCACAATTGTCTTAAACGCGATGATGCGTTGTATTGTTATTCAATGCACGGAATACTCAAGTAGACTTGTTTGATGTTTCAGAGATGCTGTATTTAGAAAGAATAAACACATCTTAATGCAAAAAGAGAACACCCGGCACCGTAAAATGTAAAAAAGTGGACTTGAAATTTAATTTACTATCGTTCTTGCTTGACCCAATCTCACCCCCATTATCAATGTTTTAGACATCGTACCGAAAAAAATGATTTTTTTTGTGGGAAAATCAAACAGATTCCGGAAAATACCTGTGATGTGTAATGAAAAGACTTTTAACATTCTACTAATACAACGATAGAGGCTAGAATACACGCGCGATACTTTGTACATGAGAAATTTAATGTTGTAAATTTTATCTAGTTTCAACATGCAAGTTTATTGATGTAGTAAACAAAAACTGCTATTTCTAAAAATGCATATTGTTATGAATTATGTGTAATAATATGTTCCCTAACATATGAATTATTAATTTTAGTAATATCAGCGTTATTAGCTGAAATATTTCACAAAACATATTTTTCCGTTTTGACCCAATCTCACCCCCTAGACCCATTGTCACCCCCATCGACGGTATATTTCAACTTTTAGAAAAACTCATGTTTTTGAAAAAAAAAATCTTGTTTAGATTTTGAAATAGTTATTTTTTAGAGAAATCTTTGGAATATGAATTATTATTTTGGTGAACTACAAGAAATCTCCAAGAACTTTTGCATAGTCAAATTATTCTGTTAAAATGCATGTTGAAGAGAATGTTCAAAAAATTAAGACACTTCTAATTAGCACACTTGTTTATTTTTGCATTACCCAAGATGTGTGTTTTCAATCAGCAATAAACTTCATGGAATAAAATTTCAATTTCAAAGTACTTTTTATTACACCTTCACTTCTGGTTGTTAAGGATTTATCTAGGACTTCCCATGTGAATATCAGCTATGTACTCTAGGATTCGTTCCCAAGCATCTCGTTCCCAAATTCTCTGTATTCCATTGAGCTATTTATCCGAGTATTTTGGTAAGGCTTTCTAGCAAGATGATACTTCCATGATATTTTACAAAATCGATAAAGAAATGATGTACAAATTCTTAAAAAAAAGAAACTTTCAAAAATTTCTCCAGACAGTTTTAAGAACTTGCAAAAAGATTTCTGCGGATTTTTCACTAAAAATTGTTTCAATTAGTTTCAGCCCAATGTTTATAGAATCCTCCACTCCTTTGAAACATACCTAAGAGTATTCTTAAACAAATCTGAAATAATGTCATTGAAATTTACTAAGGATATTTTTTGCAGATATTGTTTGAAATATTATTAAGTCGAGTCTAGTACACTGAAGACGGCCTTACAGTTGAGGTCGAAATACGCGTATCTGTCAAAGGATACAAACTCTAGTGGAATTAAATGGTATAGTACTAAGTTCGATTTTTTCATCTACTTAATTATCAAACAATTGTAGAAGGAATTCTGAAGAAGTTTCCGGAGAAACCAGTGGAAAAAACCTTGACAGATATCCCGAAAGTCTCTGGGATAATTTTAGAAGCAAAGATTGTAGCAATCTCAGGAAAAATCATATAAAAATCTGTATATTTTTTATGAATTCGTAAAATAAATACACGAGAATCACTGAAACAGATTTTAGAAATAAAAAAAACATTGTAGGAATCCCTGAATACCTTTGATTAATCTCTGGAATAATATTTAAATGCAATACTAGAATGTTTTTCCAAATCTCTGTAAGAGTTTATAGAAGAAACTCTGGAAGAATCCTTGACTGAATTCTCAGATCAATATCCAAATAAATCAATGGAATATTTTCAATGGAATTCGGAGAGGGATAGCTGAAGATGGAGTAAGGCGTGCAAAAATCTTATAGAGGCGATTCTGTATTTTCCAACTCACATGTTTTTTTTTTTAATCTAGGAATTGTAAAAATGCCAATAATTTAAAATTGTCTTTCAAATGTCTTCACAAATTCTGAAAAGTCTTCCAAAAATCTTCCGTCTTCCAAATGTCTTCCACACTACTCAAATGTCTTCCAATGGAAGACATGTCTTCCAACCTGGCATCCCTGATCATGCTACTTGTGTTGGGCTGAATACAGTTCAACTTGCTGCTGTATCACCGCCAAACAGGAATAGTTTTTGGCTGTGTGACGAATGTCTAGCTGAATTCGTTCGATGGAGGAAAGAACGGTGTGCAACGGAATCGGTATCAATAGCATCAGTACCCGATTCAGAGCCGAAATGCGTACTCGAACGTGACGTAGAAGAGCTGAAGTCCAAAGTTGAAACCATCCTCACGATGCTTTCTGTACATGCGGATTCTGTGGTTCAACACTCGACTCCAACTTCGTCGATGGTATTTGATGACACAGCTAAAGGATCGAATCTAAGCCGTGAAACGTCATATGCACCAGGTCGGCTATCGGAATCAACTGGTCGAGATGAGAATTTCAATTTGCTGCTTACTAATATCGATGCAACTGTTTCGGAAGAAGATGTTCAACGCATGGTTTGTCGATGTTTAGGAGTACGAGATAACGAGTGCAACAACGTTAAGCAACTGGTTCCGCGATGGGCCGACTGTAGTACGTTGGATTTCGCCTCGTTCAAGATTGTTCTAGACCGGAAATGGAAGCCTACCGCGATGATGTCATCTACTTGGCCTAAAAATATTAAATTTCGTGAATTCAAGAGAAGACTTTGTACATGGAAACCTGGCACTGTGTAATTTTGCTTCAAAACTGAACTTAATGTGATTTTTTATGATTATGTTGATATGTTTAGCTTCCTGTTTTGTTTTGTTATCTGTTTCGATGTATATTGAAAAGTTATATTTGATGTTGTCTGTTATTAGAATAGTACATTCAATTAGACTTATAAGAAGTCCGTTGAATTAAATACCAATAAAGAAATAAAGAAAATCGATGTCCGACGCCATTTTGGAATCCAAGATGGCGACCTACGTTTGGAGAATATTGTTGACGAAAATCGATGCCTGACGCCATTTTTAAATTCAATTCTCCAAAACCTCAATCAACGAAGTCTGTTTTTACGCAAATTCAATTGACGTCACTTGTTTAACGAAGTAAATTCATGAACATCAGTACATTGATCCATTTGCTTATATTAAGGGGAAGTAGGCCATCATTGAAATCTGTACTGGGCATCGATGATTGTGGCCAATCCGTCTCACGATTGCGAATTCAAGAAAATCACTAGGTTTTGCACTGACATTGCTGAAAATGTATCAGCATACTTTCTATATGTAAGCGCAAGTAGAGATACTTTAATGAATCAATAATACTTAAGATGACTAAGTTTTACCACTTTGAAATTGCAATCTGCAAAATCAACAAGGCTACCAAAATGAATGACGGGCTACTTAGCCTTAAGAGTTTAGATTTTATGCAATAAATAAGTATCATCAATGTACAACTACTTAAGTTTGTAGATACTCAGGCCTATATATCGTGGAGTCCTCGGAAGTACAAAAACATCGACATAACTCAATACAACACTTCGTTTGCTAATATGGACAGTAAGATCCCTTTGCAATATTGAAGAACTATCTATTGTTGATTGGTTACGCTTGTATATCCTAATGCCCATATTCGATAGAGATCTTAGAGGACCAAGGACATCCGCACACATTTATACAATACAGTCAGTACAATGTCCCGATGTTGTCAGCCCCATGCTGCATTTAGGGTTGATAAAATTGGGAAAGAGCTTAAATCGGGAAAAAAATTTTCGACAGGTTTCAAGTTTTATTTTAACTTTAGGACTTAGCTCTATGATTTCGTTATTATAAACATTTTTTCTTACTCCCATTTTCTATGAACCGTAATCCAAGGTAACATTGATGAGTTTCTTGGATAATCATTCAACATTTCAAAATTTCTGTCTTCAGATGATTGTATAAACGTGGCCAAGGTCATAATTTACTTTATGCACCCAATATTGCCAGTATAGACGTGTTTGCCATGATAAAATTAATATAAATTTTAGGCTAACAAAATCGGGCAAAAAAGGATGCTAAAATCGGGGGTAGACAAAATCGGAGGCTGACAAAATCGGGTCATTAATGTACACCGTTTACCCACAGGAATGGTAAGGGGCCTTTGGAGCATTTGAAAACTATTTTCTAATCACTTATTATGGCCGTAGATCCAAAGGCTTTTTTTCAATGGAGTCCTTGGAGCACCAAAAGCATCCGTATAAATCAATAAAATATTTCGTTGTCTTATATGAATGGTTAAGAGACTGTGCTACATTAAAAAATTACCCATAGACCATTGATTACGTTTGTAGATTCAAAGGCCTATATTTAATGGAGTCCTTGGAGGACCTAGGATATCTGTACAAATTATAACAATACTGATTTTACTGCTACATATAAATAAGGACCTTTGCCATATCAAAAAAAGCATCTATTGATAATTGGTTACACTTGTAGATCCTAAGACCTATATTCGATATAGATCTTGGAAGACCTAGGACATCCACACAAGTTAATACAATACACTGTTTGCTCATATGAATGGTTAGGGGCCTGTGGAGTATTTGAAAACTAACCTCTAATCTCCTATTACGGTCGTAGATCCCAAGGTCTATATTCAATGGAGTCCTTGAAGGACCTAGGACATTGGCACAAATTATTATAATACACCGTTTACTCACATGAATGGTTAGGGTCCTGTGGACTACTTGAAAACTAACCTCTAATCTCCTATTACGGTCATAGATCCCAAGGCCTATATTCAATGGAGTCCTTGGACGACTTAGGACATCGGCACAAATTATAAAAATACTCATTTTACTACTATGAATAGATAAGGACCTGTGCCATATCAAAAAAAAACATCAAAGGAACGCTAAATATGCCAGTACATTGCAGGTACACTGTTAAAAATAATGAAGATTACACGTCATGTAAACTTCGATTATGCGATATAAACATGACGTCATGTAAATTTAAGTCTGAAATCATGTAAAAATGTGTGATATGTCATGTAACCACTCAGGATTCTGCTGGATTACATGATATATAATTGAAGTTTACATGACATATCATGTAAATGTCTATGATATTCCACGCTCCAATTATGTGCATTATATATCTCAGAAATTTACACGTTTCGTTCGAACTGTGTATATATTCCAGGAAGTTTTTGGATGGACTAGAACACTTGTTGTACTCACTTTATTACCAAAACTTGAATCTGACAATACAAATGCTTCTTAGAAATATAACAATCTTCTGTGAGATATTCTTCTACATAAACATGATAAATTGATCTCCGTTAACTCATGTAGAGTCATATACCCAAACTCCAAAGAGTTCTTGGAAGACCTTAACTTGCACACATTTTGGCCTGATTTAGAACCCAATGTATTAATAATATGTTAATGGTTCAAAAAGAGCATATATTTTCTAAATAATATAAATTAATTTCATACAAGTAGACTCTAAACGGCGTAACCTCGTTTTACGCATTGATTCAATTTACGCACCAACTCAATTTACGCACCCGCGATCTAGTTCGTAAATTGAGGTTATAGTGTATTCGGAATCTCTCATGGAACAGTTATGACCAAATTTGTGAAACGTAGAACGAATTAGATTTTAAAATACAATCACTTCCAGTTGAAAACGTTCCAAACCATAATAAGTAGCTCGATGTTTGATTCTCGTAGAATAATACCTGAACCTATTTTCCTCGCATGGGCACGACTCTGAACCAGCGTTCAACCACTAACCAACTGCAAAAAAGTATGCTAACAATGTGGCTTTTCTTTTTGCGAAGCCCCCACCCAGCACCCACAATCGCATGCTGTATATTTGTTCGTCCTGAGTATATGTCTCATGCCTGCAGGGTGGACTCGTGGTCTGCATGTGCCACAGAAGAACTTACTTTTTTCAAAAGAACGTCCAGCGAGAAACAACCACCCTCGAAACGCGCTGCTGGCAAAGAATGGCACCGAATGGGAAGGGGATACCAACTAGAATTAGCCCTAGAGGTGCTTGGACAAATTGAGGTTATGCGGACGACGACTAGAACGAACGAAGAAGATGGGGGTGCTCGGATTACCAAACCGCAAGTTTTGCCTCTGAATGGGACAGGATATTTCCGTGTCTCCACCCACTGCACTGACCGGCGGCATTCCACCCGAAAACGACGAAACCACCGGCGTAGTTGGCCAAGAGTGTGGCTTTGCTTCTATTCTTCGGAGCTCGAAGCAAGCAGCGGAAAATCTGCTCGGAAAAATTGAGCATTAGGGTGTCATTCAAAAATTGTTTAGAATTGATAATTGTTTGCTGTCACGTCTGTTTGTCTGTGCTCAGTCCTAGAACGTAAAATATTGTTTTGTAGAAGAAATCTACTTTCTAAAAAAATAGTTGCGGTTCCATCGGATCAATTTATGACAAATGGATATTTTTGAAGAAAATTATCATTTTTCGATGCATTGTACATAAGTACTATTGAGCATGGTACCGCACTCCGTACAGTGCAGTGCGTGCATATGACCAGCCAACTTTGATCCGATAGTAGAAACCAGCCCTGTCGTCGTAAAATTTGAGCTACTTAATCGTCACTTTTTGAAGGGGGGCGTCTTGATAGCCTAGAGGGCGCTTCTATTCCTTGATGTTTATGAGGGCGTTTCGCCATAAAAGTGTCACAAATACTTAAATATAGATAAATAAGGAAAAAAATAGCTTGTTAACACAACTTTCCACCCGAGGAACTTTAATTGCATTTCGAAGAAACAGTTCCAGTTAACAGATATGTCTTGCATACAACAAAAATTAATCTTGAGTGAGTTGTATGTTCTCGGATTTTTACATGAAATTTTAAGGTTACCCTATAAATTCTTCGAAAACCCTCATCGTCGATCGTACCATTGTTCAGATCCAGATTAAATTGCCAACAAGTTACTCGAAAAATGATAGAGAGATGTTCAGAAGCTTATTCAGTGATTATTTCAGAATTATCTTTAGATTTCTCCAAAAACTTACAAATTTCATGAATTTTGCAAAAATTGTGGAGTTTTCCTGCAATATCACCACTAATTTCACCAACAATTTCTTCAGCACCGGTTGCTCGAGACAACCCAGAACTTGTATGGATACGATTGTTTTGGAAATCTAATGCGCAGAATAAAGGCTACTTGATGAGATTAATGCATTTAAACTACTCTAGTTTCGTGAAATTTAGGTCAACTAGTTATCATCCCTAGCCCTGTCCAGAAATATTGGAAACAAATGATCAAATACTCTTCTTCTTTATGGTATTAAGTCCCAACTGGGACAAAGCCTGCTTCTCAGCTGAGCACTTTTACAGCTTTTAATTGAGATTTTTTTTTGCCGGTGAAAATTTTTCCATGTGTATATCGTGTGGTAAGCACGAAGACACTCTATATCCTGGGAAGTCGGTGAAATTGCCAACCCGAAAAGATCCTCAACCGGTGGGATTTGAACCCACGACTCTCAGATTGGTCTTGTTGAAAAGCTGCGCGTTTACCGCTATGGCTATCTGGGTTCTATCAAGTATTACTAGCTGTTTTTCCAAACATCATACCGGAAATTTTCAAAGATTTCGCCTAGGATTTCGCTCTAGGACTACGTCTCGTTTAGGGAAGCCCTAGATAAAATTTCATAAATTTCATTTACTCACCCGAGATTTTTTTCAAGCACATCTCCGAAAATTACTCAGCGAATACTTCAGTAGCTCGGAAGGTATTTTCCAGAGAAATTGAACCATTTGCTTTGGATTTTATATGAATGTTACTGAGGAATTTTAAAATGGAATTTACGGAAGAAATTCTTCACATGATTTTTGAGGAGGTTTTTTTTTTTGAATAAAATTATTTTTGGAAAAGTACATTGAGGAAACTGTGACATAATTCTAAGAAAAACATTTATACCATTTTTTGACAGAACTCCTAAATAAAAATTCATGAATTTTTGTATGAATAATTCGAAAATTTTCGATTTGACACTTATTGAGGATTGACATAATAACAGATAAAAGATCTAAAGATAACATCAAAATTTTATTTCTGGCCATTCGGAGCCATTGCAAATTTTGATATTTGCACATCTAATGAATTGCTTGCTGTTATTGGTTAGACCTTACAAAAGCTATATATGATGAGCTAATGGTATTCCAGGGGTAAATTTTAGATATATGTTTTAGATCTTTATCTCTTTTCTCTACCGTTTTGATTTCTATTACGGACACTTAAGGCCTCAGTGAAGTATAACTCATCAAAAGAATATAAAAAAAAAACATCATAAATCATCTGTTTGATAAATTCGCGTCATCGACCCTTCAAAACGCTTAACTTTAGAATTGTGGGTGAAGATTTCAATTCAACAACATAAACAATTTCAAATAAATAAAAATACCGTTTTGATTCATATTACGGACACTTAAGGCTTCAATGAAGTACAACTAATTGAAACACATATAAATTGAATCGTTCTGTACAAAACTTTATCGTGATCAGGCCTTACAAACACTTAAATTTCAAATGGTGGGTGAAGATTCAAATTCCACATCTTTAATTCACTTTAATTAATAAAAATGATCGGCCTCTTCATGATTTTTATTCCGGACACAACCACACTTTTGCTTCATATTCCGGACACTTCGATTCGAATTCCGGACAGTTCTTATAAAACACAATTAGAATAGTCGAGTCATTAATTAAACGTATTTAGCCGTTAGAGAGACGTCAAAACTAGTTAAACATTGTAAAATTTCATGGATTGCTATGTAAAATGTTTATAAAAATCATCTTTTAAATTGGGAACTTTTTGATGGCACATTTTGAAACATTTCGAGTGAAATCTTTCCCATACAAAGTAGAGTGTCCGGAATTTGAGGCTGTCCGGGATTCGAATCAAAACGGTATGTGGACTCTTCATGATTCTTATTCCAGACACTTCCTAACTTTTGCCCCATATTCCGGCCAATTTGATTCGAATTCAGGACAGCTCATGTGAACAAGAAAAAGAAATCGTCAAACTACTAGAGAGGCGTCTCAAGCAGCTGGGAATTATACATTTGTATAGATATCTATAAATAATTCTTATTAAAACGAGCGTGGTTAGTGAGAACTTGAGTTTTACAAAAATTGAAATATTTCACGTGAAATGTTTCCCATATAAAGTAGAGTGGCCGTAATTTGAAGCCCACCTGAGCACAAGGATATTTCCCATAATTCCACTCGTAATTTGTTAATCATTGTACCATTTAAGCAGTTTAATGTATCGTCATGTCCAACATTTTTTTTTCATGTGCAACCTGTGTTCAAGCATAAGAAAAATTGGGGTAATTATAAAGCATATCATTGAATATCAATTTTATTTTTCAAAATTAGAATTTTGTTCGGCTTCGATAGAACTTACGTAAAAATAATTAAAAACATGTACGACACCGGGAAAAAATGAACGAGTAGGGTAAGATGAAATGGTCAAATATTTCATTTAAAATTAATAGTGATGCGAAATTTGACTAGAGTAACATTATTAATAAATGAAGCAAATTTTGAGTATTGACAAACCTTCCCTGATTTATTACCATTATATTCAAAACTTTGCATTTAATCTTGCCCAACCGTTTTAATTTGCCCCGATTTGCCTTATACTACAAAAAGTAAATTTTACCAGCACTTTAAATGCAATTTAATCATGAAATAGACTTTAGAAATCACCTGGATACTATTTCTGGATCCAATTTTAGCACACAGTGTTAAAATAAATGTTAATTGTGGCAAAAAAACAAACTTAATAATACGAAAATTTCTTTTAATGTCCTATAGGGCGTTGACATGCTTATGGCCTTCTAAAGATCTACGTGTGATAAGGTCAAACAATACAGAGCGCAGATACAGCTAGAAAAATAGGATTGCTGTCCTACAAGGCAACATAATGTTCATTTACTCGATAATATTTATATTTATATTTATGCCCTGGTGAATGCAGCTAGAAAATTCCGAATAATGTAGTACAGGGCATTACCATACTCATGACCTCGTAAAGATCTACGTGAGATAAAGTTAAATCACTTCGGAGCGCTAGAATATTTAGCCTGATGTCCTACAGGGCGTTAAAATGCTCGTGACTTCGCAAAAATCTAAGTGAGATAAGGTCGAAATTCTTCAGGGCGTAGATACAACTAGGATATTTCGATGGAAGTCACACAGGGCGTTAAGATGCTTATAACCTCGAAATCTACTTGAGATAAGGGCAAAATTCACAAGGGCGTTGATATCGCTAGAAAATTTAATCTGACACAAAGCATTCTATAACTTCACAACAATCTACGTGAGATATGGTCAAAGATCACTAGGGCGTTTATTCAGCTCGAAAATTTCGATTAATGTCCTGTAGGACTACATGCTCATGACATCACAAAAATCAACGTGTGATAAAAACAAACACTTCAAGACGCTGATACAGCTAGAAAATTTAGATTGATGTCGTATAGGGCGTTAAAATGCTCATAACTTCAAAAAATCTATGTGAGATAAGATCAAAACTCACCAGGACGTTGAAGCAGCTAGAAAATTTCGATTATAATTATACAGGGCGTACATGTTAATGCCATCGCAATGATCTAGATAAGATAAGCTAATTAAAGGCCCCTGAAACAGCAGAGGAAATTTTGGATAGAGTCCTACAGGACGTCAAAATGCTCTTGCTTTCGCAAAAATTTCTACGTGAAGTGAAATCAAAATTCATCAGGGCGAAGATACTGCAAGGAAATTTGGATGGAAGTCATACAGGGCATTAACATGCTCATGATCTCGCAAAAATCAATGTTCGATAAGATCAAAATTCACCAGGGCGTTGATATAACTAGGACATTTTAATGGAAATCATACAGAGAGTTAACATGTTCTACGTAAGATTAACAAAAATCTACGTAAGATGAGGTTAAATCATTCCAGGGCGCTGAAACAGCAGGGAAATTTCGATTAATGTCTTCCAGAGCATTTACATGCTCATGATTTTCCAAAATCCACATGCGATAAAATTCACCAAGGCGTAAGCGTACACAGCAAGAAAATTTAGATTTCGTTAAGACCTACGTGAGTTAAGATTACATCGTTCCAGGGCGATAAGGTTTATCACTCCAGGGCGTTGTTACAGCTAGGAAATTTCGGTTAATGTCAAACAATTCGTTAATTTATTTATGAACTCGCAAGGTTCTACGTGAGACAAGAGCAAACTACTCCAGGACGCTGATACAGTTAGGAAATTTGAATTGATTTCCTAGTGACCTCGTAAAAAATTACGTAGGATGAGCCCAAAATTCACCAGGGCGTTGGTAAAATTTGATTGATTTGTTACAGGGTATTAACATATTCATGACCTTGCAAAAATACACGTGATATAAGGGCGCTACTACAGGACGCCGATGCAGCTAGAAAATTTCGTATAATAGTCTACTGGACTTTTAAGTTCTCATGACTTCGCGAAAATCTACGTAAACTAAAGTCAAAATTTACCAGGGCGTTGACACAGCGAGAAAATTTATGTTGGTTTCCTATAGGGCGTTAACATTCATGACCTCGCAGAGATTTATGTGAGATAAGGTCAAAATGCTACAGGGCGCTAATACAGTTAAGAAATTTTGATTGATGTTCTACAGGGCGTTTATACGCTTATGACTTCGCAGAGATCTACGTCAGATAAGTTCAAATTACACTAGGGCGTTGATACAGCTAAAAATTTCGGTTGATGTCATGAAGGGCGTTAAGCAGCAAATATTCTTGCAAATATGTCAAAACTTTTATTTTTTTATGAATTTGAGCGAAATTTGTAAAAAAAAGTCTGAGAAAGCTTCTTAGTCGTCGACTAAGCGCGACTAAGCAGGACGACAGGGTTGGTAGAAACACCATGGGTTAATCGGTTGGACGCAGGTGCTGATGGACAGCCATTCGCCGACCAAAATGCGGACTATCAACGTTAATTAACCGATCTCATTTACATATTTGGAAGATTATTTTGGCAAGCTTGCCGATTCTCCGCACTGACGATGATTTCGATGATGATGATGATGATGATGATGATGATGATGATGATGGGTCGAGCCATGGGTAGCTACGCTGCTTTAACCGCCACCAACGAGACGACCACAACAAACAGATAGATTGTTTGATGAACCAGACGAGCGAGGGGCTGGTTGCTCATAATTTAGCATAATTTATCAGATATTTTGGCTCGCTAGGGGAGGTGGGGGGTAGTCACTTCAAAAGATCTGGCGATTGCCCGAATAACACTTTCACAGATGAGGTCAGACGATAATCGAGCGCAATGGGTGAGGGGATTGTTTTAATAACCAATCAATTACTGTGGGGCTTTATTATATTGATGAAACGTTTGGTGTTCCATTGTTTTTGGGGAAACTTTGTGACGTCAATCGAATTGTTCTATTTCTGAAATAGTTTCTATGGAAGAAGAGGTAATATAGACCATTGAAAAAGTGGAATAAATTCAGGAAGATAACTAGATTTGATCTCCAATTCGGTTCTGATTGTTTATGTGTTTGAAACTTGATTAACGTCATTGAGCATAAATCGTTTTTATTTATGTCATATGAGAACTACCATGTTAAGCATATTAAATTTGTACTGAAATGCTTGACTGATTTTTGAAAATATTTTCTAATCAAACTTATAAAGAATTTCTCGTAGAGACTCACAAAGAACTTCCAATCGTTCTTACAGGAGGTATTCCAGCCAAAGTTTCATCAGTGATTCAAAATTTGAAAATGTTTCAAAATTCAATCTCCCGTATCTTCCTTACTATCCTTAACATAGTGTTCTGTGAAATTTTCAGCTTTCTGAATGGTGATTTGAAGATGGCCCAAAAATGACGTAGGTTTAAATGGAAATTCCTGATAAATTTTAAAAAATGTTCCAAACTGTTTTGTACTTGAGCAAACTTCATAGTGAAAACCACCCTCATTCTAACAGAACCAACACAAATTTGAGTGTAATTCTTCTTTACATTCCTTAGGAAGTTTTTGGAAGAATGACTTCTATGAGAATGGATTTTACTCCTGCAAGTTTGGAAATTAGTGTTCGTTACCTCCTATGTCATCATTCCTGATGACTCCAGAATAGAACTTGAAGCTAATGTACCATCTTTCCATTCCAATAATGTCCCCCGCAAATACCCTTCCATCACACAAAAGTATCACCACCATCGTCGTCCTCAATGAACTCATCTAACGCTTGCACAATGGTCGGGCTCCATATAAAGGAGCGGCCAAAACTACCAAAACACTTTTTTGAGATTTTTATGATTTTTATCATTTTAAAATATACCTCATGTATCATATTATTATGATTCTTTATTGAAATTGAGCTAAAATTTAAATTTCTCTGACTTACATGACGTCAAACTGACTGAAGTCAAAAAATTGAAAAATGTTGCAATAAAATAAAGTACAAAATTCATATTTAGGGATTGCAATATTTTCCCAAAGTTATACACTATCTCAAAGCTTATGGTTCAACACTTTTATCAAGCATGAGGATGGAAAAAAATATTTGGTTGAAGTTTTTATACCGTTCAATATTACACTTTGGTAATTTTGATGATTTTGAACATGAAAAACAACTCTTGTCGCGTCATGTCGCCGCCATTTCGAATATTGCACTTTAAAATGCATCCTTGGATCTTACAAAAAACGTTTAAATTTTTTGCAGAAATTTGCTGATTTGCAAGTTAGAGCTATTTGAATAATTCAATATTTTCATACATTTTGACGATATTTTTCATACAAAGTTGATATGAAATATATTTAACCACTCTTCATACATATTTTGATCAAACTCGTTAAAATACAAACAAAATTTGTGCTTTCAGCCAAATTTGATTGCATTTCTAATAAAAAAAAAAGCTTTTTAAAAAAGTTACGTAATATGTGAATAATCCCTTCTGAAACAATAAAAACGCCAAATAACATATTCAGATTACATATTTCATCGATTAAAGCGATAAAACTAGTTTTGGCCAAACTTCGTTTTTTTCCGACCATTGTGGCTTGTGACAATTTCACACCCGGTGAACCATCCAAAGCACCACCCCACTTCCACCTTTCCAGATTGTTTCATTTCAAAAAGTGCAAAGATCCAGCTATTCACCTTTTTTGTGCCTTCTCCGCTATATTGCGTCACAAAGTTCCCTTCCTTTCGAAAACACCGAGAGCCAAGTTCTTTCTTTTTATTGCTGCGGCGCGGTGGCGGCGACAGAAGTGATCCCGAAACTCTTTTCATTTCATTCTACTTCGGAGGCGACATGATGCTCGCTCGGCAGCGAACATTTGTTCGGGACAACTACAATTAGAGAGGAAAGGATACAACCGCGGCACAGTGGTTCTGATTAAGGAAAAGAATGGCTGTAAAAGTGAAAAAAAAACTACATTGTTGAAAAAATCCCAAGTTATCAATTTGCACACTTCAGGTTGATAATAAGAACTCCAAGTCTGAAAGACTTCCTATAAGAGCTGATGATCCTCCATTCTGGACCAATATTAAATAATATTTTCACATTTGACCTATCTGAGTTACCACAGGGTTGTCAAAAATCTTTATTTTCGGATGACACAGGCCTCTCTGCCAAAGAACGAAGCCTGCGCGTCATCTGTGGTAGATTGCAAAAATGTTTGGATAGTGTTTCTTCATACTTGCAAAAATGGAAGATTTCTCCTAAGGCTTCCAAAACTCAACTTATAATACCAAAAGCTCTTTATTTGAAACCTTCAAATAGACATGTTGTCACGATGAGAGGGGTTTCTATAAATTTTTCAGATGAAGTTAAGCATCTAGGGCTCATTCGGTTTTTGCCAACATTTGCGAAAACCTGCACCTCTGTGAACCACCACCAAGTGCGCGGCTCTGTAACTGATGCTCAAGAGGGCGGTGGTGACGACGGTTGGCGAAGGTGAAAGGACTCAACTTTGGAGCGAATAAGAAACTTGTTCAAACACAATAACCGCCGGTGACGGACGGATCGGTAGTGTGTGTGTGTGTGGGGAAGGTGCAAAACAAAAGGCTGAAAACTGTGTAAAAGCTCTGCCGCGTCCCCCATCATCGGCAGCAGTGCTTTTGGGGAGGGTGGGATGTCGTGTACTCAAAGCTATGGGTTACATATGTTTGAACAACTTGAAAATAAATGAAATAATTCCACAATGTCCATGCTTATATTTTCAATTGCCAATGAATGATATTGAGGATCTCCATTAGTCTTGTGATAATATTCGCCAAAGCCATGCGTAGGTTTGATTCCCGGTAGGTCCAAAATCTTTTTGTAATGGAAATTTCCATGACTTCCGGGACACAAAGTATTGTCGTGCATGTCACTACGAAAATGGCAACTTTGAAAAATAAAACATTCAGTTAATAACTATGGAAGTGCTTATAGAACACTGAGCTAAGAAGCAGGTTCTGTCCCAGTGTAAAGTTACAGTGCTTTCAGATTAGATAGGGAACGCCTTGTGTATCACGACACCTTCATTATGGGAGCCTTTTTTTAACGCTTTTAATTACTTGATAGAAATGCTATAGAAAAATCAGCATGAAACGAGCTCACCAAATTGTGTCATAGGATGGAAAATTATCCATGAATCCTTCCAGCCCTGTATTTGGAAAGTCGCACTCATCTGAAGTACTTGCGATCACTCTGACATACCTGGAAAGAGATAAACATGAAATCGATTAGTATACCAATTATGAGAATCTTCATTGAATGTATCTCAAAATCATGAAATATTTTGCGTTTAGAGATTTTAGGTAAGTAAAATAGCACTTTATGATGCTGACATCAGCTGATGACGCATATAATGACAAAGGCTACACTCTTAAAAATAATGGAAATTACTGTGGACGTAATTCATAGATCACTGAATGACACATGATGTAAATGATAAAACGACACAAAAATGTGTTTTTGTTTTATGTGCATCCAAAAGACGTAAAATCACATGATTTTTTCGGAGTGTGTACCTAAGGCATTTTTCCTAGTATTCGCCCCTGATCACGTTCAATATTTATAAGTGAAGAACCTTTCTGCCACTATCTCAAGTATAGACATCATTGTCGACATCTTGAATGTCATCACCTCGAATTCCAGTTTCCCGAATTACCCATAACCCCGATGGACATCAACTAGATTTCTTTCAGCACATTCTACATTCGGATTAGGATGTTCCATTTGGTCATGTATTAAAAACATAGCTTTAGGGAGAACAATTTCAATAAAAAGAGCTAAATTTTAAATGTTTGTGGAAAAATCATATTGTTGGTAGTTTTTGTCAAATACCGTCAAGCTACCATTCACCGTGCATTTAAGAAAAATCTGGTCTTCAAAAAATTATTTAACTTTTCTAAATAATTCAAAGCGTACTAGAATACCACAACGAAGCGTACATTTATACCATAATTCAGGGAAAAATCTAAAACTAGTGATGCATAACATAAAATTACTCAAAAATTATGTTTGAAAATGTCATGTTAGGGTCGCCTCGTACCGTTCTATGTCACCATTTACCGTGCACACTAGTGCACCATTCACCGTGCGTATAGTTTTCGTCATGATTTAATTTTGTATCTTGAAGAAACGTTGTTGATGGAGCAACTATATTGCTAGTAGTATGCACACTCATTTTTAAGAGTATTCAAATCTTCATTTACAATAAAAACCATAAAAAGTTTAAAAAATGGATAAATAACTATTTTTTCATTAAAATCGTTATAGGAAGTTTGACTGTATTGTCCAAACAATTCCATATTCACTCAAAAACTAAATATGAAGTAGTTTATTGACAACATAACAATAAATCTAATACTACCGAATAATTCAATGCCTTCTATACTAATGCACGGTAATAGGAACCATTTATATTGAAAAGGATCCATTCACCGTGCATTTGGGTTTCGACTGAAATACAATAAAAAATTCTAATTTGCATAAAATCTTATTGCTCTTACAATGCAATACATCTTACTAATAGTATCCACAGTGAAAACTTGTTGAAATTTCGATAAATTACATACGCTATCGTTAAAATGAAAAATGTGAATTTTTGACGTTTCTACTAAGAGTGTTGAAAAATCTCATTATCAAACAGAATTCACATGATTTTGACTACATAAACTAGGTTTTTCAAAATGCTTTGTGACGAAACCTACTTCATTTCATTAGTTTTATCTTATTTTGCTGACAAAAGAATAATTTGTGAAAATTGTATGAATATTCTGTAGGAATTTGTATATGTGCACGGTGAATGGAGGCCGCACGGTGACTGGTGACTTAACGGTAACTGAGTCATAACTGTTTTGTTCACATTGCTTAGAAGCAATCAAAATATTTTTATACAGTATCTATGGGGTTAATGGTCAAGCAAAAATGGAGCAACGTGGAAAATTATAAAGAAAACAACCAGTGATATTAATTGTATACAGATTTGATGTTCTACAAACTTTACATTTATTCAATTTTGAAGAAAATGGTGCTCTACTATTTGAAGTTGGTTGAAAAATAACAAATTTGACATAGACTTCACAGAAGGTCAATTTTTTAACTTGAAAATCAGCTATCAAATCAATTCGGAAACCTTCTAAACTTTTATATGTTTATATTTTGAAAATTTATTGGCTTTTATCGGTGAATGCAATACTGTACTCAGAGTGAAAGGGAGTAACGAAAGTAATGAAATGACAAGATGGATAGAATCGCAAGCGAGCGACGAGAGAAATGAATAGAAGTTGAAAATTTGTTTTTAACAGAGGGCCATATGTGTGAACAACACAATCGAAACGACAAATCGTTGCCTAACGTCCTGGTCTTGAACGGCTAGATGTTGTAGTGTTGGTCACTACTAACACTAGACAGGCAAAAATTTGTCGCCTCGACCTGTTAACTATATTGTTCGGCGTATATAACAGTTCTATCGATCGTTGGCATATTTTCGGAGATTGATACGAAATTGATATTAAAGTCATGCGGTGATTAAACCTTATAAATGTTTTATATGTTTAGTCCGAACTTTGAGGTTTATTTTTTTTGTATGTGATTTGAGCATTATGGTTTCCTATCTTGGATGCCCTACTCAAGGTCTTCAGTAATGGATATTTCCCTAATAAGAATTCTGAGGAAATTCATATATTAACTGCAACAAGTAAAATGTACAATAAAGTTTAACGAACAAGAAGGCAAATTTACTAAAAACAAAATCTTAGATGATAAAAAGCGGGAATTTTTCACTGAAAAAAGGCTTAATTCAAAACAGATCTTTCAAGGAATTTCAACCAGGATAAGTTTTCTTCGGATGGATGGCAGGAATTTAACATGGTGTAAAAAGTCCAAAAAAATGTAACCATGTTTTCCTTTATATCAAAAATACATTCTATTTTTGATCTTGAGCGGTTCCACAGAAAATGACGACTTTTTTCCCAAATTTCATTTTTATATTTTTTGATTTGGATGAAATTTTGCACATGCTTTCTTTATGCCCAAAAATACCTTTTTGCATCATCGGCTCGCCATTTTGACTCTAGCCTTACTTTTGAGAAGGGCCTAAGAAAAAAATCCGTAATAATTTTCAAAAAATTATAACTTAGAAACGGTATGTCCGATCAGTTTGGAGTCTTCCGCAAAGTTTTAGATTATTGTTGAGACTATCTGGAAAAAATATACACTGTAAAAAAAATGTTGTATTTTTTATATATCGAAAATAAAGCTTAAAAATCAATTTTCTCAAAAATCGTATTTTTGATTTTTTTTTTTATTTTTTTATATGTTAACTAGTGGTCCCGGCAAACTTCGTCTTGCCATCAAGTAGGCTGTTGAAAAACGCTAAGGGTCGTCCCATACAAAATGACAGTTCCGTGCACTCTCGTTTTTTAAACTTTCCCGGTGAATATCCTGGGATTTTAATACACACAAACACGTCGGAACCCTTGACGAACCAAACGGAGAAAGAATCATTCAAATGCGTTGACCCGTTCGTAAGCCATTTCATGACATACAAACACCACTCCATTTTTATTTATATAGAAGTAGACAAAAAATGAAGTCTTTTGCACAGTGGGTCAAGATGGAGAAATCATGGACAATTTTTTTTTTTAAAAAGGTTGATTTTTCAATATGGTCTAAATAAACTTTTTGAATGCTTTTCGACCCGATTTTATGAAAGTGCGCAAAATTTTCAACAAAAATGGTTTATGAGAAAATTTTGCTAATTGCTACCGAAACATTTGAAAAGTTTATTATGACCATTTTCAACAAATTCACCTTTTTTTTTAAATCATAACTTTTTTGTCCATGATTTCTCCATCTTGACCCACTGTGGAAAAGACTTCATTTTTTGTCTACTTTAACATATAAAAAAATAAAAAAAAATAAAAAAATACGATTTTTGAGATATATAAAAATTTACAACATTTTTTTTTACAGTGTATATTTATTTCCAGATAGTCCCAACAATGACCTAAAACTTTGCGGAACACTCCAAACTGATCGGACAAACCGTTTCTAAGTTATATTATAATGACCGAAAATTGAAAATTATATCAGAATTTTGTATTAAAATCGCTGTATCTTTAAAACGGTAAAAGTTAGCCTGATTTTTCCGTATACCTTTTTTGTTGTAAATTTTGCGCACTTTCATAAAATCGAGTTGAAAAATATTTAAAAAGTTTATTATGACCATTTTCAAAAATTCACCTGTTTTCAAAAAATCATAACTTTTTTGTCCATGACAAATTTGAAACCGAATTTTAACGAAAGTTTTTAAAACTCCCTTAGAGATTCCTTGAAAAATTCAAATCAAATCCCCATAAATATCGTAGGGTGGCTTCAGAGCTTTTGCTGCAAATCCCTTCTAAGAAAGTAAAATAATATTCATAAAGAAATTTGGAAGGATCTTCTTTAATACATTTTTTTTAGAAATAGAAAAAAAAAATCTGAATCAACCTCTAGAAGAATTTCTGAAGATGTAATCGCTGGAGCCTCAATAATTTTCATCAAGATTCATTGCTATGCGTAAAAGCAAAAAGGGGCCTTAGATACTGTTTTGCGCATGAAAGAGACTTTCGACACTTTTATTCACCTTTGTTCGCGTTTTAGGAGAGTGCATCATGGAAATCCAAGCAGTCATGTTGCGTCCTGCTGGGCAGTGCGTCGTGGAAGTCCAAGAAATCGTGTTCTTGTCGTGTGTGATTCATGATGTGTGAGTGTGACCAGATGATATACGTGTTCAGTCGAGGATAGATTACCAACTGGTGAGCTCGTTTCATGCTTCCAATAACGCATATCGTCGCAACGTAACATAAGTGTAATTTTCAAACAAACTATGGACGGTTCATCACTTCAAGTGTCGGCATTAACCCTTATTTTTATTTTATATAGTTTTATTATACACAGCTTCTATTCTCTTTTATTACTAAAAATAACCTTTGAAAAGTTCGATATTTTGAATGTCGACGTATTTTTTCAAACTTCTAGGATTACATTTTCATTGCAAGACAAAAATGCAAAACTAGTTTTAAGTAAAAATCGTATTTTTCCTCCCTAACAATGTATTTTACAATCCAAACCCACGTTGTTCTCGGAAAAATTACTTTTCTAAAGCATTTAATAAACACTACTCTTATCAATATACTGGATGATATAGGGGCCCCTACCCATTACCAATTCAGGTCCCATCCAAACCTGATTTGCCTTGCCTCTATATATTGTAGGGTGCTAGATACTCAATTTCTAATACTATGAGAAATTTCTACCAAGATTTCGGGGCCCCTAAGAGCCCGGGGCCCGGTGTGGACCGCACCCACTGCACACGCCTAGCTGCGCTACTGTCTGCAAAGGTCTCCAAGGGAGTTTCTACCTGTTTCAACATGTTGTTGTTTCACCTTCCTTCGCACGGAGATTTTGTTTTTAATAGACTCCTACAGTTCTACCATAATAATTAAAAGTAATTCCTCCAAAAAACTGTACATTCTGCAAGTAGGACGAATTGATTTCTGCATCAATCTGCTCGTCTTTGGAGTTCATATAATGCCTTCAGTAAAAATTCAATCCTCCAATCAATGTCCATTATAAAAAACGAAGAAAAAAGAACAAGATTTTTTGTAGTCAATCTTACAAATCCTACATGAGCTTTACTGTATGGTATATCGTCAGAAATTTTGTCAAAAAGTTTCAGTTCTACAGTGAATTCTTGAATATTTCGACAGTTATTTCATTCAAGTCAAAATTATCCAGAAAAATCTGATATAAAAAGGGTATGATAGATGATTCATAGAGTAATTTTAAAATAAATCATTTAAAAAGTATTGAGGTATTGCTGAAGTCATGTTAAAAAAATGGAGACTTCATAGTTCTTTAGATGTTTGTTTGAATGAAAGAAACCCGGGATTACTATGATCCCAGGGTGATTCATCCTTAGTTGTCAGTTAAAATGAGATATTTGATATTTTATTAGCACTCGTCCCAGAAACTCGCACTCACACTCATTGACAGCGGTTTAAGTGAAGATCAAAACCCCACGAGTTAAGAGAGTTGACCTAACCGCATCGCTGTGCGAAAGGGTAATCAACCTTTAGGTCGAAGGGATCAAAATATGACAAACTTCGGGTTTTCAAAAAAAAATCCTATCAAAGATAAAAGAATCTGAATCGCGACGAAAACGTGAAGAGCGCGCAGTGAAAATGTAAAAAGAGGGGTCAAGTAAAATTTGATAAAAAATGTTATAGTGTGTCTAATGCTCTTGCGTTTTTTATAGTTAAAAGTCCAAAAGCATAAGCATAAGCATTGATGACCGTACAATTCGTAGTTGCTACTCCGTGATTGACTGGAATAATCATAATTGTACAGGGAACCAACAGCTGCAGCTTGGGAGTAACATAACATCTTCAATGTACAATTCCGAGAACTCCAAACTAGTAATGTCAATAACGGCGCCGGCCACGTCCTTACGGTCATCAGGGAAGGGAAGGAATGATAGTGTGACGAGAACTCACCATACCCTGCAATCTGCTAGGTATCCGCCAGTATCAACCGGCCCATCCGTGCCAATACTCGATTCCACAGACCTGGTTTTCCAGGTCACCGTACATCAACCCGTTAGAGAACCTGCCATCCCCGAACAACCGCAAATGTTGAAAAACCTCACTAAATAATATGCCCCTGTGTAGGCGAATAAAATGATAGTACTATAAGATGATATTTTGGTAGTTAGCCATTTTTAAGAACGCAAGCCCTACATTATACACCCTTTTGAATTCGGATCGTTTTCTGTGCCCAGAAAGGGGTATCCATGCCTAGATCTGGCTAGTCCGCTTGCATTTGATCCACTTTGGTCATTGGAAGTTCGGAATTGACATTTGATATTCAGAACCCAGCTACTGCTTAGGTGAGTGCCGAAGGAGTGTTGTAAGCATCTGTGACGTTGTTAATAAGAATAAACGACCCCGTGCTCGACATAATTTCCCACTCACAATTATCCCACTGAGCAGCCGAGGGGCTACTATCCTTGAACAAAACGCTCAAGATATTTTTTAGTATTTTCGCGGAAGGGCTTCTGAAAGAACAGTTGAACGTATTCCGGTAGAAACCTTAAATAAATGTTTTGATTTTTCAAATTCTCTTAGCTAGGCTTTTTGAAAAAAAAATTGAAATATTACTTTCCAGAGAGTTTTGAAAAAATAAGGGGAGTGGCATCAAATTGATTTTTGAATAAATCTGTATAGGGAGCCGGATCCTATTCTTGGCATTTTTGAATCACTTCGGCAGTGGGTTTTTTTGAAAGATACTGAGCTCATATTCGGCCACAATATGCGTAGTATTGAAGTGCTTCTTATTGCAAAGTTTCAGACCATTCGGTTGAGAAAAAACCCTCATGCCAAAGTTAATCATGGAAGTGCCCAAGTAGCTCTGCACCCTAAACACTTTGAGGATTTTTATGCAATTTGTTACAGATTATTCGAGAATCTTTCGGGAAAGATCAAGCTCAATGAATCTTCAGGAAAAATCTTTTGTGAAATAACTAGTAATCCCAAAAGATATTTTCCGTGGGAATCCCAGGGGAACTCAGTGAAAACTGTTAAAGGTGTTTTGTGTTAGGACACACTATTATTCTAATTTGGTAAAACTAAAATAAGCTTTTATTAACATTTTGTCAACAACATATTACATTTCATTAGCGTAGAAGTTCAGAATTTTTACAGGTCAGTTGATTTCACCTACTAAGAGAGAAAAAACGCTTCCAATTTACTTAACCTAAATATATAACGCATTAATCGTGGCAAAAGAAGATTGCAACGATTTTTGCCTGAAATCATATGAAATTTGTTCCAACATTGGATATTATATGTAACTCACTAGTATTAAACCAGGGAGGAAGCTTCAGAATCATGTTTGAAATTTCATTTTGAATCCTCTGCAGAGCATTCTTCCTGGTATTACAACAGCTAGTCCATATTGGTACAGCATACCTACAACATGGCTGACCTGAAAATTTGTTTGAAGATCGAGAGCTAGTTCTTAAGATAAAGTTTCAATTTTCTGTGAATCTGTCTGGATACAGACATTTCTACTTCTACTTCTTCTTCTTGGCATTAACGTTCTCTCTGGGACAGAGCCTGCTTCTCAACTTAGTGTTCCTATGAGCACTGTCACAGTTATTAACTGAGAGCTTTTTTTGTCAAACTTGCCATTTTTGTATGCCTATGCCCAGGGAAATCAAGGAAATTTCCATTACGAAAAGATACTGGACCGACTGGGAATCGAACCCATGTCTACCTTCAGCATGGCATTGCGTTGTAGCCGCGAACTCTAACCACTCGGCTTATGAAGGGCCCCATTATTAGTTGAGTTCAAATAGCATAAGTGTAAATTTATGTGCAAACAAAGCGCAATTTGAGCCACCCTCCCCAACATGATCACAGCGGTGTCGTGGCAGCATAACTATGTCTCTCCACACATATAGATGTATGTTTTCTTTTCATACACACGTGCATAAAAAGAGATTCAATAGTTTCGAGCAAGCATAAGAAAAAATCACCAGCCGCAGTTCGCGAAGAAAGGGAACTGAGCCGCGATGATGGCAGAGAAGAGAGGATACGATCCAGAAACAGGTTCCTTTCTTCTTCCCCGTGGATGGTCGCGATTTTGTTGATTCGGTTTTTTTCTTCCCTTCCCTTGTTTTCGGCTGCCAAGGCTCAATTGCTCCGAAAAAAGCGGAGTTTGCCCGAATTAAGAAATAAGAAGATTATATCGCACAACTTTTTCCGTACGCTTGGTCCTTCCCCGGGAAACGGGAGGGCGGCGGACGGCGGAAGAACCCATATTAAACGTACCCTTCTCTCCATGGCCGCCTTGAGCCGAGGTCCAAGGTGCGGGCGCTTCAGGGAACACACATTTCTCTCGTTCGCTGCAGCCTCGGCCCCGACGACTTCGGAGAGCCCAGTGGAAGATCCAATCAGTTAAGATAATGGATACGGACACTCGGCGTTCTGCGTTCGGTTCTCCTTTTGTTCCTCGGGGCTTCGGTTTTTTTCCTTCCATTCTGTTCGGTAGGTCATCTTGTTTTTGTCTGTTCACTACTCCGGATTCTCCATTTCAGTTAGTTTGTTGGGAGCAAAAGGGTTCGTTAATTAAATTCACTTTGACCGGCTTCTCGGAAACGCATCCAGCAGCTGTTTGAACTCTCAATTTAACACGATCTCTGGAAAGGCACGAAAGGAGCGAAATGGTCGGTGAACTGAAACCGTTTGCTCACGTTCCGAAGCACAGGATTTTGCCATAGGCGCCATCGGCTAACAGCTCTGGGCTGCACGCGGCGGCGGGTGAGCTTTGAAAGCGGAGAACATTATTATTACGTCTGCAACAAGAGATGGTGGGGTCTACCCTTTCTTCCCCCTTCTGGGGGAGGGGTTGGGGGTGACAGAGATGCCAGACATTTGAATGAAAGATATTCGGAAGACATTTCAGAATTTGTGAAGACTTTTGAAATACAACGTTTTCCAACTCCTAGATTAAACCAATGGGTAGATGATTTCAAAAACTTTTCTAAAAATACCTTCAATGGTTCAGATTTCTGCAATGATTTATCTACGTAAGCATTCCACGGATTTTATCAGGAAAACGCCATGGAACCTATCTGATTCTTCAAGGATTTATCAAATATCTTGCATTTCTTTAGAAATTTCAATTTTTTCGCTTTTAACAATCATTTTGATTCCTCAAAAGAATCATCTAGCATTTTCAATAAAGATTTGTCCTGAAATTGTCGTCAGTAGGTATGTCTTCCAGAAAATTTCCTGCCAATGCGTCTGAAAGTTCCTGCTAATATGAAACAGTTAACTCTCCCTTACTCGAGATTCCGTATCTCTATATCGAGTTAGAAAACCATAGCAAGGGTTGGTTTTCATGGCTAACTCGGTGGTCCCTCATATCATAGTCGCACTGGTTTTGTGTTCTGTAACTCGATACCTTCCTAACTCGGTGGTCCCTCCAATATCAAGTTATGGAGAGTTGACTGTAAAATAAATTTCTTCGAAGTTTCCTACTGTTACGTCCCATAGCAAGCCCCTCGACTGGTCACACTGTCCGAATCGTGTGAGTGATCAGCAGAGCCCGATGACATTGTACAGTATAAAAGGAGAACACAAAAAAGGAAGAACTATATGTCAGATGATAATGATTTGCAAAAGAAAAGGTTGAAGTGAATTGAGAAGAATTGATGCTAGAATTGATTTATTATAATTATTGAAGTGCCTATTGATTACATATTATTATTAACAGATAAATACGATTCGTATTCGGTAAGATGATTTAATTGAACTTTTCTTTGTTGCATAATTAACGTGGCCATGAACTATATTTAGAGTTAGCAAGTTGCAAACATTTGCCCACATTGGATTTAGCTTTTTCGAAGATTACTAGGAGATATAAGCCCAAGAGTAAGTCAGATAGTTAGTATCCCTAAAATTAATAATAATTGAAATTAATTAACTAAACTGAATTCAATTTAACTAGGCAAAATCTAATTGCCATAAGGATCGTGCCGTACGCAACGGAGAAGTGTATCACCTAACCTGTTTTTCGCGGTAGAACACCAAAATTGTAAGCACAAGATAAATGTAACTTACTTGAATGTAACCACTAATATAATCAAAATATATTGCAGCTTAAAGCGGTTAACTTCCAAGACTGAGTTTCGCTAAAAAGATTAATGATCTTCTGAACACCTACAAAGGTTTTTTTTAATTGTCTCGAATTTCTTCAAGACTTTTCCACTGTTTTCTCTCAGAGTTATTGTGCTATATCCAGGTTAACTACAGATGATGTTTTAGAACTTTTTCCTAAGAATTTCTGCTTTTCATAATTATTTTGTTTGGAAATATTTGAAAGAGTATCTTCAAGAATATCCGTAAAAACTGATCCTTGTTACTAATATTTCTTCAAGTGGTGTGAGAGAAAGTTGTAAATCTAGATAAATCTACAACTTTCCTGAGGGCGGCATACCGATAAGTTTAAAATCTTGTAAGTTACAGGCGAATTTCAAGTTTTTTAAGTGTATTTTTGAAGAGAATTTTCTCAATGTACAAAAATGACGTTCTCGCAGTTTTTGCAGCAAAAATTCTCTTATGACTAATGACATTTCGAATGCCGCTAAAACAAATTTTATCGAACCAATTCCTTGAGTTTTTCAATTAAATTTGCTTGTAACTTCAAAATTACAAGAACTACAAACTTGCAAAGTTAAAATTGCAATTTATAATGTACAACTCTTCCAATTTATTCCTGTACAACTCTTCCGGTGGTCTTCGCGATAAACTGAAAACAAAAAAGTTAGATCAAAATAACTGGTTTCTCGGGTCCACCCTAAGTTGAAACTTTCAGAATCAACTTACTTAGCTCAAATGAAGAGTTGGATCAAACATGTCTTCGACAAATAACATTTTCTAAAAGTTTGCAGAAGAACGCATCCACAAAATTTCATCAAACAAAAAAGTTTGAGTCATAATACTTAAATAAGGCCCACACTATTCAATTTTTTTTCTCCGAATATGCAAAACTGAATTACGAATAACTTCTCGGGTCCACCCTAAGTTGAAACTTTCAGAATCAACTTACTTAGCTCAAATGAAGAGTTGGATCAAACATGTCTTCGACAAATAACATTTTCTAAAAGTTTGCAGAAGAACGCATCCACAAAATTTCATCAAACAAAAAAGTTTGAGTCATAATACTTAAATAAGGCCCACACTATTCAATTTTTTTTCTCCGAATATGCAAAACTGAATTACGAATAACTTCTCTGGAGGCATCGTACGTCTAAAATCGACAAGAACAGAGAAAACACTTTTTTGCTGCTAAAATGTCGATTTGGACCATTGTGCAGTGCGCGCTTTACTCTGTCTAGTACTGCACAGTATGGCCTATGAAAAAGCGAAAATTGTTTTAACGTAAATTTAGCATACAAAAGCGTCATTTTCATAGTTTTCGTTAGTGAATATAATTTCTGGTTATTGTAGTATATACTGACATACCTGCGCTATAAGGACAATTTTTGTCATTTTTATTAACTATCCTAAATTATGTTCTTAAGCAGAAAAGTTGTTTTGTTCTATAAAAGTCGAAAAAAGTATTATACTATTTGTCGCATAACCTGGTGGTAAAATCTCTACCTTAAACAATCACATTTATATACAGCCATTCCATGAAAAACCGATCTAGTGGGTCATCGAATTCCGTCAAAATTTGCTATTTTGTTCCTTATCCGAAATAAGGATACACGTAATTTTGGATTTTTTAATTAGGGAGACCATTTCCGAAATAGAGTGTCCAGAAAAATGGCGATTTTGCTTAATTTTTATTAAAAAAAAAAAATTATAACTTTTGAACCGTTCGACCGATTTTCAATGTTTTTGAACGAAATGAAAGCTTCACAAAAATTGTTTTTTAACATGAAAAAAATCAATAATTTTCTGTTTTTTCGTGTTTTGAAGGCCTCGGGACCAAAGGGGCTGTTGCTGTTCTCAGTGAAAAGTTGAAATCTTAAGCTTTCATTCCATAGAAAAAGATTGGAAATCGGTTGAGCTGTTCAAAAGTCATGATTTTTTTTTTAATAAAAACTCCAATGCGCTGAGACCTACAGTGTGTGCCGATGATAAATGACGGATTTGTTATTTTCAAAAAAATATATTTAAAAAACTAAAAGTCATACATCGCTGGAAATTTGACAGTAAACGTAAAATTAACTGAACTTTCAAGAAAAAATGAGAACAGCAATAGCCCCTTTGGTCCCGAGGCCTTCAAAACAGGAAAAAACGGAAATTATTGATTTTTTTTTTCACGTAAAAAACAATTTTCATAATTTTTTTTTATTTTTCCTGAAAAGTCGAAATCTTTAGCTTTCAATTTGTCCAAAAAGATTGAAAATCAGTCGAACGGTTCAAAAGATATATATTTTTTTAAATAAAAATTAAGCAAAATCGCGATTTTCTGGTCACCCTATTTCGGAAATGGTCACCCTAATAAAAAAATCCAAAAACACGAGTATCCTTATTTCGGATAAGGAACAAAATAGCAAATTTTCACGGAATTCGGTAACCCACTAGATCGGTTTTTCATGGAATGGCTGTATATTAATAACTAGTGGTCCCGGCAAATTTTGTCTTACCATCAAGTAGGATGTATTAACACGTCATGTAATCCCCATACAAAATAACACGTGAGTCTTCTACCGTTTTCCCGATCATTCCTGACTATCCCGAACTTTTCATTATTATCTCTTGTCCAGTGCAACAGTAAAAAGCTCACGTCAACCCATTGATCCGTTCCCAAGCTATCTCGTGACATACAAACACCACTGCATTTTTATTTATATAGATAGATAGATATTAGTATTTTTTTTTGTATCAAAGGATGGAGGAGTTCCTAGACAAGGTTTTTTCATAGTCACAATAAAATATTTTGCCATGGTCATGATTTTGGGAATATTAACGTCTTTATGCTTTGATTTTTTGTTAAGGTTCAATAAAAATAAATACAGTGGTCTTAAAGAGTTTTTTTTTAAGTTTTCTTGGTAAGACAAGTGAGATGAATACTAGCTTATAGGTTTTTTTTATCAGAATAGAGCCACGTATCACATTTATAAGAAAGTTCAACAATGGCTCTCCAGAAAGAATAATTTATTCTTAAATACAGTCAACTCTCCACATCTCGATATCTCTCCCTATGTCGATGATTTCTTCGGTCCTTCTATTCTGCATACAATGTTCCTCTTCATATCTCTATATCCTCTTTATCTCGATATCTCCATAGCTCAATGAGCTCTTGTTGATTTTTATTCGCAATTTTCTCTTCGTTTGTCGATATGCCCAATATCAAAGGATACTAGACCCGATTTTCTTAATTTTGAATGCGGTAAATGACGTCTTCTTGTTTATTTTTTTTATTCTTTCTGGCTACGGGTCGATTTTCAATCTAGTATTCATTAAAATATGTTCTTTACCCTCATATTTCCCTATCTAGATGATCCCTTTGATATCCAGATGTGTTTAATTTTCCAGCTGTCCGAAGCAAAAAACAACATCCAAACAGATTAAATATAAAGTCAAATAATGAATGACATTTTTGTTTCATTTCCATTTGCCATATAAAAACTTCAATAATACATGATATGACGATTTTTGCATTTTTATGGGCCATACTGTATTTCTTGGTACTTATTGAGGAATACATTTACATAATTTTTTTAAGAAATTCCTCAGAAATCTTTCTCAAGGAAAATTTGAAGATTGCTTGGAGGTTTATTTTGAAATTTTATAAGGAAAGCCCACAGCTAAATAGGAGTATCTGAAAGAAAAAATATTTTTGGGGAAATCTTTACCAAAATTTTCCCATAAATTGTCAGAAAAATTGATGAAAAATCACAAATCACAATGAGAAATGTCTAAAAGAGAAACTCTGTCCTCTAGCTTCGTCACATATCTAAATGTGTGCCAAAATTCTGTCAAAATACCCCTAAGTATGTGCCAGAGATTATGCCAGCAAATTTATAAGATTGAGTTATCAAATACAGGGTGTCCACAAATTATCCGTACAAACTTTGAAGACATGGCTCTATACAATCAAGCACAATCAATTCAATATTCTCGCATGGTTTTAAACATTGGCCTATTATATTCTTAAGAAGTAAGTTTGACACATTTCCGATTTAAAATATTTGCGAAACCAAACCAAATGTATTGAGGTGTCTTAAAAGGAGCTGTTTTTTTTAGCTTTATGACGGAAGAGAAATGTCCATAGAACTCACTGAATTTGAACCGTAAAATTTTCTATTTCCAGTCTAACTTGAAGCCACTGAACTGCAGGTAACTTCAAAAAATAATAGGACATTTGGATTCATCTCTTTTAGATTTTAGGGATAACACATCTGCAGTATGACTAGCGGCCCTCAGGAAAAACGTCTCCGAAAAATTTAAATGTGCCTATCTCAGTAACAAAAAATCATTTCGAAATTATTTGAAGTTGTATTTTGTGCTAACATATAGATGTATTATGAAAGGTACATGGACATTGATTTTTTATTGTTTTCAATGCGAGATCGTGTTTCGAATATTTTGCTGTTCGGATAATTTGCGGACACCCTGTATAAATAAATCTATTGAAGAATTCTTCCACCAGTTCTCTCAGCAATGTTTGAAGGAAATTCTTTCGAGACCGTAAGCAATTTATGCAATACATTTGTTGGTACTGTCTTCAATAATTCCTCTGGATGTTTAAAAAAAAACCTTTTAAATTTTTTTTATTAATTCTTGTTAGAACCATCAAGAATATTTTTCAAGACATTTTTTTAGTCGAGCACTAGAAATTGAAGAAGTTTGTTGGTCGCAGACGAAATAGGCCTGTTTGTCACAAGATTACCAACATAATAGAGTTTAGCGGTACTTGCTCGCCTTACTAATGATTTTTAGTAGTTTCTCTGTTTTTGAAAAGTGAAGTGAAGTGTTAAATTTCAATTGGTTTTCCTTTGTAAATATTTCAAGCATTCGCCAAGAATTCTTCCTGAAATAAAACCAACAATTTCACTAGACAATATCAGTTTTACAAAAACTCATGCATGCACTAGCGACTACTCCATGATTTATTCAGCGACATCTGGAATAATTTTCCTAGGTTTTCTGAACAATTCCAATAAAAATTTTGAATTTATGAAGCATTTTGTTTTTCAAAAACACTAAGTGGTAAACTTACATAAGACGGAAACCCACTGTAACAAAACATGAAGCAATATTCTTTTAAGAATAAATCTTGAATTCATTGAGTAATTTCCAATGAATTTTGTAAAAAAATCCACCTGTTCTACGTTAGGCATTTCCACATTTCTGTTGAAGTCAATCAGCATTTTTTAAAGAATTCGAAAAGAACTTTCATCGAAAACACCTTTAAGTATTGCTCTAGAGGTTCTTATAGAAATTTCTCCATAGATTGTTCTAACTAGATGCTGCTTCCTGAATTCTTCAAAGCATTATTCTAAAAGTTATTTCAAAACTTTTATTATAGAATCATCGTATTCCCAAGCATTTCTTGACATCTCTTAAAATTACTTCAGGAATCTTCAGAGAATTTTGACGAAAATGAAGAAAAATTGTAATTAATTTGAATGTCGATGTTTTTTCTTAATCTTCTATCAATATATTTTTGCCGCGAGACAAAAATGCAAAACCAGTTTCAAGAAAAAGTAGTATTTTTTCTCCTTTTCTATGGATCGCATCACCGAAAAAAAGTGACTCCCAGATCTATTTCCTACCTCACTGATAAACATCCTTCCCGTGGTGATTGTGGAGATGCAGAGGTTACCAGTTCCGATAAATCACGGAGTAGCAACCATTGACATGTGCAGTCAGTCTATGCTATGCTTCATCATTTAAAATTGCTGAAATGATTCCTGTAAAGAGCCTTTTGCACTTTAAATAGTTATCTATGAATCCCTGGAGGTTTTCTGAATACCTTGACAAATTAGAGAAATGTCAATAATATTTCAAGAGAATTCAAAACCAATAAAATTATTACAATCACTATTTTCTGCTCTAGGTGACTGTTTCAGGATTCTAGAAGAATTTCGATGCAATAGTTCAGGAAACACTGGAACGATTAGTTCAGAAATCCCTTGATGATGTCCTGGTGTAGTTGCTGATGTAAAAATGAAAAAGCCCCCAAAAAAACGTGCTTTACTTTCTGACGTAAACTAAACAGGAATGGAATCCATAAATACATTTGAACAAAAACCTCCGAAGTATTTCCTTGGGAAGGAATTATTGGAGAAATTCTTGTTGAAATTCATCGCAGAATCTTAGATGGTTAACCTAGAATAGAAATACTGAGGAAATATGATCACCGAAAATTCATTTTAATTCAGATGCTTCTCAAATTTTCAGGCATTAAACTGCCGTGAATCGCAAGTCAGTCCCATTTGTAAGAAGTAGGCATTGAGAAAATGGGGTGTGAAGTTCCCAAACTCGTTTTCCATACGAATATACAAAAATATCCAAAGGATTTAAACATGTTCAAATCATAATGAACTTTCACAGTTTGCTTTTCACTACGATATCTTTCTGAGCAAATTATAAAAATGATCAAAACACGGTTCATATTAGTGTAACACGGTGCGGAAATCTGTAGTGGGACTAATATGCGGTTATTTTTCTTATGGGACAATTTGATTTGCTGTTTTTCCTACTTTTTCCGAGCAAATTTTTTTATCCCATGAGAGCAGCTAAAAGAGCATTGGAAGATATGTTGATAATTGAACTCAACTCAATTTTGACGAAAATGCAGATGGGACTGACTTGCGATTCACGGCTGAAAACAACTATATATTAGCTATGTTTAAGCATAATTTATTTATTGAAATTCCTCCCCCAAGCTGAATGCTCGTAAATTTCTCTTAACAATGCTCATGAAATCTTGGGCGAGGCTTTGCCCATCTTTCTTACAGAATTTCTCCCAATTTTTCTTCAAAGCTTCATCGGTTTTGAATGATTTTCGCTTTTCTTAAACTTCTTCTTCATTATCGCCCAAAACTTTCTGATCGGACGAAGTTCTGGTGTATTTGGCGGGTTCTCTTCGTACCAATCCATTACAGGCTTGGCGTAATGGCACGAAGCGCGGTCCGACCAGAACAGCTTGTGACCACGGTGAGAGCGGAGGAAGCGCTTCTGCAAGTATTCCTCTCGATAAATCTGCCCGTTTATGGTGATGGTTGCAACGAACAGATTGCTGTACCATCCGTACTTGCAGTTCGCCTGCCACAACAGGTACTTCCTCACGAATTTGTCCATCTTTCTCTTCCGGAACTTTTCCGGAACCTCCATGCGGGACGCACCGACAAAAAACTCGAGGCCGGGGATCTATTTGGTGTCCGCCTTGATGTATGTCTCGTCGTCCATTACAAGACAGCCTGACTTGACCCAGCCACTCACGGTACAGTTTTCGCGCACGCAATTTGGCCACCGTACTTTGCAGGTCAGTCTGGATTGCCACCTTCCTGACTTTCACGCTTCATGGTCTGCTGGACGAACCACTTCGACGAATGGACCTTTTTGGCCACGTCTCGAGTGGAAAGGTTCGGGTTATTCTTAAAGTACTGCCTTATCTTCCGCGCCTCCTCTGGATATTACGTTTTCGGCCGCTTGCGCCGCTCGATGGTCTTCGTCTCATGGAACATCTTCACAACGCGGGACACGGTTGAAAAGTAGATTCCAATCCTTTTGCAAATCCATCTGTGACAAGCATTATCGATCATCGCAGCCAATACTTGCTGGCGTAGCTCTTCTTGTTTCGAATGCATCTTGAAAATTACTTGACAGATCGCGATATTTTGTACACATAAACATAACACTCTGAACTAATATTACCCATAATTTCATTAATTTTCACCCACGTTATAAAAAGTTACAACGAAAACAAAGCGTCGCACTTTTTCCGAGTCCAATCTTTACGTGAAAAATTACGGAGGATATTCCTAGAAAATCCACAGGACTGAAACGGCTGTCATCCACGAACAACTGGAGTGAAGCCAAAAATTTGGTGCTGGAGAAGGTGCTGATTTGACAACTCGCCGCAAAAAGTTAAATTAGGCACTAGACATACGCGATTAACAATCGAAGTGAATGCGATATTCTCATATATTTTACTTTTTGGGAGTTTAAATTGTATTTGATTGCACAATTGACCGTGATTATAAGATCATTCAGCCAGGTATAGTGTTTGTCACAAAATCAACGTTGATTTTACGTACGCGTTTTTGCTCATGCAACATGTCGCTTACGCACGGAGTTTATTATGCACAAAGCTTCAATTTGTTTACTTCAGCACTAGCGCCGCGCTCAAAGTTGCTGACTTCAAGAACTAGTGCTTTCTTCAGGGGGTTGAGAAAATCAAGACGACTAATTGTGACAGTAAATTTATGTGCATCTGAAAGACATAAAATAGCTGATATTTTTGATTATTTTAGTTTCTTCGCAAAATTTAATTGAAAACAAACACATCTATTATATCCAACATTGCTAGCAAAATCTTTAATATTGAGCACGAAACGTCTTCTCTTAAAGAACGTTGCATGCAAAACGGCTCGGTTTACACGATTTCCACGCTGAAAATTCAATCATAAATAATGCACATCAAATGACAATCCGTCGGTTCATCCATGTGCATTATATATGACAGAATATTCAGCGTAGAATCATGTAAATCGAGCAATCTTGTTTGCAATTGCACTTTCTAGATGCAAGAAAGCATGCAATATTAGCGAATGCTGGATAGAAGATCATGAAATGTTTCAGGTTCACTCACTCGCATCCCGACTAAGGGTACATAACAAAATTATATCAGCATATGTTATTATGTTATAAGTTTTTTTCGAACATAGGTTGTTACAAACTTGATGCAGGATGTTGTTAAAATAACTAAAATTATAACAAAAAGTGTATGAATAGTAACATAAACATAACAAAATGTGTTTTAATTCTATCAAAAACATATCAAACCAAGTTATAATGTTTGATACAAAGTATCAAAATTATAATACTGTTCGATATACGATAATATTGTATATTATTGAAATGCATAACTATATTTTTATTTTGTTATAAAGTTGTTAAAAATTAACAAAAAAATATCTTATAGGCAAATAAAACACATTATGTTATATTTTTGTTTTATTATGTTCTATGGATAACGGAGCCTAACAAAATTATATCATAATATGATATGCAAATCATATTCTGATAAAATTTTATTATATTTTTGTTACAAGCCTCTAGTCGGGATTCGAATGCATTGAGACAGTTTACATTATGTATTGTTGCATATTCAGTTATAATTCGTTTTACATGATTATCATAAAAGTTTACGTGTCACGTAAATTTTAGATTCTTTTGCTGTGCAGGATTAACTAAAGAGAGCTTAAAACTTCTCATAATTTGACTTAAATTAGTATGGTAGTTGACCTGAAAACTATAAGGGAGAGAGACATTTTTCCTAGTAAAAAAAGACATCGAAGTAAGTAAACTGGCATCCATGATCGGTGAGCCTCTTTGTTGTAAGTAAATGATAGACCCAGTGAATATCCCCGCCAGAAAGTCACCATTTAGTAGGGACGAATACCGTTGTTGGTTCGTTGTAAAGTTTAATGGGTCGGGGGGAACGCCTGGGAGGTCTGCTGTTGAAGCCAGCACCTCTAGATGAATAGTGAGAACACGAGAACATATCTTTCATTCTTCAATTGGCAGAGTGTGTGATGCATCACTCGGCTTGTCGACAGCGTCGCATAGCTTTTATTGAGGCTTGATGCATCTTATGTGGCGAGAGACAAAAGCAGCCTTCCGTCAGCAGGAGCATTGAGAGACAATGATGTTTTGTGCTGCGGTTTAGCAGAATGATGAAAGAAGCTGACAGGACAGGAATGTGTCCGTCGCTGCCCCGGACGGAGACAGACTACGGCGACGGCTAGATGGCGACAGCAGACGGCGGACACGCTCCACCGGTAGCTAAGGGTGGACCGCTTTTGTTTGCGACGTACAATGCCAAATGAACGTCTGGGCGGAGAAATTGGTGCGTTGTAAGGGAGCAAGCTCGGATAACAAGCAAATTAGGGCCGGCTGGTCGTTTAGTCTGATGGATGGTGACACGTCTTAGGGAACAATTAATTTCAATCTGATGATGGCGATGGGCGATGTTCGCTTTTGTAGAATATTTAGCTTATTGATAGAAGGAAAATTGAAAGGAATTGGGGTTGAAAACATTTGTTCCATTATAGGTACTTGATTTTTCGCTGAACATAATACAACAGATTCTGACGAGCATCATATTCAAAATTCTGAACTCTGCTCGAAGAGAATCCTACTCAGGATTCTGAAGAGAACGCTGCTCAGGCTTCTGAAGGAAATCTTGCATTGGATTTTGAAGAATATCTTGCCAAGGGATTCTGAAGAAAACACTGGACTCTAATTCTATTCAGAATTATGAAGACAATCCTGTTCAAGATTCTGAGGAGAATCCTGTTCAGGATTCTTCAGATAATCCTATTCAGGATTCTAAAGAGAAATCTGTTCAGAAATTTGAAGGGAATCCTGGTCAGGATTCTGAAGAAAATCGGCGGATGCTCTAGAGGTTCCAGTTCAGGCTGAAGAGAATCCTGTTCAGGATTTTGAAAAGTATCCTGTTTAGGATTCTGAAGAGAATCCTGTTCAGGATTCTGAAGCGAACCCTGTTCAGGGTTCTGTAGAGAATCCGGTTCAAGATTCTGTAGAGAATCCTGTTCAGGATTTTAAAAAGAATCCTGTCCAGGATTCTGAAAATAATCGTGCTCAGGATTCTGAGGAGAACCCTGTTCAGGATTCTGAGTAGAACCCTGTTCAGAATTCTTTTCAGGATTATGATGAAAATCCTGTTCAAGATTTTGAGGAGAATCCTGTTCAGGATTCTTTAGATAATCCTGTTCAGGATTCTGAAGAGAATCCCGATCAGAATTCTGAAAGGAATCATGTTCAGGTTTCTGAAGGGAATATGTTCAGGATTCTAAATAGAATTCTGCTCTGAATTGTGAAGACAGTCCTGCTCAGCATTCTGAAGAGAGTCCTTCTTAGGATTCTGAAGAGAATAGTTCTCACAATTCTGAAAAGAATCTTGTTCAGGATTCTGAAGAAAATCCTGCTCAGGATTCTGAAGAGAATCCTGTCCAGTATTTTGAAAATAATCCTGTCCATTTTGCTGAAGAGAATCCTACTCAGGAATCTGAGGAGAATACTACTTAGGACTCTGAAGAGAATCTGTCTCAACAGTCAACAGTCAGTTAAGTCAACACTGTCACCAATGGCGTAGCTAAGATTTTTTTCCTGGAGAGGGCCTAGGGGGGGCCTAGAAAGTTCTTGATTTACCGATTTTCGCAAATTTCGTAGTTTGCGAAAATTTGCGTTGATTTTATCTGATTGTGTTTTTGTCTCATATCAGCTATTATCTCTGAATATCAGTAATGCTTGTAAATTACAATTTTCATTGCGGAAAATTCGACACGAATGCCACACGTATGGTAAAGTGTCCTAATTTTTTTTCTATCTTTATTAACGAGATTTTTAGCCCTGGGCTAGTTCATCTCGGGACCAACGGCTTAACTTCCCTTCCGAACGAAGTCGTCACTATAACTGCTTGCGTCATAAGTGACTAATGTCGGGGATGGGATTCGATCCCAGGTCCTCGGCGTGAGTGTTCTAACCACTACACCAGGTCCGTCCCCCTGTGTCCTAAATAAATATTAATAATAATAATAATAATAATAATAATTACGAAAAATATCAATTATTTGTCTAATCCAGTAATAAAATCCTTCAAGAATGTTTCCAAAGAACTCACGAAGAATATCTTGAAGTTCTTGCACAAACTTTTCAAGTATCGGGGATCTCTTCATGAACTATTTCCGTACTTTTCCAGCGCAAGATCGCCTTTACCAGTTTTCACTCAGTTTTTGCTGGGACTCCCACGGAAAAAGTAGTTATTATTGAACAGATTTTTCACGGAGTTTCTTTAGGCTTTATAATCTGGAATTTTTCGAAGAAACTGTATCAAATTGCTCAAAAGAAGACATCAGAATTTTAAACATTTCTCCATGAAGCTAAACTACGTACTTATCACACATAAATTTTAATTGTTGAAAATATCATTAAGTTGTTCATTAATAATGTATTGAGGATATTTTGGAAATATTTAGGATTTCTCCAAGAAATATTACAATAAATACTACCAAAATTGTGTTAAAAATTTCTCTGAAATTCTTAAAGTCAGGGTGTCGCTAACCTGGAAAAACTTGGAAAGTCAGGGAATGTCAAGGAATCCAAATTTTGACCGGGAAAGTCAGGGAATTTCATTACAGGTCAGGGAATCTATCAATACTATATTACAACATCAAACGAGTTGATTATCTGCAAATTATTGAATACGATAAATTTGTTGGACGAAATGGGTAATCAATCTTAGCTATTAACCATTGATAAAGCGCTGTTATGTATGGAAAAGTAAACTATATATTACTATCTATAAAAAAAATCCTCGGAATTTCGAATTTTGAAAATGTGATGAATAAGGTTCCAAGCGCTACTTTAGGATTTTCATTAGGAGCTTTCCTATACTGATATTTTGAAGATACTCTTAGAAGAATCGATTATTGAATTCTTGGAGCAGTTCCTCGCAGCATTGCTGGAGGCACGACAAGATTTTATTAGAACAAAAATAAATCCCTGAATGATTTTTTAAAGCATCTTTAGATGAATTCTTCAGGGAAGAAAACCAAGGCATAATTCATATGGAAATTCCAAAATTTTTATTAAAATAAATAAATTGTAACAAATCTTCGCGAAGAATTATTTGAAGTACCTATTCGAAAAAAAAAATGAATTCATTTTGAGTGAAAAAAAAATGAGACTCTCTCTGAAAAAAATCTTCCTAAGTATTCTTGAAGAAATATTCGCATTAGTTTATGGAGGAATAAAGTAAGATTTTCTGTAATAGTTTATGAAATAGCATCTTCTTATATTAAACAAATACATGTAGAGAAAAACATTGAGAATTTGAAATCTTGAAGATTTTAACTGAGTAATATTTTTATTTCGTCTTTAAACCAAATTCAGTACTCTGAAATGTTTCTGAAAAATTACTGGAAGGTCGGGGAAAGTCAGTGAATTTTATTTTCCATATTGAGTTGACACCCTGTAGAGGATTGTTTGAAAAATTCACAGCAAAAATTATTGATTCTCTCTTGATTTCTCCTAATATTCCACAAGGTTTTCATAAATAATGAAATAAGATTTAACTGGGAAAATGTTCTTAGTGATTTCTCAGAGAAGTTTTCAACAAATCTATCTGCATTTTTTCAAAGAAAATTGTCTAAGTTTTTCTTTAGATTTATCTAAAAATCAATTTGATATTAATCCCCGAATTCCTTACCCATATTTTTTCAATTCAATCATTTCAAATTTTTTGATTGAATGGGTTTAGCTATTCTTTCATAAACTCTTCCATGCAAATATTCAAAAAATATTCGAGAAATTTGTTCAGAGATTTCTCTTTTTTTATTATTAAAGTTCAAATTGAATTTGGAAAAATATTGAACTCTTATCGGGAAACTCAAGAACTAATCGTAGAATTTTTAGAACTTTCTTACATCCTGACGATGTTACTCACAGAAAAAGCTTTGGCGTTTTTTGTAGGATTAACTACAAAAAATCTTGTTAATTTTTATCGTCTTTATAATAGACAATGGTTTATGTTAAAACAGATGGAATTTTTATGAAGGTGTTTGTATCTTACATTTTAGAAAATGTTTCGCATGAACTCCGAAGCTTTAATATGGCAGATTAATCTAAAAACTTTTAACTATTAGGCGGCATCCACAAATTACGCAACGCTCGAAAGGGGAGGGGGTAGGCTCGAGCGTTACGACTCATACAAAAAATTTAAAATTTCCATACAAAAAACGTTACGGAGGGGGGGGGTCGAAAGTTTCCAATTTTAGCGTTACGTAATAAATGGATGCCGCCTTATGGTAGAACTGTAGAAGTTGAAGGTGAAAATATTGGCGGTTTTTATCAAGAACTCTGCTAAAAATGTTTTATAACAAAATTCATAATTTAAAACTTGGTGTAAATTTTTGCATTACTTTGAAAATTCGTTGAGGAATTCCTGATGGATTTTCAGAAATCAGGAGCCATACGTATAAGAACTCTGAAAAATTTTAAAACTCCTGGAATTCATTTTTCTCCTTTAGATTCTTTAAAATGTTGCTTTTTGGAGTACGAATTTTTGTACGAAGATGCCTAAGAATACGTCATGTGAAGGAAGGAGAAACAACAAAATGTTTAATCGAAACAACCAAAGATAAGTGATTTTCAATATTTTTTCTGAGGTGAATCAATGGGCTGGATAAATAAACAATAAACTGTAGGATAATTGAAATCGCTCAAATCATATTGAAAAAAAAATCTCAAGGAGCTCCATCAGAATCTTCATAATTAAGCCAAAAAGCCTCTAGGAATTCCGCCTTGAAAATTTACGAGAATTCCAGAATATGTATATTTTTTGCCGAATTTATAAAACAATTTCTGAAACATTGCACAGTGGTCCAGGAATCAGTTTTACGCGGAAAGATGCATTTTGAGCTTTAGAATGGAACATTAGGCAAAAACGGTCTTTTACAAAGTTGTTTGTATTAGTTTGGCGCTTTGTTTGATGTTATAGAAAATTAGGGAGAACCACATTTTCTTAGAAATTGTGTAACTAACTTTCTCATTTGTAGAAATTATATTACACATGCTTTAGCAAAGTTGTAGACCATTCAATTTCAAGCAACTTTGCCAAAAAAGTTTTTTTGTATCTCTTAAATTGACCGATTTAGAGCTATTTTCCTACGATGACATAGGGTGGTCCGAACAAAACTGGTTTTCTGGCTCTAGAGTTTTCAATTCAAATTTCTCATCAAAGTAGTCTATGAAACACTTTTAGAGCTTTGAAAAATGCGTAATTTGGTGAGTGAAGAAACTCGCTATCTCCTTCCGTTTGGGAGTTATTGTTGTTTTTCTCTCAAAAACATGCCTACTTTGATTGTGAATACCTCTGGTTGGGGCAAACATAAAAAAATATCTTTTAACGGCATTCAGACACAAAATAAAATTGTATATTATATCCAAAAATTACAGATGTGTTATGTTTGTAACTCAAATAAAATACCCTGAAAAACAAAGGATTTTAGGCAGAAAAGATTCAATAACTTTTGAACTAAAATAGATATCAACAATATTTTTGCATGAAAATTTCCGTTTTGTTAAGTTCTAAAAGTCGTTCATAGACGGCTTTGACGAGAAATCTGAAATAAGAAAGATAGGGCTCTAAAACTATTTTGAAGATTTTCATAGTATGTATTTCTTTATTAATTTGCATTTTGAGCATGAAAATGTAATTTTAGACAAAAATGATCTTCTACAAAATTGTTTCTAAAAATGTGAGCTTTCATACTGAGTCATTTAAAACTAGGGTGGTCCACAATATCACACAAATTATATAATCAACTTTTTTATTTGCAATATGCTGGTATATACTCTTTGACAAAGCGATAGAACTTGAAATTTTGATCAACTTTGCCTTAAAAAAGTTTTTCTGTAGCTCAAAACTTGACCAATCTAGAGCATTTTTTCCTAATCATCGCAGGGTGGTCCAACAAAAATAAGTTTTTCAACTCTAGTTTTTTTAATATTAGTTTCTCGTCAAAGTCGTCTATGAACGACTTTTAGAACTTAACAAAACGCAAATTTTAATGCAAAAAGATTGTCGATATCTATTTTAGTTCAAAAGTTATTGAAGCTTTTCTGCCTAAAATCCTTTGTTTTTCAGGGTACCTCATAAGAGTTACAAAAATAACACATATGTAATTTTTTGATACAATATACAATTTTATTTTGTCTTTTGAATGCCGTCGAAAGATATTTTTTATGTTTGCCCCAACCAGAGATATTTACAATCAAATTAGGCATGTTTTTGAGAGAAAAACAACAACAACTCCCAAACGGAAGGAGATAACGAGTTTCTTCGTTCACCAAATTACGCATTTTTCAAAGCTCTAAAAGTGTTTCATAGACTACTTTGATGAGAAATTTGAATTGAAAACTCTAGAGCCAGAAAACCAGTTTTGTTCGGACCACCCTATGCCATCGTAGGAAAATAGCTCTAAATCGGTCAATTTAAGAGATACAAAAAAACTTTTTTATGGCAAAGTTGCTTGAAATTGAATGGTCTACAACTTTGCTAAAGCATGTGTAATATAATTTCTACAAATAAGAAAGTTAGTTACACAATTCCTATGAAAATGTGGTCCACCCTAATTTTCAATAACGTCAAATAAAGGACTTTACTAATACAAACAACTTTGTAGAAGACCGCTTTTGTCTAATGTTCCATTCTAAAGCTCAAAATGCATCTTTCCGCGTAAAACTGATTCCTGGACCATAGTGCATTGTTTTAAGGAAAATCTTCACAAATTTCTTCATGAATTTCTTAATTAATCCCTGTCCAGTTATTTTGCTAAATTGCTAATATGCCTGGGATTTTTCAATAAATTTCTTCTGGAGATTCGAAGCCAAAAGACATTCCAAAAATACTTTTCGTATAAAATTCCTGTAGAATCTAGGGATTTGAAGTAGAATTTACAAAAAAAAAACAAAGGAGAATTTGTAACGCAATTTACAATGCATTTCAAAAATATTTCTGAAGGACTTATAATGAACTTTGCGAAAAAGTTTTCAATAACTTTTTTGGGAAAACTAGGGTCATTTACGGCTTCGGCACCATTGGACTATTATCGGCAACCAAATTTCAAATGCCAGATACACAGATTTTTTTTCTTCAAAACACATCAATGAAAATATTCAGATGTTTCTTTGTTTTGTCAGCTTCCCGTTGACGAGATTGCCGAGACTGGACGAACAATTTCACCATAGATACCATCAATTCAAATGAACACGCCTCAAAGTGCGACTGATTTGGAGATTTGCCTACAGTTCTTATGGAAAATCTGCCGAAGAGAATATTTAAGGCTGCCGACATTAGTCACACGGATATTGGTTTTTCGAAGCGTTATAAATAAGTTTCCAAGAAGGTTTTAACAACTCTTTCGGTGTGAATTGATAGAGGATTGAGCAGCGCATACATGTAAACAGGCAAACACGTAATTTGTCTGCTGATGTTCGAGAAAATTGCAAAAGAAGCGCGACATCGGTTTGGACTGCCAAGAATACGTCCCTATATGAAGGAATTTGACAGAATCAACGATTATTTAGAAAAAAAAATGTTAGGGCAAAGTTTGAACTTTTTCAAGGTTTAGCAATTTTAGCAAATCTCAATATTATTTGACTACTTTCTAATAGATTTGAAGCAAAAGGTATTAACCACTCTTCGATATACATTAACGAATTTGATCACTAAAATTCTTGAGACTGTGACTTGGTAAAACGTAGTTTAGAGATAAATTAAAAAGTTCATTCATACGAAATTATTTGAAAAAAATGAAGCGAAAACAGAGAAAGAACATAGTGCTGGAATAAAAAATTATGACCGATTTTTTTACCTTTTTTTTTTTTTTGAAGCCTTAGGTAAGTTCAAAATTCTTTGAAGAAATATGTTTTGAATAAGGCCTTGTTTTTCACCAATAATTGCAGCTATTTTACGTGTTAAAAGTTCTTTTAGTAATTTTGCCTATTTATTTCTTTGCCGAGACCTTTTTCATCATGAATATCTTCAAAGAAATCTTATGGGGACAATCATCAACACCGGACACCTCGATCAGGGCACCCTCCATGAACACAGGAAATCGTAATTCAGTTAAAAGGCTACACTATGCTAGGACATTTGAAATAGTATGGTTTGCCCTACTCAGAAAATACGAAATTAACAAACCGATTTTCTAGGATACTGACGCTTTTTAGTATCACAGTATTTTGAAACGGAGATGTCGATCGACAGCAGGACGATTAATTTTTCGATGGTCGCACAATTCAACAAATTCAGAACCGCCACACTAATGCTGTGAACGACAAGCTAGGTTTTCCCACTATTATTGAACAAAACAAAAGAATGTAACTAAAGAAGAATGTTTATCAATAGATTCAGAAGATTTTACTTCACTTTAGAATTATGAAAACTTTTTTTTTTCATATATATTTTCATTCAAAATTCTGGAGGGGGCCTGGAAGACTCTGGGGGGGGGGCTGGCCCCCCTGCCCCCCCCCCCTATTCCTACGCCAATGACTGTCACTAAAATCGACTGGCCACCACAAAACATAAAACAATTGATATCGACTTCGGCGTGCATGTGAACCCCTCTGGATCGACCCCTTTACTCGTGCTTAAATTACACAGATCAACCAGAACGAAGAACAGACCGATCCGGGCGTGTTATTCGTATGCGCTACAATCAACACTTAATTCTCATGTAATTAATTTCCAGCGATTAGGGATGGGATCGAATTCGAGTTGTAGCTGCTATACTGAACTGACGAAGACGAACAAAATGGTGAAGCGTGAAGAACGTCTGCGCCGCTTTCCTCGCTCTCCGCGGAGTTCAGTGCGGTACTTGACTTTTGATATTTTTCGGCGGACGCAAAACGGGTTCTTCAAGAGGGTTCCGTCGTCGTTTGTGTAATATAGAGTAAGGTGGGGCAAAAGATTGACCTTAGTGGAGTTATCATTACTTTCAGAAAAAAAATTATAAAAGTTCGAAGGATACAAGGCATAGCATAGCATAGACTGACCGTACATTTCGATAATTGCTTCTCCATGATTGATCGGAACCGGTAAGGATTGCACTTCGATCCAAATAAATAATGAATGGCACTTTTCAGCTTTAGCAGATCTCATATAACTGATTAATAACAGAGATGGCCAAGTCCTTACAGACAGTTGGGATGGGGAAGGAATGTTTGTGTGTAATGATTGTAGCTTCTAAAAACCGAGAATACCACTGCATCTCCACATACGACTCTAACCTAAAACTAGATTTGCATTTTTATCTCGTGGTGGTTATCTCTATAAAAATGTGTAATCATAAGCATGAGACGAGCTCAACAGTTTGCAGTCCCTCATCGACTTAAGGCTTGCGATACACTGCACAACAGAACGCGTGGAACTAAACGAAAAAAAACTGATCGTATATTTCTGAAATTTATGCAAAATTTTTTGGTGTATGTCATCGCGTCAGATGACATTCATTCCTGCACAGTTTTTTTTTGAGTTGCTCAATGTTCAAAGAACAAAAAAAAGCATAACTTTTCCAAATTTTGAATTTCAATAGCATTCGAACCCCCATTACATTTATAACATTTGTTTTGAGTTGAGGCAAGAAATCCAAAATGGAATCTTTTGCTCTCTTTTACCTTACGGTTCTTCTCGTTTAGGGATATGAATGGGATTAAAACTCGCGGAGGCACAGGCAGGAAGAAAGCGCAAAATATATATATATATCGAACACATATTTCATGGAGTGTGCAGCGAGGGCGAATGGGAATTGATGTGTGGCACTAAATTAGATCGATTCTTTTCGGTGCTCTCGGCCCGTCACGTCGAGTGAGCGTTAATTTTTTTTTCATTCAACTACACCCAAAAGAGGTTGCCGCTTTCAACGAGGAGACGAAAACGGACGGCTTGAAGTTAAGTGAGTGAGTGAGTGGGATTCGACGAAATAAAAATTAAACTGAAGTGGGTGAGGAAAAACACTTGGAAAATCCGAGTGCTCGGAAGAGACCTATGCATGACCGAAGTGTGTAAATACAGCATTAATAAATGCGACTCAAGTGCGGCTTTTAGCGACGCGTTCAACACACAGGAATGACGAAAAACTGTCGCTGGAATTGCACAGAACGAAAAAATCAGGGCACGACATTTGGGTAATATTATGACGGGCAGACAAAGGAGGGAAGTTGGCGACCATTTGGATGCAGTCAAGTGACACAAATCGTCTAAAGAAGTTGCCAAATCACTGCGTGTTTCGAGTGCTTGTAGAGTTATACACATGGGCGTATCCAGGAGAGCAGCGGAGTCGCCCCCTCTTAGATCGATGGAAAATAAATTTTAAATAAACTTGTTTATTTTGAAATTCAAATTTATTTCTTATTTTTAATTTCACTAGCATTATGTCATGCAGATACAGCAGAACTACACAAGTTATTTTTTAATAAATCCATCAAGGAAATTCCCTAAGTTGTCCCTTAGCACTGTTTCCTGTTTTTTTCTGGTTTCGATTTTTTTCATTTTTTTGTCACAGAGTTTTCAGTGATTTGAATTATCTGAAAAAATCCTTCAATAGTCAGTCTGGTAATACCTGTATTATTTTTTCTTCATTTGTCTTTGCAAAAATTAATTCGAACCACATTAACATTTTTTTTATATTTTCTTTCAGGTATTAGTCTAGAAATTCTCTAGCAAAATTTCAAGGAAAAAATTCTCGAACTTGGCCGGTATTTCCACGAAATCTCTGATAGTAGGGAGGGGGACGGACCTGGTGTAGTGGTTAGAACACACGCCTCTCACGCCGAGGACCTGGGATCGAGTCCCATCCCCGAGATAGTCACTAAAAAATTCAGTGACGACTTCCTTCGGAAGGGAAGTAAAGCCGTTGGTCCCGAGATGAACTAGCCCAGGGCTAAAAATCTCGTTAATAAAGATAGAAAAAAAAAACTTATTATGATTTCAAGGTATCTCTTTAGATCCAGTGCCACAAAAAATTGATTGTGAGAAGGGCTTTTAATCTTGAGGTTTATGCTATTTGAGAAGATATTTTATAATTAAAAAACACGCATGGAAAGCCAACTGAAATTGCAAACAACGGTTCAAACAAGATCACAATAAATTAGTATGATACCTTTCAATCAAACTTCTGTGTTGTTCCTTAAATAAATTGTATGTTTTTCAGCAATGAGAAAGGCCCATAAGAAAAACAATTTTCAATAGCAATCATTACCATTTTTGTTGCAGTAGGTCGCCATAGCATAATTTTGTCTCATGTTACGGAACTGGCAATTCAGAAGATTGAGCCTGAAGGACAACGTGTTTTGCTTTCATAGTAAATATTTTTGGACAAAATATGAAATTTTCGGTACTTTGAGGTGAAGATGATTCGAAGGCAAACCTCTAATTGGCTTGTTTAGGGGTATCCGGCGCGGTAAATGGCTGGGCATGGCGTACCATTGGTACCTCGCGTACCTGCAGGAATAAAATAGACCCGGTGCTTAGCCTCTTGCCAGCAATTCCTATCCCTACCTCCTCGTGGTACTGGCCGGGGTACGAGTAACCTTGGAGAAGATCGGGTAACCAACCCCCGGTGGGAACTTTTGCCTTTGCAAACCTGGAGCGTCTGTACTCCATGTTAGGAGCGGCTCACAACAGCGTCTGTTCCCCATGTCAGGGGCGGCTGATCATCGTCCGAGTGCCAGAGAAGGACTCTAAGCTAAACTGCGCACTATGGCCCTCCGAACATTTAGGGGGAATGGTCCTCCGGAAATCTAGGGGGTTGGTGTCAGGCCCTGCAAGCCAACCGTAAAAACACATCAGCACAGGACCGTCAACGAGAGAATACGGACTGGAACAATCGGCAAAGACCACAGCGACGAAAATGGACTAGCAATTGGAAACTCGGTACGTGGAACTGCAAATCTCTCAACTTCATTGGAAGTACTCGCATACTCTCCGATGTACTGAAGACCCGCGGTTTCGACATCGTAGCGCTGCCGGAGGTGTGCTGGACAGGAGCATTGGTGCGAACGTTTAGAGGTAATCATACCATCTACCAGAGGTGCGGCAACACACGCGAGCTGGGAACAGCTTTCATAATGATGGGTGGTATGCAAAGGCGCGTGATCGGGTGGTGGCCGATCAATGAACGAATGTGCAAGTTAAGAATCAAAAGCCGATTCTTTAACTTCAGCATAATCAACGTGCATAGCCCTCACTCCGGAAGCACTGATGATGACAAGGACGCATTTTACGCGCAGCTCGAACGCGAGTACGACAGCTGCCCAAGCCACGACGTCAAGATCATCATAGGAGATTTGAACGCTCAGGTTGGCCAGGAGGACGAGTTCAGACCGACGATTGGAAAGTTCAGCGCCCACCGGCTGACGAACGAAAACGGCCTACGACTAATTGATTTTGCCGCCTCCAAGAATATGGCCATTCGTAGCTACTATTTTCAGCACAGCCTCCCGTATCGGTACACCTGGAGATCACCTCACGTCAGAACCTATCGTGGCGCTAACATTGACTCCGACCACTACCTGGTGATGGTGAAACTGCGCCCAAAAATATCCGTCATCAATGATGTACGGTACCGACGCCCGCCCCGGTACAATCTCGAGCGGCTGAAACAACCGGATGTCACCAATGCGTACGTTGAGGCACGTTGCCGGATGAGGGCGAGCTCGATAGGGCCCCTTTTGAGGACTGCTGGAGGACAGTCAAAGCAGCCATTAACGACGCTGCCGAAAGCATTGTCGGATATGTGGAACGGAGCTCAAGAAACGATTGGTTCGACGAGGAGTGCCAGGAGGTTTTAGAGGAGAAAAATGCAGCGCGGGCTGCAATACTGCAGCATGGTACACGGCAAAACGTGGAACGATACAGACTGAAGCGGAAACAGCAAACACGCCTATTTCGGGACAAAAAGCGCCGCCCGGAAGAGGTGGAATGCCAAGAGATGGAGTTGCTGTACCGTTCTCAAGAAACGCGGAAGTTTTATCAGAAGCTCAACACATCCCGCAAAGGCTTCGTGCCGCGAGCTGAGATATGCCGGGATAAGGATGGGAGCATCTTGACGGACGGACGCGAGGGGATCGAAAAGTGGAAGCAGCACTACGATGAACACCTGAATGGCGCAGAGAACACAGGCACAGATGGTCAGGACAACGAAGGCAATGGCTACGTCAGCACAGCGGACAGCGGAAACCAACCAGCTCCCACGATGGGGGAAGTTAAGGATGCCATTCAACAGCTCAAGAACAACAAGGCCGCTGGCAAGGATGGTATCGGAGCCGAACTCATCAAGATGGGCCCGGACAGGTTGGCCGCTTGTCTGCATCGGCTGATAGTCAGAATCAGGGAAATGGAACAACTACCGGAGGAGTGGAAGCAAGGCGTTATATGCCCTATCTACAAAAAGGGCGACAAACTGGAGTGTGAAAATTATCGTGCAACGCCGCCTACAAAGTGCTATCCCAGATTCTCTTCCGTCGTCTATCACCTATAGCAAACGAGTTCGTGGGAAGTTATCAAGCAGGTTTCATTGACGGCCGCTCGACAACGGACCAGATCTTTTCCGTGCTGCAAATCCTCCAGAAATGCCGTGAGTACCAGGTCCCTACGTACTATTTGTTCATCGATTTCAAGGCGGCATACGATAGTATCGACCGCGTAGAGCTATGGAAAATCTAGACGAGAACAGCTTTCCCGGGAAGCTCACAAGATTGATCAGAGCAACGATGGACGGTGTGCAAAACTGCGTGAAGCCCAGGCGAACACTCCAGTTCGTTCGAGTCTCGGCGGGGACTAAGACAGGGCGATGGACTTTCGTACCTGTTGTTCAATATTGCGCTTGAAGGTGCGGAGAGCCGGACTTAATAGTCGAGGGACGATTTTCACGAGATCCGGACAATTTGTTTGCTTCGCGGACGACATGGACATTAACGGTGGCAGATTTGTTCACCCGCCTAAAACGCGAAGCAACAAGAGTCGGACTAATGGTGAATGCGTCGAAAACAAAGTACATGCTGGTAGGCGGAACTGAGCGCGACAGGACCCGCCTAGGAAGCAGTGTTACGATAGACGGAGATACCTTCGAGGTGGTGGACGAGTTCGTCTACCTCGGATCCTTGTTGACGGCTGATAACAATGTTAGTCGGGAAATACGAAGGCGCATAATCAGCGGAAGTCGTGCCTACTATGGGCTCCAGAAGAAACTGCGGTCAAGAAAGATTCACCCCCGCACCAAATGTACGATGTACAAAACGCTCATAAGACCGGTAGTCCTCTATGGGCATGAGGCGTGGACTATGCTCGAGGAGGACTTGCAAGCTCTTGGGGTTTTCGAACGCCGAGTGCTAAGGACGATCTTCGGCGGCGTGCAGGAGAACGGCGTGTGGAGGCGAAGGATGGACCACGAGCTCGCTCAACTCTACGGCGAACCCAGTATCGTGAAGGTAGCTAAAGCTGGAAGGATACGCTGGGCAGGGCATGTTGCAAGAATGCCGGACAACAACCCTGTAAAGATGGTGTTCGCCACGAATCCGGTCGGAACAAGAAGGCGTGGGGCGCAGCGAGCTAGGTGGATTGACCAGGTACACCAGGACCTGGAGAGCGTGGGTCACAGTCGAGGATGGAGAGAAGCGGCCATGAACCGAGGGAATTGGCGAAATATTGTTGGCGAGGCTTTATCAAGATAATTGATGTAAAGCCAAATAAAGCAAGGGGTATCCAGTTTTTTATAATGTCAAAATTGAGTTATCGAAGTCCAATAAAATTTGGTTTTGCTTAGAAAAATGTGCTCTTTCGATCCTGTAACTTTATCATCGCTAAACAACCCAATTTTCAAGAAAACAAATCTAGAGAACGGAATGTCCATTTGAGATGAAAACATGATCGATTAGTCACCACCAGCAAGTCACCAATCGATCAAGGTTCAGTTAAAGGTGTTTGGAATCAACTTCTAAGATTGCACTCAAACTTCAAAGGCACAAATCCCGCGAAGGAAGCATCCAACAACTGTGCATTTTTTATTTTGGCTTCGTACATTATCAGAAAGCTTAAAACAAGAAGGTCACATTATATCCAGACACAAAAGCTCGAATAGCAGAACGAATGTAGAACTGTATGATGGAAGTATGAATATTAGAGGAACAATTGAATTGAAGAGATACATTTTTTAACATTTTTCTGGTTATTTTGCTAAGGAAGCTGCCGATGAAACTGGAGAGCGCTTTGACATACTCGAGTACGTGACCAAGAAGTTAGGATTTAATGATGCTGAGGGCGTGAAATCGGTGAAAATGAGTTGAAATATGCGGTTTTTAGCTGTACGAAGAAAAAGACCCCAAGTCCAGACGCTATAAATTATGAGTTGCAAAACACTTCGATTTGTCAAAAAACAAAAAAAAAATGATATGCTGAATCTTTTTAATGGATAATTGCATGGCGATGTTTCTGAATTTTGTGGAGGATATATAACATTAATACCAAAATCGGATTGTTAAAAAAAAGACTCATTCTTTCGACCTATAAGCCTTCTCAATTGCGATTACAAAATTTCCGCAAAAATCATTGCTAGTCGCATACAGCAGGTAACAGGAAAAGTAGTGGGTGAAGGACAAACAGCATGCGTTGCCAGCAAATCTTGCATAGAAAACCTCGATCAGTTAAGACCGATAATAGCAAAAGGGAATGGATCGAAGAGATTCAAAGCTTCAATTTTTAGTTTGGACATGGAAAAAAGCTTTCGACAATGTTCACCATGGTAGATTATGGCTAGTTTTGAAAGGATACAATTTCCCGGATCGTTTGATAGGTTGTTGGAAAAATTTGTACCTTCTTGCCTCTTCAAGTGTGCTGTTCAATAGCCACTTGAGAAAAAAGTTCAAAATTGAAAAATCTGTTCGACAAGGTAGCCCTCTGTCTATGATATTATTTGTTCTGTATCTGGAGCCGTTTATAAGAAAAGTTTATCAACCAGTGACAGGAATTTTTATTGACGATAATTTCATTCAAATTCTTATCTACGCAAATGATGTTACGATTATCATTCGTTCAGATTCAGAATTTAAAACTGTATTGAGCCTAGCTGAGGATTACAAAAGAAAGTATGGAAATCATCAGATATCAGCTTTTACGAGAATTGATAATATTGCATTAGGTCGACAGAATATAAAAGAAGTAAAGCAATTAAAAATTGATAGGCGTAACTTCTACTCAAAATTGGATAGATTTGGCAAAAGTTAATTTTAGTCGGTTGATCAATAGTTGCAAATGTTCACTAGGTGCATTAGGAGTTAGAAATCTCAATTTTGTTTAAAAATCTTTGATAATTATACTGAGTAAACTCTGGTATGTTGGCCTAATTTTACCACCGGATAGAGATCATATAGAAGTTCTATTAGAGAAAATAATCATTTTCTTTTAAATTGCCACAAATTGCCTTGAGTAACACACGACTGCATTAATATCGCCATGCAATATAAAACCATAGACTATTTAAATACGGCTTCATTAATGTACGATTCTTTAATAGACGGATTTCACGCCAACTCGACACGCGATTGGCAGCACCCCTTCAAAATTCAATGAAACTTTCTGGATGTCAAAAGTATGTGAAACTTAGATACTTTGCATACTTTGTAATTTCAAAATCGATCTAGACTAAAAAAAAAGGGTCAAAGTTTTTTTTTACTTTTTTTATAAACCCGTATAACTCGAAAACGGTAAGACCTACACAAAAGTGTTGTATGGGGGACTGTCGTGAAATTTCCTGAAGTTTTAGAAAAAAATATTGAAAAAATAAAAACACATTTTCTACACCGAAAAAACAATGATTCAAAATTTTAAAGTCGATTTATAAAAAACGGCTATTTCAGATTTTGATCATCCTTAAGCAAAAAGTTTCGTAATTGAATTTACTACAAGTCGTCAATACATTGCAAATTGGGCATATTTTAGGGAAAAAAGTTTTTCTAACAACGAATTTTTAAGTCCAAATTTTTTTTTTTTTTTTTTTTTATTTCGCTTTAAATAGTCTAGTATGCTCATATTTTGAAGTGATAAATGAGTTTTAATCACAAAATAGATTATATTTGTTTTATTGGGAGTAGTTAAAAGAAATAAAACGGAATTATACAGAGTTTTTTTTAATTAAATACAATTGATCTCGCACCAAACCGCTTATGAGAAAATGAACTCCGTCTAACAATCCGATGGGTTTTTAATGGTTGGAAAGATATCACAATAATATTTTATTTCTTATTTGGTCAAAGCCAATCTTAACAGGTGTCTAGAAAAAGTCAATATTATGCTTATAAAAAAAAGTCGTGGTTTTTTTTTATCATGCATCATTATTTTTATTATTGCTATATATCCTAAAAAGTAGTATCTGCACATGAATATTTACATTATTTTTGGGCTTTACTGAATAAATTGAATATTTTTGGTTCATCCTCTGAATTGGTATACCGTTTGGCTGCAATTTGTGTATCACTAATAGGCATAAAACAATGATATTTTTGGGTACCAGGGACAGTTTTAACCTTATCAAACAATTCCATCAATTCCTCTGACATTTTAACATACTGTTCATTAGATATATAACAGAAATTTAATTTGGTGATACATGTATTAGTTTGTTTCACTGCCCAGTCGAATAGTTCTCGCGGAGTTGCGATTGTGTTTCCATAGTCTTTTGCAAGACTTGCTCTTTTTGCCATTCGCTTGAGAGTGCCACCAATAGCGTCACAGGGGCCTTTGCCGTGGGATGTGGCAAAAAAGTGCCATTCTGCTTCCAATCCATATATTTTCATAAGCTGGCAAAATTTTTTTTAATAATGAGCTGCAGCTTCATCTGACATAAAAATAACTTTTGAGAAATTTATTTTTTGTTTAACAAAATTTATCAATTTTGAAATAAATAGCTGAATTGCTACTGTATCAGGGGTCAACACTTCTGATATTATAATAAAACTAACGTTTTCCAAGGTATTATCTTTTTTATGGTAAATCCCGAATGGGTGTATCGTTGCTTGGGAATTATTCCAGTGATATCCTTGAGCAGCGTTTTGTATGATAAAACTATAATTTTCAGAAAAGTCGCTAATTACCAGTATTTCACCTTGTTTTAAGGAGCTTTTTTTTGTTTCGTAGAAAAGAAGACTGTTCTTTGCAAATAAAATCATGAGTTATTAGCTTATCAACTTTCTCCACGAAATACGTAACAAATTCTTCAACAGGCTTCATTATAGTTTCTAAATTACAGCGATCGGTGGTGAGCCATTGCTGAAAAACAACATCTTCTTTGTCGCTTTCCTCTAAAAGCGAGATTAGTTCTCCTGTAATATTTTCTTTGGAATTACACTTTTCACATTCTCGAAAAAAAAAACAATCAGTCGTTCTTACTAAAACATCGCATAACAGTTTTTCACAAATTTCTGCCTGAGAGACAATTCCTAAACTGTTAAGCATTAATTTAACATTTTCGTGGTATGTGCACACACATACATTGTGAATTCCTGTGCTATCGAGAAGCCTACAATGTTTAGGCCTCAACATAGTAAACAAAGTAAAACCAATTTCTACATTTTGGCATCTTTCTTCAAAAATCATGTACGCCTCTTTCAGAGACATCATCAATAGACGCTTTTGAACTTGTTCTTTACTACCATTTCGGTACTCAGAAACGAAGTCATTGGCTCCTGGCATAGGCCTACTAATATCCATAGATTGCCTTCATTTAAAAAACATAATCACTGTATAATTCCGTTTTTTAACTATTCTCAATAAAAAATACAATTTATTTCTGATTCAAACTCATTTATCACTTGAAAACACGATCATATTTGACGGTTTAGAACAAAATTTTGAAAAAAAATTCAGTTTTGGACTTGAAAAATTCGTTGTTAGAAAAACTTTTTTCCCTTAGATATGCCCATTTTGCAATGTATGGACGACTTTTAGTAAATTTAATTACGAAACTTTTTGCTTAAGGATGATCAAAATCTGAAATGGCCATTTTTTTTAAATCGACTCTTAAGTTTTGAATCATATATTTTTTCAGTGTAGAAAATGTGTTTTTATTTTTCCAACATTTTTTTTCTAAAACGTCAGGAAATTTCACGACAGCCCCCCATACAACACTTTTTTGTAGGTCTTACCATTTTCGAGTTATACGGGTTTATAAAAAAAGTAAAAAAAAACTTTGGGACTTAAAAAATTCGATGTTAGAAAAACTTTTTTCCCTAAAATATGCCCAATTTGCAATGTATGGACGACTTTTAGTAAATTTAATTACGAAACTTTTGCTTTGATCATCCTTAATCAAAATCTGAAATGGCCATTTTTTTTAAATCGACTCTTAAGTTTTGAATCATATATTTTTTCAGTGTTGAAAATGTGTTTTTATTTTTTCAATATTTTTCTCTAAATCGTCAGGAAATTTCACGACAGTCCCCCATACAACACTTTTTTGTAGGTCTTACCGTTTTCGAGTTATACGGGTTTATAAAAAAAAGGAAAAAAAAACTTTGACCCTTTCCAAATGTTAGTCTAGATCGATTTTGAAAAACCAAAGTATGTAAAGTATCTTAGTTTCACATAGTCTTCACACCCAGAAAGTTTCATTGAATTCTGAAGGGGTGCTGCCAATCCCTTTGTCGAGTTGGCGTGAAATCCGTCAATAGCGAAACAAGAACATGTTCCAAAAATTCTTTTGAAATTTCCAAATTATGATTGGCAAAATGTCTGGGAAAATTTTAGTAAAAATTATTTTAGTTCAGAAGCTGAATGACATTTTTCCAAATAATGAAAAATTGTGCATCCTTTCATTCCTTTTTTGAATGATTAACATTTTCTGAATAATTTTCATTTATCCATTTTGTTCAGACATCATTCAAATTTAAATCCTATCAATACCTTCGCAGAAGTCTGTTAGAGATTCACTCAAATATACCACTTGTTTTACTTCTAGTTAGTTCTTTCCTAGCAGTTTCGTTAAGAATTTTCACAAAAATTCCTGAAAGAAGTTCTTTTTTTAGCTTATAGAGCAAAAAACTACAGCTTATAATAAAATTATATATAAGCTTACAGCAGTTGCTCTTAGGTCCACTTATATATTTGTCTAAGCATTTTGCACGAATATCCAATCCAATGGAACGCTTTATGGCATTCACTTCAGAAAATCAACAAGAATTTTTAACAGGATGGCTCATGAATATATTTGCTAGTTGTACTTTTTCTAGATTGCTCGAGAAACTATTCAAGGCCTCAGATCTATGAGTTTCTCAGAGGAATTTCTGAGATAATCAACAACTCAACAGTTTGAGCTAAAACAAGATTTTTTTTTAAATTATTTTGAAAAACCCTCAAGAATCGTCAAGACATTAAGTTAAGTTTTCCAATAATATATTTAGATTATATTTTCGATGTTTTTTTTTACAAGGATTGCTACACAGAAGTACAGAAGTTTTCTGTCTTATTTTTTTAGAGGATTTGAAGCAATATTGCGGATATTTTTTTCAAAAATGATTGCTGTGATTTATTCAGATCATTTTATTTTTTTATTTAGAGTTTCACAAACAAAAATTGGACAGAATTTCTTCTAAGGCTATATTGGGAAAAGACCAAGAGAATGAAATTTCTCTAAACATTTCTTCTTGGGTTTAATAAATTCTTCTTTACAAATAACTGCGAAAAGAAATTCAAGGCGAAATTTCAGAGAAAAGTTATCCTGGAAGAGTCATTAGTGTTATTTGTAGAAGAATGCTTTTTGCAATACATAAAAACCTGGGAGAATCCTTGAAGCATTTTGTGGAGGAATCTATTTTTTTCCCTAAACGGTCAAACTCAATATTTTTTATGTTTTTTAGAGCCAAATCTCAACAAAAATACATAGATAAGGAGTGTCTTAAGTTCCTAGAAGAATTTATGAAAGATTGCGTTGAAGATCAAGTCAGTAATTTATTTCAATAATATCTGTCCAAGCATTTTCAGGCTTTTCAGCATTTTCAAGGCTTTTCAGGATTAAGGCTTAATTTTTTCTAAAACTCAATGCAGGGATTTTTTTTCCTCTAAAGATAAATTAGTTATTAGTTAGCAGAAGAGGGAAATTCATCATTTTTTTTTTACTAAGTAAAATCGCCATTTCAGAAATTACTGTTAAGAATTCTATAAGAAACTCATGCAAATAATATCCTGAAGAAACCATTACTGGATTTTTGTGAAGGATACTTTATGCAATCAAAAAGCAAAACAAATCCTAGAATAATCCTTGAAGTGTTTAATGGAAGTTTTCATAAATCCATTTGTTTAATAATTTTTGGTATAATTCTTGAAAGATCTGATTTTTTATGCTTGCATATGCTTATGAACGCAAGACCTAGACAATTCCAATAAATTAACTTATGTGTAAATCATTACGAAAAAAAACATCCCTCATTAAAAATAGCAATTAATGCTCTTGTTGGCCTACCTGCACCTTCTAATATTTCTGCTTGATGAAATTAGGGTTCTTTAAAGTCCTTAAAGCAAGTCTGCTGTATATTGACATAAAATCCAGAGAAATTCCCGAATGGATTTATGAAACTCTGGACAGAATACCTTCAGACATTCTGGAGTTATTATTGGATAGAGCTCTGGATGAATTTCTTCTGGAGATCCATTTAATCATCGATCAAATTGTTAGTTATTGCTTTTAAAGTTCAGATTTCACTAAATTTGATAAAACCGCATTTCGAATCAACTCTAAATCAAAGGACATATTTAATGTATATAAAAATTCCGAGTAGTTACACAAATAAGATGCGGAAAGCCTGGCTTATGCATTCAAAAACTCAGACGTCATAAAACCAGAACATCAAATTGAGGTTACGAGTTCGATTTAAAGAAACAGCACACACGCGAATAATTGACTGCTTGACTGACTGAATGACGAAGGGTCGTGGGTGGATTGTGTTACGCAGCAGCTTGAACGCAGGCACGCACAAAACGAGAGCGATCCTCCTCACACAGTAGGCCGACAGTGGCAGTAGCAACGGTCAAAGCGTACTCAGGGGTATGACTTCGCCGCAGGCCTACTGAGTTACTGGGCTGTGAATTCGAAGGGGAATGGAAATGGTGCGTCCACCCATCCGACCACCATTGCTGAGCGGGCCCTGTGACGACAACTACGTGCTTGGACGAATCGTCACAGTAGGTGTCCACGGGGGATGAGTTTGTGCGTATCGCAGTCCAATATTTCGGATGATAGCGCGACTCCGTCCACCCTATTTGGGAATATACTGTTTCGGCGCAGGATGGTTTCCGTCTCGCAAGTGCCATTTCGGAGCGTGATATCTACCGCTGGATAAAGTTGTGTGCCGAGCTTTAATGAAGGCTGGCAAGTTTTCCCCAACCAACGGGGAAGAATGTTGATCTTGTAAAATTTTTAGTATTTTGGTAATGTTGTGTTGGTAGTTACTGCTATGTCATACATAAACACTTAAATTTTAAACTGAAAAGAACAACTATCAATGCATCTTCTGCGAATGCTAGGATGCATTTGTCCTTTCAATCTCTAACATAACTGATGTCTACGGATTAGCTATGGCCCTGACGGCAGGGAAAGATTCCAAAAACAATCCATGAAAATATTCTCCTCAAAATACTGGGGAGGATTTATCTCAGAAATTGATGAAGAATGCTAAGCGATCTGAATCTTGCCATCTAAATACTTCCTAATGATATCAAGCATTTTTCTTAGAATCCAGATCAGAATACTTCCTGCAAAACAATCAAATAATCTCTTCAAAATACTGAACAGAATTCGCCTCACAATCCTTATATGCACTCCCCTAAACATCCTAACAAGAAAGCTTCTATAACCTCCTAGATTCTTTAAAAGTTTTTCAGTACTCTGAAGAATTCTACTCAGAATCCTGATAAGATTATCCTCAGAATCCTGGGAGAGATTCTCCTCAGAATCCTGAGAAACATTATCCCCAGAATCCTGAGAAACATTATCCCCAGAATATGAGAAAGATTCTCCTCAGAACCCTGAGAAGAATCTCCTCAGAATCCCGAAAAGGATTCTCGTCAGAATCCTGAAAAGGATCTCCTCAGAATCCTGAAAAGGATTCTCCCCAGAAACCTGAGAAGAGTTCTCCTCAGAAACCTGAGAAACATTATCCCCAGAATCCTGAGAAACATTATCCTCAGAATATGAGAAAGATTCTCCTCAAAACCCTGAGAAGAATCTCCTCAGAATCCTGAGAAGAATCTACTCAGAATCCTGCATAGGATACCCCTCGGAATCGTGAGAAAGATGCTCCTCAGAATCCTGAACAGGATCTCCTTAGAATTCTCAAAATAATCTCCTCATAATCCTGAGAAAGACTATCCCCAGAATAAAAGAAAAAGATTCTCCTCAGAATACTGAGAAGAAAATCTTCAGAATCCTGAGAAGGATACCCCTCGGAATCATGAGAAAGATGCTCCTCAGAATCCAGAGAAGGATTCTCCTCAGAAACCTGAAAAGGATTCTCATCAGAATCCTTAAAAGGATTCTCCTCAGAATCCTTAAAAGGATTCTCCTCAGAATCCTTAAAAGGATTCTCCTCAGAATCCTGAGAAATATTATCTCCAGAATATGAAAAAGATTCTCCTCAGAATCCTAAGAAGAATCTCCTCAGAATCCTGAGGAGATCATGAGAAAGATGCTCTTCAGAATCCTGAGAAGGGTCTCCTCAGAATTCTGAAAAGGAGCTCCTTAGAATCCTGAGAAGAATTCTCGTCAGAATCCTGAGAAGGATTGTCCTCAGAAACCTGAAAAGGATTCTCCTCAGAATCCTTAAAAGGATTCTCCACAGAATCCTGAGAAAGATTATCCTCAGAATATGAAAAAGATTCTCCTCAGAATCCTGAGAAGAATCTTCTTATAATCCTGAGTAGGATACCCCTTGGAATCATGAGAATAATGCTTCTCAAAATCCCGAGAAGGATTCTCCTCAAAATCCTGAGAGGGATTCTCCTCAGAATCCTGAAAAGGAATCTCCTCAGAATCCTGAGAAGGGTTCTCTTCAGAATCCTGAGAAGGAATCTCCTCAGAATCCTGAAAAGGATTCTCCTCAGAATCCTGAAAAGGATTTTCTCCAGAAACCTGAGAAGGATTCTCCTCAGAAACATGAGAAACATTATCCCCAAAATCCTGAGAAACATTATCCCCAGAATATGAGAAAGATTCTCCTCAGAACCCTGAGAAGAATCTCCTCAGAATCCTGCATAGGATACCCCTCGGAATCGTGAGAAAGATGCTCCTCAGAATCATGAACAGGATCTCCTCAGAATTCTCAAAATAATCTCCTCATAATCCTGAGAAGGATTCTCATCAGAATCCTGAGAAGGATTCTTCTCAGAATCCTGAGAAGGTTTCTTCTCAGAATTCTGAAACATATTATTGTCTCCTTAATGCCCAAAAGTTCCGATTCTCCTCCGAATCCTGAGAAGGATTATCCTTGAATTGTGCTCAGAATCCTAAGAAAGATTTTTCTCAGAACCCTGAGAAGGATTCTTCTCAGAATCCTGAAACACGTTATTGTCTAAATCCTAAGAAGGATTCTTTCCAGAATCCTGAAACGGATTTTTCTCTAAATCCTAAGAAGGATTCTCCTCAGAATCTTGTGAAGAATTCTCCTCAGAATCCTGAGAAGCATTCTCCTCAGAATCTTGAGAAAAATTCTCCTCAGAATCCTGAGAAGGATTCTCCTCAGAATCCTGAGAAACTTTATCCCAAGAATATGAGAAAGGTTCTCCTCAGAATCCTGAGAAGAATCTCCTCAGAATCCTGCATAATATACCCCTCGGAATCGTGAGAAAGATGCTCTTCAGAATCCTGAACAGGATCTCCTCAGAATTCGAAAAAGGATCTCCTCAGAATCCTGAGAAGGATTCTCGTCAGAATCCTGAGAAGGATTCTCGTCAGAATCCTGAGAAGGATTCTCGTCAGAATCCTGAGAAGGATTCTCCTCAGAAACCTGAAAAGGATTCTCTTCAGAATCCTGAGAAAGATTATCCCCAGAATATAAAAAAGATTCTTCTCAGAATCCTGAGAAGAATCTCCTCAGAGTCCTGAGTAGGATACCCCTCAGAATCATGAGAAATATGCTCCTCAGAATCCTGAGAAGGATTCTCCTCAGAAACCTGAAAAGGATTCTCCTCAGAATCCTTAAAAGGATTCTCCTCAGAGTCCTTAAAAGGATTCTCCTCAGAATCCTGAGAAATATTATCCCAAGAATATGAAAAATATTCTCCTCAGAATCCTAAGAAGAATCCCCTCAGAATCCTGAGGAGATCATGAGAAAGATGCTCTTCAGAATCCTGAAAAGGAGCTCCATAGAATCCTGAGAAGGATTCTCCTTAGAATCCTGAGAAGGATTCTCGTCAGAATCCTGAGAAGGATTGTCCTCAGAAACCTGAAAAGGATTCTCCTCAGAATCCTTAAAAGGATTTTCCACAGAATCCTGAGAAAAATTATCCTCAGAATATGAAAAAGATTCTCCTCAGAATCCTGAGAAGAATCTTCTTATAATCCTGAGTAGGATACCCTTCGGAATCATGAGAATAATGCTTCTCATAATCCCGAGAAGCATTCTCCTCAGAATCCTGAGAAAGATTCTCCTCAAAATCCCGAGAGGGATTCTCCTCAGAATCCTGAAAAGGAATGTCCTCAGAATTCTGAGAAGGGTTCTCTTCAGAATCCTGAAAAGGAATCTCCTCAGAATCCTGAGAAGGATCTTCTCAGAATCCTGAAAAGGATTCTCCTCAGAATCCTGAAAAGGATTCTCCTCAGAATCCTGAAAAGGATTTTCTCCAGAAACCTGAGAAGGATTCTCCTCAGAAACATGAGAAACATTATCCCCAAAATCCTGAGAAACATTATCCCCAGAATATGAGAAAGAATCTCCTCAGAACCCTGAGAAAAATCTCCTCAGAATCCTGAGAAGAATCTCCTCAGAATCCTGCATAGGATACCCCTCGGAATCGTGAGAAAGATGCTCCTCAGAATCCTGAACAGGATCTCCTCGGAATTCTCAAAATAATCTCCTCAGAATCCTGAGAAGAATTCTCATCAGAATCCTGAGAAGGATTCTTCTCAGAATCCTGAGAAGTTTTCTTCTCAGAATCCTGAAACATATTATTGTCTCCTTAATGCCCAAAAGTTCCGATTCTCCTCCGAATCCTGAAAAGGATTATCCTTGGATTGTGCTCAGAATCCTAAGAAAGATTTTTCTCAGAACCCTGAGAAGGATTCTTCTCAGAATCTTGAAACACGTTATTGTCTAAATCCTAAGAAGGATTCTTTTCAGAATCCTGAAACGGATTTTTCTCTAAATCCTGAGAAGGATTCTCCTCAGAATCTTGTGAAGAATTCTCCTCAGAATCCTGAGAAGGATTCTCCTCAGAATCCTGAGAAACTTTATCCCAAGTGTGATATCCTATCGTTACATATGAAATATCTACCTTCTATATGCACTGAATATTTATAAATACCGTCGATGGGGGTGACAATGGGTCTAAGGGGTGAGATTGGGTCAAAACGGAAAAATATGTTTTGTGAAATATTTCAGCTAATAACGCTGATATTACTAAAATAAATAATACATATGTTAGGGAACATATTATAACACATAATTCATAACAATAAACATTTTTAGAAATAGTAGTTTTTGTGTACTACATCAATAAACTTGCATGTTGAAACTAGATAAAATTTACAACATTAAATTTCTCCTGTACAAAGTATCACGCATGTACTCTAGCCTCTATCGTTGTATTAGTAAAATGTTGAAAGTCTTTTCATTACACCTCACAGGTATTTTCCGGAATCTGTTTGATTTTCCCACAAAAAAATAATTTTTTTCGGTACGATGTCTTAAACATTGAAAATGGGGGTGAGATTGGGTCAAGCAAGAACGATAGAAAATGAAATTCCAAGTCCACTTTTTTGACATTTAACGGTGCCGGGTGTTCTATTTTTTCATTAAGATGTGTTAATTCCTTCTAAATACAGCATCTCATAAACATCAAACAAGTCTACTTGGGTAGGGGGACGGACCTGGTGTAGTGGTTAGAACACACGCCTCTCACGCCGAGGACCTTGGATCGAATCCCATCCCCGAGATAGTCACTAAAAATTTTTCAGTGACGACTTCCTTCGGAAGGGAAGTAAAGCCGTTGGTCCCGAGATGAACTAGCCCAGGGCTAAAAATCTCGTTAATAAAGATAGAAAAAAAAAAAAAAAAGTCTACTTGGGTATTCCGTGTATTAAATAACAATACAACGCATTTTGACAACTTCTCAAACCAGCAACTGTGTTTCATGCGCAGCAACATCGTAAATTTTTATCAAAAGGGTGTTTTTTTCTATATTTGATTATTTATCAGTGTTTTCATATTACAGAAACATCTCACGGAAGTACAAATGAGTTGGAACGCTGAAATACTGGGATTATGACGTCAACTTCTGCCTGAAATTTATTGATCGTGGAATGTCGCACCGAAATTTAACTATTTGCGAAGGTTTAAAATAATCACTGTTTCAGTACACCTTTGGGGAAACTGGATGGGCTTTATAGCAATGGAGATGAGACTTTGAAGACAGTTTGAGGGAAAACCCAAGAAAATTTATGTAAACTTGACGATAAATGTTGGGTTTACATATTTTTTCTCATAGCTCTTCAATTTTCAGTATAATCTTTCTTTTAAGTGGGTTTATCATACTTGTGAAACATCTTAGATATCTTTTTGTCTTGTTTGCATCGTTTTTTGTCAATATTTTTCAGTTGTGAAAGGTTTTGAAATCATATTCTCAAAAACAAGTTATTTCAATTGCAGTGACCCAATGTCACCCCCTCTATGGGGTGAGATTGGGTCATTTTTCATTCACTTGTTGTGCCGCTGTGAATAAATATTTTTCTTTAATTTTTTGAACAGTTGTTATTGTACCATCAAAGTACATACACACCAAATTTGAAGTTTATTGGAGTTAAATTGCGATAGTTATTCAAAAAATAAATCGCACATATCCCTTTTTGACCCATTGTCACCCCCAACGACGGTACACTTATATTTGCAACAGCTACAAGCGTGCTTGCGTATACCTCCAGACTCTCGACTCGACTCTCTGGTTTATTCCAAGACTAATACACATCAGGATACCACATCCTCCCCTTTCAAAAATGTTTGAAAACTACTCATTGCTAATGAGAATGTCAAAAATGGACCACAAACATTCTGCATAATACTGTAACAAGTGACTTTGACCTTAAACCTCTTCACACTTCTCCCTGAAGCAAGAAAAAAAAAGGTTGTATAACCTTATTGCATAGATGTAATGATCATTCAATATGAATAGTTTTAACATAAGCTTATTTGGACTTAATATATGAACTATTGCATAATTTGCAGTTTTTGACAATCTTTGTCATACTCATATTTAAATATAATAGACCGGATCTCATCATACTAGTTACTTCCATCCAAAAAGAACCTCACTGGCAGCACTTTGTTTCAAATCATAAATCTTTAAAAACAAGGTAATGACCGTCCTCGGACCATACGAATCTATGAAAAAAATAGGCTGTGAGCGTGATGTAATTATAATTGGGTAACATGTTGATTGCGCAAAGAGATTCATCATGAACATTTTTACAAAATGGCAAAAACTGCTTATGCAATGCAATTTTTCCACATAATTTCCACACTTCCCGTTGAAATTCCATCCAAAGAGTTGACACCTAAAGTGGCTTTGTGAATAGGAAGGGATATTCGGAAATTCCATAACTTTCACAAATAACGCAGAAAAATCAATGTTGTTGCCTTTCGATTGTTTTCGGGCTTTTGGGCATAGTATTTATAGTAAAAAAAAGTGGCATCACACAAAAATATATACTGCACTTGTAGTGTAGTAGCACTTCACGATTTAAAAAGCATTGCTATGTTAATTCCATAAATGCTGCTTCAACAAATTATTTTTTTTTTGTTTATTTATTTATTTACTTGTTCATATCAATGTAGCATAAGGGAAATTTCTTTCAAAGCGCTACAATTAGCTATTATTTGAAGGAATACATTTAACTTAAAAATTATATTTCTGATATTCCGTAGTTATTAATTTTGTTGGATCCACCTATTGAACCATTGGACGCATTCTTACTGAAAGCTTTTGAAAGTATTTATATATTTATAAATTAATCTTGGAAAACAATTGTTATTTCTTCGATAGTTAGTAAAACTCACGTTACCAAGGCCACGTGATAACGCATTCGTAATCTCAAACACGTGTCGGGAAAATTGTATGCTTTTATGGGTTCTGCTTAACGCTCATGCTTCGCTTCAAAAAGTTCACTGTAGATGTGCCCTAACAAAACATCGCAGGCAACCTAAGCAGCATGCACCGCATGCACATATCTGTGCAAGTGTAACCATCCGTTTATTTGTTGCAAAAACATCGACATGATTGCTCTCACACAACGTCGCGTCGCTTGCACACTTTTCGATATGATCTGTCAGTGCCAGTGCTCTTCCCATTGAGGTCCCCAAGCAAACTGCCACGAATACCAACGCACAATCAATCTTACACGAGTCGATTTCCTCAGATTAAAACGTATCGGTGTTTGTTTGCCGTCATTGAGCTTTCGGTCAACTTCAGTCCTACAGTGATTGTTTTGCAGCAATTCTGTTTATATTTGTATTCTCACAGCAAGCAAAAGCAATGTTGTGACAGTTCTCACAGCAAACAAAGAAAATTTTGTCAACATTGCACTACTACGCAGGCAACTGGATTGGTCTATGCCCTGCGTCAATCTAACGAATGCAGCGAACACACACACACGGTATTCATGTGGTACACAACCAAACACAACCGAAAATTAACCGCACATCTTATCGACAATGAGCATGATAAAACGATTCATCGTATAGCTGATCTGTGGTAACTTCCCATCTCCACAACTAAGTTCACCATACATAACATTCTTCCGATAACGGGATCTAAAACAGACTATAGCCCTCTTCTGCGTGTCAGTAACAATTCCAATACCTATAGAGGTCCCCAAGCAAACTGCCACGAACACCAACGCACAATCAATCTTACATAAGTCGATTTCCTCAGAATGAATACGTATCGATGTTTGTTTGACGTTATTGAGCTTTCGGTCAACGGCAGGCCAACAAGGAAGTGGTTGTTTTGCAGCAATTCTGTTTATATTTGGATTCTCACAGCAAACAAAAGCAATGTTGTGACAGTTCTCACAGCAAACAAAGAAAATTTTGTCAACATTGCACTACTACGCAGGCAACTGGATTGGTCTATTCATGATTCTCAACGCGAGTGGAGTGGCAGTCATTGACAGGAGAGGAGGAACGAAGTGCACCAAATCTGACGATGTATACATATAAAGATGATATAAAAACGAACACCGCTGTACGAATACGAAAGATTTCAGGTGTATAAAGTTGTGCGCTGCTGTGTGCGTTAGAATAGTGCTGCCAGAACTTCAAAAAAACTATAAACTGTGTAATTTGAAATGACATTTCTGTTCAGCTCGCCTTATCAGTTTGTTATAACTCTTGACGAGAAACAATGGCGATTAACTCAGTTTTATGCCAATTTAGCCTGAGAAATATTCATTTTATTTATTTCCTTTTTCCTCCTCTATTCTGGTATCAAGTTGTATACAGAAATTAATCTTTATTTTTACATACATTCAATCTTATATCCGCTCATCTCGAACCAGTATTTTGTACTTTGGCACTTTCATATTTAGCTCAAATCACCTTTATCTTCACATGGCCTTGGGCTATACCCGATTCAATTGTTTAAGTAAACGGTAATCAAATCAACAATTTATTAAAACGCATATTTTCCATGCCTAGCTGTATTGGCCTTGAGCCATGCTCGTCTCAATAGATATGTTGGTCATGGGCTTCACCCGACTCAACTTTTTAAACTGCTTGGCAATGAGCTAATACTCTACTCAAGCTTTTTTTTTTTTATAGATTATTGTATTGGCCATGAGCTATACTCGACTCAATACATTTGTTGGCCTTGGGCTTTACCCGACGCAACAATTATACTGCTTGGCAATGAGCTGAAACTCTACTCAAGCGTCACGTTTGTCTGTTTACACTCAACTCAACACATCTGTTGGTCATGGGCTTCACCCGACGCAACTTTAAAATATTAGCACGAAATAATATAAAAACATAACTGGCAACTCGGTCGCATGGTCACTTTACCTTTACTGTCGATGATTTCAACACATTTCACTTCACATCCACCTCACACACACTAATTAGATCAATAACGACGTAATTTTTTCACATTCCAATAATTTTAGATTTCAATTTGATAAAGTTAAGGCTTGTTTAATTTTACAACTAATGCCATTATCATGGCAGGATCGCCAATGTGATATCCTATCGTTACATATGAAATATCTACCTTCTATATGCACTGAATATTTATAAATACACTTATATTTGCAACAGCTACAAGCGTGCTTGCGTATACCTCCGGACTCTCGACTCGACTCTCTGGTTTATTCCAAGACTAATACACATCAGGATACCACTCCAAGAATATGAGAAAGATTCTCCTCAGAATCCTGAGAAGAATCTCCTCAGAATCCTGCATAATATACCCCTCGGAATCGTGAGAAAGATGCTCTTCAGAATCCTGAACAGGATCTCCTCAGAATTCGAAAAAGGATCTCCTCAGAATCCTGAGAAGGATTCTCGTCTGAATCCTGAGAAGGATTCTCGTCAGAATCCTGAGAAGGATTCTCGTCAGAATCCTGAGAAGGATTCTCGTCAGAATCCTGAGAAAGATTATCCCCAGAATATAAAAAAGATTCTTCTCAGAATCCTGAGAAAAATCTCCTCAGAATCCTGAGTTGGATACCCCTCGGAATCATAAGAAAGATGCTCCTCAGAATCCTGAGAAGGATCTCCTCGGAATTCTGAAAAGGACCTCCTCAGAATCTTGAGAAGGATTCTCCTCAGAATTTTGAGAAGGATTCTCCTCCGAATTCTGAGAAGGATTATCCTTGGATTGTGCTCAGAATTCTGAGAAGGATTCTTCTCAGAATCCTGAGAAGGATTCTCCTCAGAATCCTGAAACATATTATTGTCTGAATCCTAAGAACGATTCTTTCCAGAATCCTGAAACGGATTTTTCTCTGAATCCTGAGAAGGATTCTCCTCAGAAACTTGCGAAGAATTCTCCTCAGAATCCTGAGAAGGATTCTGTTCAGAATCCTGAGAAGCATTCTCCTCAGAACCCTGAACAGGATTCTTCTCAAAATCGTGAGAAGGATTCTCCTCAGAAACCTGAAAAGGATTCTCCTCAGAATCCTGAGAAAGATTATCCTTGGATTGTGCTCAGAATCCTGAGAAGGATTCTTCTCATAATCCTGAGAAGGATTCTTCTCAGAATCCTGAGAAGTATTCTTTTCAGAATCTGGAGAAGTATTCTTCTCAGAATCTTGAAACATATAATTGTCTAAATCTTGAGAAGGATTTTTTTCAGAATCCTGAAACCGATTTTTCTCAGAATCCTGAGAAGGATTCTCCTTAGAATCTTGTGAAGAATTCTCCTCAGAATCCTGAGAAGGATTATCCTTGGATTGTGCTCAGAATCCTGAGGAGGATTCTTCTCAGAATCCTGAAACATATTATTTTCTAAATCCTGAGAAGGATTCTTTTCAGAATCCTGAAACGGATTTTTCTCTGAATCCTGAGAAGGATTCTCCTCAGAATCTTGTGAAGAATTCTAATCAGAATCCTGAGAAGGATCCTCCTCAGAATTCTGAGAAGGATTCTCCTCAGAATCCTGAACAGGATTCTCCTCAAAATCCTGAGAAGGATTCTCCTCAGAAACCTGAAAAGGATTCTTTTCAGAATCCTGAGAAAGATTATCCTTGGATTGTGCTCAGAATCCCGAGAAGGATTCTTCTCATAATCCTGAGAAGGATTCTTCTCAGAATCCTGAGAAGTATTCTTCTCAGAATCTTGAGAAGTATTCTTCTCAGAATCCTGAAACATATAATTGTCTGAATCTTGAGAAGGATTTTTTTCAGAATCCTGAAACCGATTTTTCTCAGAATCCTGAGAAGGATTCTCCTTAGAATCTTGTGAAGAATTCTCCTCAGAATCCTGAGAAGGATTCTCCTCAGAATCCTGAGCATGATCCTTCTCAGAATCCTGAGAAACATTCTCCTAATAATTCTGAGAAAGACTCTTCTCATAATCCTGAGAAGGATTCTCCTCAAAAGGAAACTTAAAATCCTGCGAAGGATTTTTCTTCAAAATCCTTTGGACAAAAAATGTGCATTTGATTTCGAGAGGCGCCAAAGAATCATTTCCTAAACCACTCGCAGGTGTTTCAAAGTTATTTCGCCGTGAAAGTATCCTTCCTGTTTTCATTCTGTGAGCCAAGCCTCAACATCTTACTGGCTGGCAGAATTATGCCAAATGAAGTTTATTAATTACATTAACTCCCGCTGAGACGGATGGAGTTTCGTCCGTTCGCCATCCACTTAATGTCTTAATTTTACGCTGAAAAATGCAAGCAGCTGCCGAGGGAGCACTTTTCTTTCGGGGCCCAAATCCGATTATGGCTTGTGCTGAAAATTTCCTTCCTTCGAGCAAACCATACAGAGGGGGGTCTCTCTGTGTAAGACGTTACGCACCGATCAGGGCCGTGAAATGAAGCCACGTCACCACACCGCCGCAACCGGAAGCTTCATTTCGCCCTCATATTTACCGACTCTTAAGCACACAAAGTAATAGAGCTTTTAGTCGTTTTTGTTTCCAGCTCGCGGGTACATTCGTTTTATTTTTGCTTCCGCTACTAAGCTCGCATTCTTGAAGATAATTGTCAAAATAAAATCAAAATTATCCTTGAGCCGTTTCATTGTCCTTCGGGTTTACGTAACACAATGGCTTCCAGAGAAAAGCGGAGGAGTATATCTAAGTGAGATCCACGTGGAACGTGGAAAGACGATCGGAGGCGGCTTTCATCAACGAGCGTCAGATAGAGAAGGCGGAATGGAAAATCTACAACAGCCAATAAAATACGAGAAAAGTGCCTCTCTCTATTTTCCACAGCCACCCACCCAGAATTTGCTAGATACCGGGTGAGGTGCTACTATGTTTCAAAATGAGATTAGGGCGTCGAGACCTTGAAGTGGAAACGTGTATACCCCAACAAGCGATGGGTAGCCAATTTCCACGGCTTTCGTTGAAAAAAGAGACTTACTGCAAGATTGAAAAGAGCAGGAGTTTTCAGACTTTTTGGCTCGAGGAGCACTTTTTAAAATTGAATTTATGCGCGGATCACCTGTGCTTCATCGCAACACTTATTTGAAATCCCGATTTTTTGGCATGTATGAAACAATTATGTAATTACAGCAAAAATCGCAAAATAGGGTTTATGTTAGTAACATTTTCTATGAATTTATATTTTTTATATGAACTCAGGAAATTTGTTCTTTTCGATTTAGCAAGCTAATCACTAAATTGTTACATTGCAGCATCAATATTAAACTTTACAATCAACTATCCATAGCACGGTATTGGAGGGTCAATTAAGTTGAAAACCTCTGGAGGGCATAGTACCATATACCAACGAAATCAGAACGCGGCAACCTTTCCCGAACGTAAGAACGAAGCAACGGCACCATTTCCAACGATTCCAATAAAATGAAAAGCTGTAAATCTCTAGTTTTAAAACAGTGTCTTTTCGCCTCCGTGATTCTTGTTGAGGGAAAATAGCCCGTCTGCTGCTTTTCCCATTTGTTTGGTTTGTATTTTAGTGAGTGTAGATGCCTCTTTTTTTTCTTTCCACACTTTTTACGAACTATGCTTCCGCTTCGAGGGAAAAGATAAATGTGGTTTCTTGAAGCGTAAATTTGGTCGGTGATTTAACATTCTAACAGAAGAATGGAGCAATCGGCAATTAAGTCAAAATACTTCACACGTGGAAACATAAAATACTTTATAAAGTTAAATCATAATGCATCTTTCCTGTCCGGCTACGGGCGACTCAATCATACTTCTTTAAATTTTTCGCCGAACGTGCTCTCAGATTCTCGCCAGGTATTAAACTCTAGCCAGGCACGATTCTGCCTTATAGCAGAGGATATAAAATTCGAGGAAAGTACGTCGGGCTTCCAAACCGTGAATCTTGAAGCGCGATCGGTCTGGAACGTGCCGCTTACCTCTTAAATTGTGCATTCGGTGAAAGAAAGCAACACCAAACGACACGCGCCATCGTTAAAGAGGAACAAGCTAGAGTAGAAGTAGGGGAGCTGGGGGCAAGAAGGACACCTTATGATTTATAGGTTCAAATCATGGTTGATTAGCATTTTTTTAAGATTATTCCAGTGTAGGGGCAAGCTCAGCTCTTGTTCTAAATGATGTTATCGAGAGATTTCAAAAACATAAGAAACACATGATGATTTGAGATTTTTGAAAAAGTCCCTTCTTATGAGGTTTTTAAACGAGGCACGGGGCAAGTGTGCCACTCGTATGGGGCAAGAAGATCACCAGAGCAAAATGTCACAAATTTTGTATATTATTATTACCCTGCCTAAAGGATAAATTGTAGAGTAAGTAAAGATAAAAACTGAAGGATAAAAGTTGACTTAAAGTTAAAAAGTAATTTTACGAAATTAATTTGGTTTTCATCTTATTTGACTGTAACAATAATAGTAAAAATTTTCAGAAAGCATTTTGAATGTCCAAGATGATTTATTTCGATTTAATTTAGTAGGAAACATTGATTGAATGCAATATTTAAAAAGAAAAATAAAAGTTCATTTGATTTTATATGAGAAAATTGCAGTGTCCCTCTTGCCCCATAAGACAAACTGTTATTATATATGTAAAATTTAATGTCAAATGGACTTTTTCGAAAAAAATTCCTCACAGCTATATTAAACAATTGAAAATCATCAATACTGTGCGGAAAAGTCAATATGTTTTGTATTTATTGAGAGTCAAACCTTGTTTTCAGTCTTAAATTCTTATAATATTTCGCATATTTTGCGTTGGTGAGTTAGACATTTTTCAAATTTTTTGTACTTAACATTTTTAACTGTAATATTTACAGTACTCAATTTATACTTATCCTGCGTTAAACATCAAAAAATTGATTTGAACTACGTGAAATTAGAAGTGGCACTCTTGCCCTGGGTGTTCTTCTTGCCCCATGTCCCCCTACCAGTTATAGCTATACAATTAACTTTCCCTAACTCGATATTCCGTATCTCGATATCGAGTTAGAGAACCATGGTAAAAGTTGGTTATCATGGCTACCTAGATGGTCCCTTGAATCGCATTTGCACTAGTTTTGTGTTCTATAACTCACGGTGCCCCGACAGACCGTTATTATGTAAAAAAATGTCCATCAAATCTGAGTACAGGGCTCGATTCTTGAGGTCATTCTGCATCCCTGGGCTAATTTTTAAAAAAATCCCTAGGAGGAATCTCGAGAAATCTTGATTTGAAGTTTTTGACTAAAACTTCCCATATCAACCATATTGAAATTACGCAATAGCACTAAAAAACCTACAAAAACGTTCAAAAAAGTTGGCCAAACTGATTGCATCTAGTATATAATTGTTACTATTGTTATAATTATAAATATTTGCACCTGACTTAACTTACCAGAGTAGCTTAAGTATGTTTTTACATGGCTCAAACCAGTAAGCTTAGTTAACTAGATTCAAATCTAAGAAAAAAATGTCAATATGATATTGATGTTTTGTTCAATAAACGTGAATCATTCAATGCTGAATATTATTTATTTACAACTTATGTTTCGACTTTCACACTAAGTGACCAGCCCACTTAAGTCTGCCGTATTTATTTTGCCCAATAAAATTTGCTTCTTTGTTCATCTGGTACTACTCTTGATTTTTACGTCTAGTTTTCCACCATGTATTGCCCTTAGAATATTACATACCTGTTTCACATTTTCAGCCACAACAAGATTTTTACTACACGGAAAACATGATTGTTTTATGTCACAAGTGTTCGAAGATTATCTAAGTCATCAACAACTTCAAACAAATCCCGAATAAGTATTACCTAACTATCAACATCATTAGGACTTCCATTATGTGTATTTGCAACCATTTACTTCGTTTTAATAGAATTCATTGTCAATCTTTTTATTGATTTCTAGGACACGTCCGACCCAGTAACGAAAATCTAGCTGTGGCAGCTGTGACATGGACTTAAAAAAGAAGGTTTATCTTAAGGTGACGATTAATCGAAGCCAAACCTCAAATTTTCAAGAGCACGGATCTGGAGAACCAAACATCCGTTTAAGTTGAAAACTTAATCGATTGGTCACTCGCTGGTGGTGACCAATCGATTAAGTTTTCAGCTCAAACTGGTGTTCGGTTCTCCAGATCCGTGCTCTTGAAAATTTGAGGTTTGGCTTCGATTCATCTTCACCTTAACATGAACAGCTGATTAAGCTGATAAATACAACTAAGTGTAAGAATTGTAGACGAGGTGTCTGCCTTTTTTTTTGTAAAATTACATGCAATGAAAAGGAGATGAGTTTTCGAATTTACTGTTCAGTAATGCGTTTTGTCCCATATACTTCTTGATGATTTCATTGAAATCGAGCACAATGCAGTAGAGCAGGGTTTCACTATTTTATGACGGACAACTAGGATAAGCTTGTCTTCTTCTTCTTTTCTGGCGTCACGTCCCAACTGGAACAAAGCCTGCTTCTCAGATTAGTGTTCTTATGAGCACTTCCACAGTTATTAATTGAGAGCTTTCTTTGCCAATTGACCATTTTTGCATGTGTTTATCGTGTGGCAGGTACGAAGATACTCTATGCCCTGGGAATCGAGAAAATTTCCTTTACGAAAAGATCCTCGACCAGCGGGACTCGAACCCACGACCCTCAGCATGGTCATGCTGAATAGCTGCGCGTATACCGCTACGGCTATCTGGACCCCTGCATAAATCGCTTTTTTTAAGTTCTTTTGTACATTTCGTACGTAGCAGCTGTCAAATCAACATTTGTTATCATAAGTTGAGTCGCATAAGATCGCAGGTTAGTTCGGTTGAAAATTTATACACTTGCATTGTATGCTGCTATTATTCATCACATAATATATGCACGTATATCGCCTTCACTATTGTACGTAGAACGCCTTTTCGCGACATCTTATAAGTGAAATTTTGCACATGCAAAGCCTCCGGGTGATTTCGTTATACGTACATTTTGGTTGTCTGGGTTGCAATTCTTTATCGTACAACACTGAATGGTTTTTCGAAAATTAAATCATTTTTCATTATTAATGCAAAGAGAGTAACGATGAATGCAAGCACAGATAACAGACGTTGAAGTCCGATTGTAAAACTGTGTAATATAATTAATGGTTATTTTGAATGGCAACAAAGTAGCAACATCGTGGTGGCGCTGTCATCGCTAAGTTCCCATGACGATGTCAGTGGTGAATATGAAATATTTCAAGAAACTGATATTCACCATTTTCTGACGCAATTCGCTGTGTGGCGGCGCTAGTGATAGCAAGGAGTTTCAATTTGAATATTTACACAGGTTATCAGAAAATCTTTGTTCTAGCATATACATCTGTTATCTGTGATACAAACATGCCCAAATGAAACATTATTGTCAATTTGCTCTGTATAAAACGCTAATTCTTGGCTCTCTAACCATATTTAAGAACAGGAGCGAATACTATAAAGCGACTAAAATAGACAAACTTCAATGAGATGATCATTAAGTGCGAATGCCGGAATAAAAAGTAAAATCATTCAGGTGGGGGTCAGCGGCTCCGTAAAAGACATCCGCTTAAGTACCAGCAACCAAATCTTTCCAGGTTTTAAACAAACGTTTGATACTTTCTCTAATCGACTATAACAGTAATCATATGTCAAACACTTCAAATCAAGATATCTCGAGATTCCTCCTAGGGATTTTTTAAAAATTGGCCCAGAGATGCAAAATAACCTCAGGAATCGAGCCCTGTACTCAGATTTGATGGACAATTTCTTTACATAATAACGGTCTGACGGGGCACCATGTAACTCGATACCTCCCTAACTCGATGGTCCCTTCAATATCAAGTTATGGAGAGTTGACTGTTGTACTGATTTTCCAATATTTGGTTTAAGTTATTGTTCCTCTAGAATACAACGGCTATTGTTCACAGGAATGATAAAACTATTGGTTTCTGATGCTAATTAGGACTTGATAAGAACATTCGTAAATGTAATAAAGATGAATGTTTCAGCGATACTCGTTGTTTTACTTTTAAATATTTTTTCCCAGAAAATAACAAACCAGCATGGTAATGTTTATTCATTTTTAAAAGTTTATGTGCTCCCATGGACGCATTGCGATAAATTAAACACAATATTTCTGGCTACGGTTACCATCCGTCGTGATTTAGCAGGACATGTCCTGATTTCGAGCTTCTTTTGAAGTGTTCTGATTTATTTTTCGTATTTCAAGTTTAGTCCTGCTTAGTGAACGATGTGAGATGTCAGAGATATTTTTGAATTAGGAAAAGCAATCCTAATACCAGAATTTCCAAATGGCATCTATCCAAATATCCATGTTGAGCTTTCTGGTACAGAAACCGACTTCGACTGCATAGAAAGTTTGAGATGCGTTTTATCGGTTTCTCTTATACCTAATATTTATAGAAACCATGGCCGAAACTACCAAATTGAACCAGGAGAGCACGACCGACTAGCATCTCACACTCCATGAGTTTCTAGAAAGATCCTTAACGAATGTCACTAAGAATCGTGTTGAAAAAATTGTCAGTTTTCAGTTAAGATCTTTTCCAAATCTCTCCTAAAAACTTTAGTTGATTTTTCGTAGGACTCTTCAAGAATTTCTAGTAAGATCTTTGCCGATTATTACGAGATCTCAATAAAAACTTAACGGAAGCTTCTTTCTGAAACTTCTATCAAAATTCTTAGCAGATTCTTTGTGAAACACTGATTCAAAGAATCCTAGCGGCATTTCCTAGAATGATTTGTAATAAATCTCCGAAAAGACTACAAGTGGATTATGAATGTTTTTTTTTAAGATTCTAATAAATATATTTATGACATTCTTAGGCTGATTTTTGACAATTTTGTAATTTCCTAGCGAGAATGACGGGGTTGGTGGTCTGATGGCTACCGCTTCTGCTTCATAAGCAGAAGGTCATGGGTTCAATCCCAGGCCCGTCCCTTTCCTCGTACTTTGTAGTTGTATATTTCTCACTTGCTTCTGTCTTCCATTCTAAATCTATCACACTCAAACTATTCGTTCATAGCAAACGTTCCCTAACGGTGTCCGGCCATTTGGCCGAATGCCGTTTGGCCGAAAGCCGTTTGGCCGAATCACGAACAAAAAAAATAAATTGCTACAACGCTGCTGTGTAGGATTCATACATGTGGCCCGATAACTGAAAAGCTATTTACTTTGTTGATTTTTATGATTTGACAGAACGTCATGTTTGTCACTACAAACGAGCTCCAAGAGAATGATAAATATGTTGATGCTTTCGACTGATTATAGTTAACACCGGGGGATTTTTCGGCTTCCAGTCTAGTGATAGCGATTGAAACGTAACGTAACGTCGGGCGTAGAAAAAACATTACGTTTTAATCGCTATCACTAGACTGAAAGCCGAAAAATCCCCCGGTGAGAATGATAAAGTCGACCCATTAGCTCAGGACGAAGTTGCGATGTCACACATCGCGTAAACCTCAAGTCTCTGATGTGATGGTTGATTCGCTTCTGGATTACCAACGGTGTAATAAGGTTTCAAGTACTTTTAATGATCTCATCAGAAGTTTTTCCTTCATTTAAACATAGGCTATTCTTTCGAGTTATACTATTTTCATCACTATCGGCAATAATTTAGCTTATATTTCAATTGGCAATTTTACCTTATTTAAACCATTGGCAGTTCTTTGTAGTTGTACTGATAAAATGAATACATGCGTTCCAGTTGCTTAAATTTCCATAAGAGATTTTTCCTTCTTTTGATCATAGGCTGTTCTTTCGAGAGAAAAGTTTTTTTTCATAGTTGTTGGAGTTAAGGCTAATAATACATCTTAATCAAAACATATTTTTTAGGCTCAAGGGTTAGGTCAACTGTCACTCTCCTTCAATATTATTATTGCAACATGTGAACTGAACTCTGCACCGTTGCCAAACGATTCGGTGAACACCTACGTTAAAGAAGCACATTGTTCCTCCGTTGTGAAAAGAAAAAGCCAGGACTTGTGGTTGTTATAACTATGACATATATTACTTAGTACGATTCTAGGGATCGAGGCAACCCGATCCAACAGAAGGACGAATAAGTCTTAAACCGTTTTTTTACTGTCTAAGCTGACTACAAACGCGATGCGAAAACCTCTGCTGGTAGCTACTACCTCCATCAGAGAAGTAAATAATTGCTTACATTTAGGATGTTCTTCTTTAAGCACTTACTCTTTCTTAAAATAACACTAAAAAGCTGATTATTTGTATATCAATGATTATTTATCCTTCTCTATGAATAAGCAGAATAAATTCTTTGAAATTCTGCTTTTGAAATTTATTTAAAATTCATGCTAACTGTAGTTCACTTTTGTTTCCAATTTCGGCCAAACGGCATTCGGCCAAACGGCATTCGGCCAAACGGTATTCGGCCAAATGGCGTTCGGCCAAATGACCCGGAACCCAAACCTCTCTGCAATGCCTTTCCCCCAATCCATACACTCCGCATGAACTGGCGTAGATGCAGTCGGACTCCACGGTCTACAGTGGGCTAGTATAAGTGCAACATCATTTCCTCCCCCTTCCCTACATTGGTCTGCATTCTGACGTGGCAGGCGACATTGAAGCCTAAAAATAGAAGATCACCAGCACTTATACACTGAGGGTGTCTGTTAGTCCTAAGCAGTCATTCGATTGGTTCCTTGTGTAAGTGCAGCTGATCTGGCGATACTGGAGTAGCATCCACGGGCGGCCAATCAAGCTCAAGCTCAAGCAAGCTCTTTGTAATATCCTAGCACGATCATGATCAGACACCAAACAGAATTCTATATCATAGTGTCTCCTGAAAAGTGAACATTTATTGTCTACCAAAAGGCTAGTTATATTAACCCCTCTACCGGCAGCTTAATTTTTTACCGCAAAATTCAAATTCAAATAGTTATATTTTTTTTGTTTTTCAATATTTTTGCACCATTTTTTCACAAGTTCTCAAACATCTTTTCTAGTTTAGGAATCCGTGTCGATATTCATTATTGGTGATCAGGTTTTAAAGTTATTCCGATATTCCTTGGGGGACCGACATTTTCCATATAAAATGTCTTTGGCGGCCATTTTGTTTTTGATCAATTTATCAAAAAAATAAAATATGGGCTATATAATGCCAGGTAATAAGGAGCTTCTCTGAAAAAATCATACAAATCGGTTCAGTATTCTTGGAGATATCTGAAAATTACGATATGATGTTTTTTGAAGTTTTTAAGATCTTTATTTGGCCAGCGTGGTTCCAGAAACTTAAATGGTCATTACTTAAAGACGGCTGCACGAAATTGCTTCATTTTTTCACAACATACTCCCATTAATGTATTGTTTCGAAGAGTGAATATTCGAATATGATTAAAATTCTGTAGCCTGAGAAATTAACGGGGGGTTCTAGTTACGGGTCGGTCCCCCAAGGAATTTTGGAATATCTTCAAAACCAGATGACCAATGATCAATATCGACACAGATCCTTAAACTAGAAGAGTTTTTTGCGAGCTTGTGAAAAAATGGTGCAAAAATATTAAAAAACAAAAAAGTTATAACGATTTGAATTTGAATTTTGCGGGAAAAATGAAGCTGCTGGTAACCCCTCTACCGACAGCTTCATTTTTTCCCGCAAACTAATACTCAAACCCTCAAATTAGAAGTTTATTCAGATTGTTGTAATCACTGCTACTGGAATATAAAGCATGTTAATATTTTTTGACAAAATGGAATTTTCATAGGAAATTTGTGAGAACTGCAAAATGTCCTGATTTTGAATCTACAACATTTGGTCACCCTATTTCTGGCACATGTTATAAGTAATCACTTCTTTTCTGATGAGGTTTACATTATCATTCACTCTGGATGGCATTCGATTTCATCTCGTGCAATCGGTACACTTTAAAAGTGAATGCCAGCAACACTATTACCATGATTAATACAAAGACAACAGCTTTTAACCCCAATTTTTAGAAGCTTCAGGTCAATAAAATTCTAAAATTGTTTAATTCATTTGTTTCGTAAAACGTCAGACAGGTTATAAACATCACTAAGTCATGCTAAGTCCATACTGCTGACTTTGTGGATCCATAATGGGTACACCTACCCTACTTTTCGACTCCATTGTGGTGCATTCTAATTTGTCTGCGGTGGCAGCGGCGGAACACTCGAATCGAAACGAGATTAGGGTTTCGTTCCACTTCGTCGTAAGCGCTAATATTCGTCGTATCAAAGTTGAAATGTGCCACTACAGCGGATATTCAAACTTACCTGCAACATAGATTCATTTTCCAAATGTATTTTTGTGAAAGCTGTCATAGTTTGTACACTTGAACACCAAAAATGCAATAAAACTAATGTATTTCGTTAAATAACTTCAGTTCAATTATCCACTTTGCACTTTTTCACCGAACTCGCTTAGACGAATACGATTTGAGATAAATGCTTAACGATCGACACCAGTCACTATGCTACAAGTTTCTTTCCACCCCCCTGTGTGACTTACTTCGCCGGGCACTTATTTTCACGATGGAAAACCTTTGTACTTCTTCACTGAAGGATTTCATTCCAATCACACGCCGTTAAAGTTCTCTAATTCACGAAATTTTATGCAACTTCCTCACCTTCCTCCTTGTTTACATTGAGAATGTAAACAAAGTTCAATCCGTCGTACTGATAAAAAAAAGCTTGTGTGCATCAATGTGTGCGCGATGCTTGACGTAAAAATACGGTTCCTTTGATTGTGTTGTTTTCGCTGCACTGTGTGCAAATGCCATAATTGTACGGTCAAAAGGAATTGTGTTCATATGTTTGATGACGAACAATGAATTTCAAAGGAAATAAGTATATTCCATCATGCTGAAGGAATGGAGGGAGATGCCCGTAGATCTATATATTCTAGTAAAACATTTTGTTACATCGTTGATATGTTGTATTTTGACCACTCATTATATCACAATGAGCCGTAAGTTGTGAGACGGATCTGGAAACTTATTGCGACAGAAATGAAAACGGTACGACGGATTGAGAACACGGCAAGATGCATTTTCTTTGCATTATTTCCAAAAATAGATCAAGATTTTTCAAAATCTTACTGTACAATGCTGAAGCCGTTTTGAGAATGAATTGTTTGGCATCGGTTTGTATCAGCATCATTCACTGTAATACTGGGAAAATTGCAGGTCCCACTGATCAATGCTTAATACGATAGATACTAGCACATCACCCTAGTATTATTTCGGGTAAAACTCATCCTTCGTGTCCAACCGATTGTTTAGACCGATCGAAAAGATCGGCTGTAACGCATTGATAGTGCCCAGATTGGTAACACTTGTTAAAGAGACCATGGAGGAAGGCTAAGTCGCATAACTATGAAATATGACAGGTGTTAGTACCGTTTGGAAATGATCAAAATTACCCTTAGTAAGGACTTAGGGTCTTTTTCTACCCATTTAAAAGTTTTGATTGCAATTTGAAATTTTATGACAATATCATTTTTGCGGAAACAAAAATTTTGGATGACCCCAAGGAGGGTTTTCAGAAAAAAAAGTTACGAATTGTGAATTGGGATCGTTTCCGACCCGAAAATTCAATCAGCTCGCAAACATCAGTGTGTTGGCCGATTTCAGCTCTGTTGGATTTGAATGAAAGGCACACATGTCTAGTTTCAGAACTCTTCCAGGAGATTCGGAGTTGGTAACAGTGGCCACCGGAAACCCGCTACAATTGAAAAAATCTCTTTAGTTCACATACGGTTGAATAGGTATTCATGTGGACTGTGAATAGAGATACTCAAACTATGTCAGCATTCATACCCGGATCCGGAAACCCGGAACATCCAAAAAGTAAATTTCCATCGCATTTTTGTAAATGTAATTCAGATTGGTACTATTCGGTTGATGGATATTTTGGCATTAAATTTCTCTGTAATAATGGACCAATTAACGGCGCCCATCCCCTGAAAAAATCGGTCGAGTGTGGTCCATGCGGAACCGGTTCCTGGAGTCCCGGAAGGTGGACAATTCGATGAAATTACTCGGATTTTTGCCCCAAGACAAAATTAAGTGTGTCCAATTCTTTACGATTTGTTACGTTTGGATGTAATTTGCCAAAAAAGATGAATGGATGGTTATTCTGATGATGCGACGGCTCAATCTTCAAGATTTTGAATACCTGTGACTTTTCTAGTTCAATTATAGATGAATAACCACTCGGATTTATTGTGACCACCGAGATAACTCAGGAATGACCACCAGTGGTGCAAAACGGTGAACAGAGTGTTCATGCACAACAGAATAATGCTACCGCATCGTTGATCCCTTTTGTGCGATTGCGTTCTTGCGTTCTTGCTTTCTTTGCTCACGATCGCCTGAACACAAATACTGTAGAGGGCATAGCATCATTTTATTTTGAATGCATTCGCGCATCCGATTCCCTGTCTTATTTCCACAATAACAACAAAAATCGATTAATGTTCTAAGTACTGTCGTATATAAGTTTGTAATATATCTATTATAATCAGAATCCACCCAATTAATTAGATAAATAGCTACGAACGGAAAAAAGAACGACCGTGAGCAAACTCTGCTCGTACAGCAATCACGCGTTTTTTTACATTTGTTTTGTTCTGCTTCTCCGATGTAAGAATCTATGATCACATCGGTCACTGTTGGTTCGTGAGCGTGTGAGCGTGGATCCTGCTTCATATTGGTTCATTTTGAAAAAACGACATGATGCTTTCCACCACTGATGACCACCGGATATATCCGTATTGTAAGATATTTTAGTTTTTGTACCAAAATTAGGCATGTGATGGCGCAATCGCCATGATTTGGAATACCTGTGACTCTTCTAGTTTAATTATATATGTATGATCATTTCGATTCTCTTTGATCACCGAAATAACCCAGGAATGACCACCGGAGATATCCGTATTGTGGGATATTTCAGTGTTTGTCCCAAACTATTCAGGTGACGACTCAATATTCATGATTTTGTATACATGTGACTTTTTAAGTTCAATTATAGATATATGACCATTATGGTTCTTCTTAACCATCGAAACTATCTAGAAATGACCACCGGAACTACCAGTATTGTAGGACATATCAGTTTTTGTACGATGGCTCAATCTTCGTGGATTTTTGAGCATGTAATAATGAATTTTATGTCACGTCTTACGTAATAATGAATTTTATGTCACACGTTTACTTCGCTCCGCGTTTTTTTTTCTATTCAGCTGGTGAAAATTAGATTCGGCGGATGGTGCTATGTGACGTGCAAATGCTCTATGTAAACATGTAAACATGAAAGTAATAATAGTGTTTTTTTTTTCTGAGAATATATTTGAAGACGATTTGTGAAGTTTTATTTTTTTTTTACTTTTATTCGATTTGCTTGCTTTTTTATAGAGAGTGCTCTGTGCTGTCTTCAGCAATTGGATTCGTTTCGCGTGACTCGTTTGTTTTTTTCTCCTGTGAGTGTTGAGCGTGTTGATTCAAAAATTGAACATAGTTCGTTGATGCTCGGTTCGAGATTGATTATGAACTTTTTTGTCGGTTTTACCTGCGGTGCGTGCATTTTGATGGGCAGTGCCAAGTTACGGCTCACGCAAATTCGAAAAATGAATTTGGTGAGTCTGTTCTGATCAGTAGCGCATGATCGCCATGCGTAAATTTTAACCATTTGTCGGCCAGAACGTCTACCGAACGTATTCTACGGCACTATCCTTTCCATCAACATTCCACAACATCCCGTAACACCTATGAGAGGTCGTAAAGTTCTATACATCTTTCTTAAGTAGGTGTTCAATCAATCATCCTTTCCCATTCCCCAGCTTTCGCAAGGACGTGGCCAGGACAGCTCTCAATTCTTGGAGGACGCGTCAATCGTGCCTAAGAGTTAGAGGTTAGTTCCAGATTTCTGACTTTAGTAACGGACGGGAAGGAGGCAACCCTCATGCAATGACCTAGGACTATACCATCTACGAATGGATCTATAAAATAACCCAAAACGTCCGCTATGAAATGCACAGATAGCGCCACCGTAGTCTTGTGTGTTTGGCAGAACAGTAATGCTGTCACAATGTAAAATCCCATATACGGTGGCGCCCAGTGCTGTAAACATTGGACACTTTGTCGTCTGATACGATGAAATTTGTATAAATCATAAGTTTTGCAAAGAATTCAGACATCGGATCATAAACAACATGGTTAGTTTGATCTTGTCTGTTATGTCGAATGTGACTCACATACAGTGAAAGCAGAACAAAAACAAACAAAACCATAACGCTTCCCAGCGAAGCTATCGTGGTCAGTGTCAATTGACATTTTTCTTTTCGACATTCGTTTGATCGCTCGTGTTGTGAATGTTTAAGGGAAGCGCTGCCGAATATCAGAGAAAACGTGTCAACTACCGTGATTGCTTACAACACTGGTGACGCCACTGTTTTTATGCGGTGAGTGCCAAATGACCTTCAATGATCCAATTGTGCGAAATGCTTAATGCTAATGCTAATGTGATCCATCTCACATAATAATGGGAGAATAGTCACTCTGGTACTTTGAGACCACTGAATTAACCCAGTATTTATCACCGGAAAATCCATATAGATGGACACATTAGCTTTTTTTTACCAAAACCAGACAATCGACAATTCAATTGAGATTTAATGAATGGGGCTTGGGATGAGCTAACCGTGCACAAATCAAGAGTTCAAAGTTTAAAAGTAAATAACGGCACCGGCCACGTCCTTACGGTCATCGGAGAAAGGAAGGAATGTTGCTGGAGACAGGATATACCTCTGCACCTCCAACGTTGTCACGGAAAGGATATTGGGTGAGTGAGATAAGGTAAGGATCTAGGAGTCACCCTAGGTTGATAGCTTAGGAGTAGCTATCCATCTTTAATGTACACTTTCGAGAACTCCAAACATTGAAAGTCAATAACGGCGCCGGCCACGTCCATACGGCCATCGAGGAAGGGAAGGAATGTTAGTGTGACTTTCATTGTTACTAAGGACCGAGATCACCTCTGCATCTCCATGGTTGTTATGGGAAGGAGTTTTGTTAATGGGGAGGGATCATAGCTGCATGATCAGGATTCACCTTAGTAAGTGATGCGGTTCATGCAACCTCAGTTCAAAAATCACCTATTAGTACTCTAAAGACGACGTGAACATACGATAAGTGGATATTTTTAGCGTCGAACCATTCAGAGGTTATTTTTATTATGATAAAAATCAGGTGAATGTTTTAAATATTAATTTACAAGAATCTAAGTCGACACTTACAGTGACAAACTGTTTGAATTTTGTTGAATCAATTCATTTAAGTAACATTCCCGCCGCTGTCATAATAATATGTTGTAGTTTTAAAATAGAAGCATAAAAGGAGCTGACCAAATTGATTCAGCATCTGTAAACTACTTTAATCAGCATGCCCATTTAACAAAAGCAAAATATCACTCGGGCGATACGAAAACCTAAACTTGATTGCACTCCGAATGCGTGCAAAATAAAACGAGAAAAAAACTTTGGCAACGACGCAAAAAAAAAGATTTTTCTGGTGAGGACGAAACAAAGCCATAACTCAAACTATCAAGAGCACAAATCTAGAGAATCAGACAGCGGTTCAAGCTGAAAACCAGCGAGTAACCAATCGATAAAGACTTCAGCCTGATCCGCTATCCGGCTCTCTAGACCCGTTCTCCTGTAAATCTGAGGTATGGCTTCGATGCACCTACACCTTCTGCTTGGGCTTTAACTCAGCAGAACTCGTGCAGTGCAAAACGACTTTTTTTTCGCTATGGACACTTTTTTCAAAAACTGCACCAGCCGAATCGAAAATTTGCAGAGACGATAAAAACGTGATAAATTAATTTTCAATACATCCGTTCGCGCGCGCTGCCTACTGCGATCATATTCAACGTTTTTTTCCACATATATTCGAAAAACAGAAACAAAATATTTGCTTCTCCTTCTAAAATTTGAAAAAGTTGAATTGATATTTTAGAGAAATCGTAAAGAACTGGTGGTTTCTTAAACCTCTTAAATAAATCCATACAAATTCCTGTAAAATATCCTGACGGTATCTACAAGTTTTCACCTTGCAGTTTTTTTTGTAATGTTCTTTCTTTCAGAAACACTCAAAACAATTTCTTCACAGTCCTTGCTAGAACTTTTCTATGTCATCTTCTTGAGATCTCTATAGAAAGTCCTCCAGAAAACCTACAAAACTTGTCCCATGAATTTTCAAAATTATTCTGCCATATCTTCTCATATGATTTCTTTTTATCATTTATCAAGGTTTTTCTACATTGATTCCTCTAGATATTCGTCTTTGGATTTCTCCATGGATGTTGCTCGGAATACATTAAGAAAAGAATGTCATAAATACTTCTAATGTTTTCTGAAATGTTTCCGATAGTTTTCCAGGATATTTTTCTGAAGCTTCTTGCTTGATTTCTCCCATTATTGCTCCATTGAATTTTCGAATGAGACTTTCTAAACAAACAAGATTTTACAAATATCCTTGCAGGAATCAACAAGCTTCCTGCAGAAGTTTTTAGAAGGTATTTCTTCAACTATTCCTACCACAGAAACGCAATCAGTTTCTCTAGAAACATGTAAATTTATGTAAGAAAAACTTTTTGAGTGAGCTATAGATATTCCTGCTATATTTGCTCCAACGTTTTTACAACAATATTCCTACGATGATTCGCCTTCAGTGATTTCCACAGCGGTTGCTGCCCAATGCCCCATTTTTTTCGAAGAATTCCCCTGAAGTATTCTCCCAAGAAAATTTTGAGTCTTATTTCAGGAAAGGCATTTCTATCGGATTTTCTCTAGAAAAATCACCAAGTATCTCCCTAAGTTTTTATAGGCATTCCAATTCAAGTTTCTTCAAGAATGTGGAATTTCCACACTCGTTACCAACTCTAGATTCGAAAGTACGTTAGAAACGAGTAGCATTTGAAACTTTGTTACCGAGAACCACGTTCCTAAAAATATAGCGTTATCGCAAGCATTAGCATAGTGACGGTATGCTTCGTAGATTGAATACTAACAAAATTTACGTTCCATTTGATAATCCCATCAATACTGCTTTCAGGGACAAGGCTAGGAATTAAACCTGGAATCATTCTTGAATACGTACACCAAAAGCATAAATATCGCTATTCCTGGCCATGCCCATCATTACCGTAACTTGGGAATGGGAGAAGGAAATGTTGGTGCAGCACTTACTAAACAAAAGGCTTCCGACTCAGCGACTCCCTAATAAGTGCAACGAAGTTAGATGTTGGAAATGGTAAGAGGTCAGGAATTGCCTGTGAAGCTGACCTAATGTTGCATGGTCCTTGAAAGCTGTTTGAGAAATTTTCATTTGGATTGCTGATAAAACTCATTTGAGAATCCTAGCAGTTATTCTATCAAATGGTATCACCATTAAATCATCATGAAAATCGAAATCTAGGGCTTGAACCTCCTGGTAGAATCTCCACTAAGATTTTCCAATGAGTATCACCAGAAATTCATAGGTAAGTATATTGCACAGGTTTTAAAACTCTTTAACGTAATCGAAAATAAGCAATAATTCCAAAAAAGTAGATTTGAGTATTGTACCTTTTAATTCCGCTCTAATTGCTTATCTTTTGACAGATACGCGTATTTCGACAAGCGCTAGTAGCCTTCATCATTGTCCTGAAGAAGAAGTATGAGTAATTAACGTGGAATTCAAAGAAACACTACTCAAATACGGTCTTAAGAAGTGGAGTTCTCTGAAATTTTCTTAAATGTTTGTAGTGCTTGAGTTTAATTCTTAGTAAATGAAAAGTGTAAGATTTTTTTGGGTGAACACAGAAAAAGTTAACTCGTGGGATTCAATTAGAAGTAATTAATAATGGTACTCATGACAACACTTTTCAGAGGGAAAAATTTAATAAATCGAAGAACTGCTGTATATCATAAAGTAAAAAGAGAGCTCTGCGTAAAGCAGTCCTGTTCCTTACCAAGGCATTTCGTTTTTCTGTCCGAAATCAGAACTTTTATGTTACTACTTACGTTCAGTCGATCATTGAATGTAGATTATTGCTTATAAGTGTGAACAAATTTTGGATTTACCTGAAAAGAGAAAAATAAAAAAAAGAATATTAAAATTTCATCATAACTTGGGGGAATATCTGGTGATCAACTATCAATTATATTTTCAATACAATCTGTAAATTTTTGAAAAAATCCTAAAGGCAAAAATTGCAGTAACAGTACGACATATGCATAACGAAAAGAAAATACTTTCATTCCTAGGAGTATCAAGAATCGAAATCAAAGAAAGTCAACATCAAAGGCCGTTTGAGAATCACCAAAAACTGCCATAGTCCTCATTACAATCCTCACAACAGCAGTGCAACCCCAAATCAAACGAACTATCCATAAATTATGTTTCCCAGCAGGAAACCCTTCTTTTTATGTTCGATAGCAAAACTCCGCTCCAACAAACCAATAGAATCCATCTGCCAACCGGGGACAGAATGGATTACAAATGACACCAAGCTGAATTCTTCTGCCGATCAGTTTGCCCCGAGGTGCCATCCCGGGTGTGGCCACTCAATGACTTACCGATTTGTAGGGTGAATTGTGTTTTCTCGGATTGGTTTCAATTCCACTGTCTGCTCTAGCAAAATTGAGTATGGATTTCTTGAAAAAAATGACGTCTGAGTGATTATTTCAGTGAACGTTCCAAAGTAAATTTTAGATAAGCATATATCTATATAAATAAAAATGGAATGTTGTTTGTATGTCACGAAATAACTTACGATCGGGTCTATGGATTTGGATGATTCTTTCTCCACCTTATTTGACAAGTGTTCCGACGTGTTTGTGTGTATATAAAACCAAGGATATTCACCAGGAAAGTCGAAAAAACGAAAATGAACGGAACTGTCATTTTGTATGGGGTGATTCAAGTCGTTTTCCAACAGCCTACTTGATGGCAAGACGAAGTTTGCCGGGACCACTAGTATATATATATATATATTTTTTTTTTTTTTTCAAAAAACTTGTTGATTCTTTTTTTTATTTGTAAGGTACAAATGAAAGACGTGAACCTATTTTTGAAGAAACATTTACAATTTAACTTGTTATTGTTATTGTTATCATTCAAACTTTGTAATCATTTTAAAAGGCAAGTTTATACAATTGTTTTTTTTTTTTTTTTTTGAAAAACCAGAAATAAATGCTAATGAAAAATTATCATCATAATCGAAGCTACTTTTAAATTATTTGTAGCTAAATATTATTAATTTTTATTGAGCAATATCTTGAACGTTCCTACGTACAAAGCAGACCACTCACCCCACACCTAATTTCCATAGTTTCAATTCGATTTTATTACATTCTTATGGCACCCGGCCCTGTCAGCACTCGCTGTCAGTATGCGAATCGCGCGATATCCCTTCGCGTGCCTTCGTTTCTTGTTAGAAAGGGATATTTTCTTTGACATGTCACCCCTTTTTCGTCCCATCACCTCCCACTACTGCTGGTAGAAATTCAATAATAGATTTTATTTCAGCTTTTTTTTTTCTCTCCAGAAACTCACCCTCACCCCTTACTGGTGAATTCCAGTCGGAGTGCGGTTAAACGTCTGAACCCAGATGTCCTATTTTTTGCTCTGTCCCTCGATGACGAAATCCGTCAATTCGAAATGGGGGCAGGAAGGTGGCCCATTTTTGTATGCGTAAAATCGAACTGTGAAATTCCTAAGTCATACTCCCTATTCAGTTATTTTTTAGGTTTATTCAGTTGGTCCTTCAGAAGCGTGAAAGTAGGCGGAATCGGTCAACTCTAAGGGGAAGCTAGACGAGCTAGTAGATTCTAAGGTGAAAATTGACCAAATGTGTCTCCTTCAAATCTCACCTTTGACCATGTAGATAATAGCATAGCATAGACTGACTGTACATGTCTACGGTTGCTACTCCGTGATTGATCGGTTAAAATTTGCCCTTCGACACAAATGAATATGAGATGGTGCTAACTGCTTATTTTCGAAGTGCAAATTTCAGTACCTCTCATATTATTGATCGATAGTGGCACTGGCCATTATGGGATGGGGATGGAAATGTTAATGTATGATGATTAATGCTAATAGAGACCGAGAATACCTCTGCATCTCCAAAATCACCATGCGAAGGGTTTGGATTTGTGAGGAAGGAAAAAGATCTGGAAGTCGGTGATGCGATCCATGGAATAGGAAGAAAAATACGACTCTTACTTAAAACTAGTTTTCATTTTTAATCATGCTGTGAAAATATAATGATAGATATTGGTAGAAGATTAAAAAAAATACGTCGGCATTCATTATGTCGAACTATAAAAAGGTTATTTTTAGTATTGACGAAAAAAGAAAGGTATGCGTAAATTGCAATAATATGAACCAGAAATCATGGCTAAAGTCCACATTCGTAGTGACAAACGATCCATAGTTTGTTGAAAATTACATGAACGTAACGTTGCTAGGATAAAATGTGTTATCAAAAGCATGAATCGAGCTCACCAGTTGGTAATCTATCCTCAACTGAACACGAATATCTTTTTCCACTTGCACAACGCGAATCGGACACGATTGATTTCATCGCTCACACAACAGGATTATGCAACGGAATCGAAAGACCACACACTACAAAGTAACAAATTTAGAGGCATAACATACGATTTTTGAAGTTCTAATATTGAGCCAGAACAAATTTGAAATTTTACTTTTGTCTCCCCCCCCCTTCAAAATTTTCAAAAAGTCAGAAGGGGAAAATAAATAAATTATCTTATTTTCAGTGTTGATTTTCATTATTTTCCGTGTTTTTTGCTAGTTTTGTTTTTCGTCTTTACTGTATTACATGAGATAACATGTGTTATTGGATTACAAGTCCTCAATTTGTTTGTTTTACTGTAACAGTGTGGCCTATGAAAATAGATTTTTTAATGATTTACATGGATTCTTCTTCTTCTTGGCATTATGTCCCCACTGGAACAGAGCCTGCTTCTCATCTTAGTGTTCTTATGGAGCACTTCCACAGTTATTAACTGAGAGCTTTCAGTGCCAAAGTTGCCACGATGACCCTTAACGCCCAGGGAAGTCAAAGAAATTCCATAACGAAAAGACCGGGAATATAACATACATGTTGGATCAAATTGAAATAATCTAAATATGATTTCAAGTTGCATATAAGTGCAACATTTTCGCAGTCTTCTTAAAATTGTTTATAGCTAGAGTACAATTTGAAAGCCGTTTAATGAAAAATGTTATGCGATCGATATTAAGAATAAAAAAATGTCGTGTTTATTATTCAAACATTTTGATTTGACGGATATATGATTTGAAAAATGATGACTTTTCCTGAATTTCCATTTTATTATTTTTTGTCCCCACCACCCCCCTTGACACATTTTGGTGGAAGGTGACAAAAGAAGATTTTAAGATTTGTTCCGGCCTTATGGACCACCCTAGGAAGCAGCCTAGCTGTGGGTAGCGAAATCTATTGCGTCTTTTTCCTATTACTTTTTTTTTCTCTTAAGCTGTCGATTCGATTGAACTCGCCCCGTGTTTGCCTGCCCACGGGGTAAGGATCTCATTTTTCTTTTTAGTTTCCGCAATTCACCACCGAAGAACGGGCGGCGGCGGCGGCGGCGGCAGTCAGTCAGCCAGTCAACGCCAGTGAAAAGGGGAAATGAAGCAAATGATTGAATGAAGAATTTCCTCCGGTTGCTGCGCTCTCTCTCTCTCGTTTCCTGACGGAAAATAATGATGATTCCTTTTTCATCCAAGTAGGTAGTACTCGTTTGGGATTGGAAGTCGATTCCGGGGCGAGGAAAAATCGTTCTACTGGTTGCACAGTGGTAATGCGCCATAACCCAAAAAAACTTTAAAACAAATATTTTTTTTTCGCTAGACCATAGTCAATCTAACACATTACATTTCTAATAAAACTATACAGTCAACTCTCCCTAACTCGATATTAAAGGGACCATCGAGTTAGGGAGGTATCGACTTACAGAACACAAAACCAGTGCAACTGCGATCCAAGGGACCATCGAGTTACAATGAAATCCAACTTTAAGTATGGTTCTCTAACTCGATATCGAGATACGGAATATCGAGTAAGGGAGAGTTAACTGTAATTTTAAAGTTAAACTTGTAATTACGCTATCAGTGTCAGCTTTTTTATTGTTTCATTCAATGTTTTATTGCAAACAGATTTTTTATGTCAATTGGTAAAAATGATATATGGTCAAAATATACCGAGATATTGATATTACGAATTTTTGCCTATTTCTATGAATATCATCAAAAAATGCTGTTAAACAATCGTGTGCAATCGTCATTGATCCTTTGTATGAAGGCGCGCCACTGTGCAGCGGCACAAACATGCCATTTTTGGTGCAGCATCTACCATATTTCCTCCCTCCCTAATGGACTGTGGACAGAGGGATACACGCACGGGATTGTTCGGAACTCCTTCTTTTGCGCCGCGCCAAAGACGTATCCACCACTCGGGATGAGTGGGATCTAAACGATGGCTAATGAGACACATCCGGCGCGTCGTCAACGCGAACAAGCAGGGATGCCAGTTTTTTTCACGTTCTTCTATATGAACTGGAAAAAAATATACACCCAACCTCTTTTTACGACAGTTATCGGGGGGTCGTAAAAAAAATCAGGGTTATAATTATGTGTTTGAAAAATGCAACATCTAGATGCGGAAATACTGATTCGAGATATTCGGCAAAGTTGAAGCATGGGTTGAGAACTTTCCAAAATGGCCGATCAAGTTTTCATATTTTGGTAATAGATGGCAACACTGCTCGATTGTTATCAAAACAGCCAATTTTATGGGGGTGTGATATGCAAGTACCAAAAAATTTAAAGGATAACGATATCGAATGTTCACCAAAGTTGAAGGAAGTGTTGCATGCCATACAGTCGGCCGAATCACAAATGTTCATGTGGCTGGAAACACTGTTTAAGAAGAATAAAGAAAATATCGAAACCATAAAACTTGATGCTGAGCAACATTACAATACTCTTCAACTTTAATCCAGTTTTTCATGAAGGGTTCAAAATTTGGTCGTAGCTGGCAACACTGCTTAAGTGAAATTGCGCCACCAGGCAGTGTGCATGCAACTATTGTTTTGCGGATATCTCAGGATCCTGACCACTTAGAGAGATGGCGTCTTCGGCAAAGTTGTTCAGTAGCTCAAGGACTATCATTATTCTAGATAAGAGATTTGAGGTTTTGTTTTGCGGATATCTCAGAATCCTGACCACTTAGAAACATGGCGCCTTCGGCAAAGTTGTTCAGTAGCTCAAGTGCCATCATTATAAAAGCCATGAGATTCAAAATGTTGCCACCAGGTGGCGCTAGTGAACATGAAACTTTTGTTTGCGGTTATCTCAGGATCCTGACCACTAAGGAAGATGGAGTCTTAGGTAAACTTGTTAAGTAGCTCAACTTTGCCTAAGACGCCATGTCTATGTAGTCAGGATCCTGGTATATCCGTAAAACAAAAGTTCTATGCTCATAAGCGCCGCCTGGTGGCAAAATTTTAAATCTCATAGCTTTCATAATGATAATCCTTGAGCTGATGAACAACTTTGCCAAAGACACCTCCTTTCTGAATAGTCATAATCCAGAGCTATCCTCAAAACAAAAATTAATGCTCACTAGCGCCGCCTGGTGGCGGAATTTTGAATCTCATAGCTTTTATAATGATAGTCCTTGAGCTACTGAACAACTCTGCCGAAGGCGCCATGTTTCCAAGTGGTCAGGATTCTGAGATATCCACAAAACAAAAGTTTCAGGCTCACCAGCGCCGCCTGATGGCAAAATCACGAATCTCTTAGCTAGAATAATGATAGTCCTTGAGCTACTGAACAACTTTGTCGAAGACGCCATCTCTGTCAGGATGGTCAGGATCCTGAGATCCTGCTGATGCAGCAAGTTCAGGCTGAAGAAACATTGATGCTTGTGGAGATGTGGCGGAGACGTGAACTCATGAAGAAAAAGTTCGAGCTGCTGGCGGAAATCGCCAAAGTACGAAGCTGCTCTGTCCCCGGTGCTAAAGTGTCCGACCCACTAATCAAGGTAAAAGGTTGGGTACAGGAGCCAGTAAATCGCAGGATGAAAATCTATATGCGCACGAGGAGCGATTCGCTCCGAGAGAACGTTCACAGTACGACTTCGATGTGCGGCTACAGGGACGAGGAAAATATTATTCGTCTCCGGAATTGCTTGAAGGATGCTTAATTTTATTAATGTCACTTTAACCTGATTGCCGTAGCAAGAGTTTGAAGGATGAAGCCTTTGCAGCTGTACGAAGTTTCCTCATCGATGGTCCTGAAAGCGATAAGCGTTTTGACGCTCAGATTCGGTAAACCACACATGGTAATCGAGATAAGGTTCTAGCTGTGCCACCGATTCAATCGAGAAGCTAGTCGACTATGCCCTGGCCCTGCAGAATTAGTGTTCTACGATCGAGGCCTGTGACGGAAAGAGTAATGAGAGATGTTACCCTAATGTTAGTGTGTAAGCCTTGGCCCCTCGCCAATGACTCTTCTCTGATTGGATCTTTTCGATCGCAGAAGATGCATGCATCGTGGCGAACACCCGAAAGCCGAGCAGCTACATACGAACATGAAGCACGCAGTAAACGTCAAGGGCAAGTGTTCGTAAACGCTCATCAGCAATCGCGAGTGATCAGATGGCAGCTGGAAACTGGATGCACAACGCTTCCAATCAGAAAATATTCCAGAAGAAGTCGATTAGCTGTCCTCTATGCAAGGGAACGTGTCCAAAGGTGTGCTGCGGTACGTGAATTCAGATTATGTCGTAGATGCTTGCGTCAGCACGGAGGCAACTGCAATGTGCTGTGTCAATGCACTATGGTCCAGGAATCAGTTTTACGCGGAAAGATGCATTCTGAGCTTTAGAATGAAACATTAGACAAAAACGGTCTTATACAAAATTGTTTGTATTATTTGAGCCCTTTGTTTGGTTTTATTGAAAATTAGGGTGGACCACATTTTCATAGAAATGATTAAACTAACTTTCTTATTTGTAGAAATTATATTATACATGCTTCAGCAAAGTTGTAGACCATTCAATTTCAAGCAACTTTGCCAAAAAAAGTTTTTTTGTTTCTCTTAAATTGACCGATTTAGAGATTTTTTCCTACGGTGACATAGGGTGGTCCGAACAAAACTGGTTTTCTGGCTCTAGAGTTTTCAATTCAAGTTTCTCATCAAAGTGGTCTATGAAACACTTTTAGAGCTTTAAAAAATGCGTAATTTGGTGAGTGAAGAAACTCGCTATCTCCTTTCGTTTAGGAGTTATTGTTGTTTTTCTTTCAAAAACATGCCTACTTTGATTGTGAATTTCTCTGATTGGGGCAAACATAAAAATATCTTTTGACGGCGTTCAAAAGACAAAATAAAGTTGTATATTATATCAAAAAATTACAGATGTGTTATTTTTGTAACTCTAATAAAACGTCTTGAAAGTCAAACATTTTTTATCACAAAAACTTTAATAACTTTTGAACTACAATAGATATCAACAATATTTTTGCATGAAAATTTGCGTTTTGTTAAGTTCTAAAAGTCGTTCATAGACGACTTTGACGAGAAAATAATATTAAAAAAACTAGAGTTAAAAAACTTATTTTTGTTGGACCACCCTGCGATGATTAGGAAAAATGCTCTAGATTGGTCAAATTTTGAGCTACAGAAAAACTTTTTTTGGCAAAGTTGATCAAAATTTCAAGTTCTACCGCTTTGCCTAAGAGCATATACCAGTATTTTTGCAAATAAAAAAGTTAATTATAAGATATGTGTGATATTGTGGACTACCCTTGTTTCAAATGACACGGTATGAAAGCTTACATTTTTAGAAACAATTTTGTAGAAGATCATTTTTGTCTAAAATTTCATTTTCATGCTCAAAATGCAAAATAATAAAGAAATACATACCATGAAAATCTTCAAAATAGTTTTAGAGCCCCATCTTTCTTATTTCAGATTTCTCGTCAAAGCGGTCTATGAACGACTTTAAGAACTTAACAAAACGCAAATTTTCATGCAAAAATATTGATGATATCTATTTTAGTTCAAAAGTTATTAAAGTTTTTCTGCTTAAAAACCTTTGTTTTTCAAGGCATTTTATTAGAGTTACAAAAATAACACATCTGTCATTTTTTGATATGATGTACAATATTATTTAGTCTTTTGAATGCCGTCTGAAGATATTTTTATGTTTGCCCCAATCAGAGATATTCACAATCAAAGTAGGCATGTTTTTGAGAGAAAAACAACAATAACTCCTAAACGAAAGGAGATAGCGAGTTTCTTCACTCACCAAATTACGCATTTTTTAAAGCTCTAAAAGTGTTTCATAGACCACATTGATGAGAAATTTGAATTGAAAACACTAGAGCCAGAAAACCATTTTTTTCGGACCACCCTATGTCACTGCAGGAAAAAAGCTCTAAATCGGTCAATTTAAGAGATACAAAAAAACTTTTTTTGGCGAAGTTGCTTGAAATTGAATGGTCTATAACTTTGCTGAAGCATATATAATATAATTTCTACAAATAAGAAAGTTAGTTACACAATTTCTATGAAAATGTGGTCCACCCTAATTTTCAATAACACCAAACAAAGGGCTTAACTAATATAAACAACTTTGTAGAAGACCGTTTTTGTCTAATGTTTCATTCTAAAGCTCAAAATGCATCTTTCCGCGTAAAATTGATTCCTGGACCACTGTGCAATGGTTGTGCAATAGTGGTTTTCACGCCCGATGGTATGGGTGCCCTAGTGTAGATGTAGTTGTGAACCTTAGAGGAAAACATTATGCACTCTGTCTCGAAAAACACCCAGAATCCGTGTATAAATTTTTCAAACTAGGTAATATTTCCATATGCATTTTGATGAGTCTGGAAAGCGTGTGCAAGTTTCTTTGAGGAAAACATAAACAAACTGTGTATGACGAGCGTATGCTAGTCTACGTGTGTTCAAATGTCACTAAGCTCTATTAAGCTCAATTCACTTCTACATAGAAATCTTGATGCATCGAGTGATTCAGCGGTTAGTGCAAACCAAACAGAAACTAAAAAAGAGCACAGTGTGAATACGTACCAAGTAAATGCTGGTCTGGAGCTATTCCGCTATCTCCCCGTAACATTTTGACCGCAAGCGAAGTTTTAATGCTACGCAAATAGCCAATGGGTTGGAGCTGGTTGGTAATACACTACCGGTGTGTTTGAAGTAGACAGGAGAAACTCATCGATTCGAGGAAAAGTCAAGACGGGTGGATGTTGGAATCTTCGGTATGAATGGTAAAAGGTTCAATTTAAGCGGAGTGCGAACGGTTGAGGCACTTGAGCTGCCGTATCAAAGTTTGAACGTTGATGTCCTAAAGAGCAAGTATCAGCACCTGAATGATGTTCCAGTCGAATCGTATTATCGAGTGCGTCCCAGCGAGTGATCGCTGTTATCGACACGAGACTAGCGGACAGCATATTCAAGTCTTTATCGCTGTGTCTCAATGCTTCGTTTGGTGTGGCTCTCGTAACGTTCTGTGTTGGCTACGCTCTGACCACCGACGCTATAGCCAGTATGTTGCAGCGAGAGTAAGTGAAATCCTAGATACTTCGGATGTCACCGAACGAACTGGATCAAATCAGAGTGGAACGTCGCTGATGATGGCAAAAAAAATGGACGGGTCAGGTGCAGCTAAAAACTTATGATCGCTGATTTCAAGTTCCAAGGACCAGCATTCCTGCAGCAACCGGAACGAGAGTGACTAGCGTCGCCTTATAGTATGGAAACGACGTGTGAAGAGATTAAGTCAAATGTTCTAGTGCATTTACACAGTAAGGATGCGTAAACAGCTGTTGAAGCAGCTCACAATTCCAGCTGGAGGCGATTGACTAAAGTTACGGCATACGATCATTCGTGGTTAACCTACGAGCCAAGAAACAAGGATAATTGTCAACTTATTGTCAAGTGATGAACTGCGATTGGCTCAGTTATACCATTTTCTGAAGATATAACGTCAAGCTAAAAAAAACGGGAAGTAATCAGTAAATACAAGTGAAAGCAGTAATCGCATCCACAAAAGGAGTCCATTCTTGAATGAAGATAGTGTTATACGAATGAACGACAGGGTTTCTACTTACCTTACCCACCCGGTAATTAACCTTGTGCTTGCGGAATAATCCACGAAAGATATCATCATCGGAATTATGCTACAGTGACTAACGAAGTTCGTCGACGATATTGTATGCCAAGGCTTTGCCAAACGCTCCGCCAGATGAGATGCAGCTGCGTGTGGTGTCGCAACCGTGATGCAAAACCACCAGAATCCAAAAGTTTTCCCACGTAGGCATTTATTATTATGGGCCAATTGAATTGTGGGTCGAAAAGTCGATAAGCGTTGAGGGGTCATACTGACGTGTCTGACAATTCAGGCCCTTCATATTGAGGTCGCTATTACTTTTACCACAAGCTCATTCATGATGGTGTTGAACAATTTCATCGTACGTCGGGAAACTCCTTGCTTATATAGCGATAGAGGTACAAATTTTGATGGTGTGTCAAAAGAACTTCGTGAAGCTCTTCCTTATGGACAGTGACGAAATTGCAAAGGAGTTCACAACACAAACGATGTCCTGGCAATTCAATCCAACGGCCAGAACGGGCTGTCGAACATGCAATTGCATATGCAGCTTCCAAAAAGGAAGGTCCACTGTGGACGCCATCCAAACTGTTGTGAAACCCATAGAGACAGCTCAGAAGCAAAAAAGATAGGAGACCGTTACTACGCGGTGATCACACTAGACGTGAAGAAAACTTTCAACTGCGCTAGCTGGATTCGTTACATAGTATGAGAGAACCTGAGTACATCTGCCGGATTCTCAAGAGCTATCTTCAGAAAACACAGGTTCGGCCACACAAGGTCGTCCTGTCCTGAGTACATCAACACGGAGTACATGTATGTTTTACATGCTCGCGGTTCGATCTGGAATGAGAGGAGATAAAAGCCATTCTTTGTGACGACGTAAACGTTGTTGAAGTCATCCAACGGATGTGCAACTACGCGGATAAGTGGAATGTGGTGAACAGAACAGTGACACAGATAATACAGACACAGATACAGCGAAAGTGGAGAGTAGAGCAGCGACATGAAGCGTAGAGATCAGTCCTTGGCTCCAGGTAGTCGGAGCGCCAACGAACCGGAAGTCATCCTCAAACCGGAATCGTCGGATCGTCCTCGGTACAAATTTTAGTCATTCTTGAATCAATTCCTCCATATGTACCTCTAATAATTTCTTCAGGGATTTGCAGATTTTTTCCAGAAATCTCAATAATTTTGTTTTGCATTTCTTCAGGTTTTCTAAGAATTTTTTTTCGCGATTTGATTCAAAATATATAAAACAATTCCAAACCAAAATTTTTCGGTAAAAAATTCATTAGAGTTCACTTTGTCAATTTCTTCGAGAATTTCGTTTGTATTACTAGAGATACTACTTAGATATCTCAGGAAATCCTCCGAACATACCTCTGGAAATTTAATAAACCTTTGTTCCAAAAATTGTGTGGTGTTGTAATAAATTTCTAAAAAGTTCTACGTCGGTTTGCTACATTTTCTTCAATGTGCAATGGAAGACACATCCTGCAACTTGGCATCCCTGCAAACAAGCGTTCAGTTCTGCCCCGCGTCGGTCTCCGTAACGTGTTCGGGGGCGGACAGACAATGACATCACTCGAGCTGCTGCCGTTTGCCACCAGTAGACCCAGACGTCCCAAGTAGTGGCGGGGGATTGGCACCCGGAGCGGGGGCAAAGCTGTGACAAATCATCCATTAAGCGTCTTCCCCGGGGTGACAATGAAGGGGCATGTGCGATCACGGAACGATCAACGATTGTGGACACATTTATTGTGCCGCGAAAACGAATGTGGTGAATGTGTTAAAGTCATCAGCTTGGATAAATCTGCGCTGCGGCGGCGTGGGAAACGTGAACCCCGAAACTGCACTCTCAAGTGTGACCATGACGGAGACGGCAACGACGGTGCAATCAAAGAAGGCGGCTGCTCGTTGATTCACTGCGAAGCGAACCAGACTCCTACTACGATCCAATCGACTGGTTCAGAAACATCAAAGCACAAATTTTATGGATGCAAATCAAAGCAAACAAGTTGGCAAAGGCCGCAAGCGTTCTGCATCTCTACTCTTCCATCGCCAGAAATCAATAAACGGCATTAATCGTAATATTTCCCCCTCGTAAAAAAAATCTCCAAAAAGAAATTAGCCGATAAACTCCCCGTGGTGCGGCAACCCATCGAGTAGCTGACGAATTACCCCGTTCGATGTTTGAATCAAATCACCTTCGGGGGCTCTGATCGAACTGTTGGCGTGGCTACCATGGTTAGCCTGCTGTTCCAAAGATCGACGGCCTCAAGCGCCAGATACCTAGAGCTACCGCGTGTTATTTGATGGTCCAATGTCAGAGCGAGTTCCACTGCGATAATCTTCCTCCAATCCAATCGCACCGCTGCTGTCCCTGTTGGGGAACTCATTGGTTAGAGCAGGTATGTGTAGGATAGGGTGATCCATATTGTTAAAATGGCTAAATCTTAAGTTAGACCCATTATATCCGTTCATTTGGACCCACAGAAGCTACTGTTAAAGTTTGAGTGGAATACGTCAACTCTAAGGTGGGAATAAACAAGCTTGAAGTTTGTATGGAAAAAACGACAAAATAAATATATGAGAGAAACTTTTGCTACTACACTTGTTGCAGTATCTTATTTATTGGTAGGAGAATCTTCGAGACATTGACAAAAGAATTGCATTGCAAAATGTAGTTGAAACTGTTTTCTCATTTATTTGGACTATCTTCATACATACTTCAAGAATGTTTAGCCCCTCTCAGAATTGCTAGATTTGCTGGAACTTTCACAGTGACTTCAGGATTCAAAAGAACAAATTTCGGGAGTGAAGACTTAAGATTTTGACAGTTTGATTTCTTTCATACAAAAATGAACCACCCTAGTATAGGTACATCTAGTTAAACTAGCAAATCAACCGGGTACCGACTGACCGAGAGGCCGATAGACATAGCTCTAATACTGCTGTTGAATATCAGAGAGGCTGCGGGAACGTGGATGTTTGTTGCGAATTGGCAACTGGCTTTTGCCAAACAGGTTCCATTCAATCGGTTTGTTGGACCATTGCGCGGGTTTACCTTCACTTGGGCTGTATAAAAGAATTACAGTTGCTAAGTGTTTCTACAAAAGTCGTTATTATAATTATTGTTTAATACATGTAGGTATGTTGTATGTCCAGTAGACATTTCAAGTTTCCGTAGAATCATTTGGAATCGAACGAAGTTGAAAGGTTGTGAATGTTACAACACAATGCGAATGTGATATTAAATAAGCGTAAATATTTCGAAAATATGTCCTTAATCGTAACCCATCCATAACAAACTAAATTCATTTTCATATTTAACCACAGATAACAGACGTTCAGGCCAGATTACAAAACTTTGTAAGACAATAATCAGTCATTTTAAATAGTAGAAGCATTAGCATTCTATAATGTTAGTTTGCCATGCTCTGATAGCTTGAGTACAGGGTCTATAAATGTCAAATCAATTTTTCTACCCAAGATAAAACATTCTCTATAACATGGCACTAAGGAACAATCGATAATTTCAATAGTAAGAAATAATAAAATAATTCTGTTTTGTGATAACAGCGCCACTAGCGTTCGCATGTAGCAAGAGTATGTCAATGGTGAATATGGAACATTTCATGATACTTATAGTTACCCATTAGCAGTGTTGTGAAAAACTCAATTTCTCACAACTCACGCTTGAGATTTTTCATGCGTGAGCTGTCAATCATGCAACTCAGCAGTCAAAAAATGATGGATGAGTTGGCTCACCTTTTTAACTCATTGTCTCGAATTTCCACAGTTTACTCACACACGGCAATAATTTCTTGATAGTCTGGTAAAATTATAGTAATCCTTTCTAACGTAAACAACAACATTCGGGTTTCACGAGGTTTTGCCGGGTTTTACGACTGATTATTTTTTTTACGGTTTGAGTTGATTGAGTTGATTTTGCATCAAAATCTCAAGCGTGAGATTTGCGAAGCAGATCTCTAATGAGTTTGCTCTCACGGGAGAGCGTATTGATTGAGACTTTGAGTGTAAGTCTATCAACACTGCCCAGTAGCGCAACTTGAACTCAAATATAGAGGGGGCTTAACACATTCGATTAAAAAAAATCTCTTAGCAAGGAAGGTGCATACTTAGCATGAGAGTTAAAGTTTTTAAGGAGGGGCTTGAACTTTTCTAGGGAGGGCCCTAGAGGAGCCCAAGCCATTGTATTTATTTACCACTGACTGACGCAATATACTGTGTGGTTTGAATCTTAACACAGGTTTTCAGAAGCTTTTTTTTTTTGCTCCATTCAAATAAATTTATCTGCGCGAGTACTACTGACCTTGAACTAGAGAATGATTAAAATTTCCTAAGTATAAACTATATTGAAAGACATTAAAATTGAACGACTGACATTTTCTGGCAATTTGATGACCTATTTCAGCGAAACATTTTGCCCAAATTGCCATACAAAAACCTGGGAGAGGAGACAGCTCACTGACAGCTGGCATGTTTTCTAGCCTTCTTTGACTTCTTTTTTCAATTCTTGGGAAGTGCACAACGGCCAGATGAACTTATTTTGGTCAAAATCATATTTACTTCATATAGTTCACTATGAAAAAGGGAATCATGCACAAATTACGTCACGCTCCAAGGGGGGAGGGGGTCGAGCCAAGCGTGACAAGCCTTACAAAATTTTTGGATTTTTGTGCTACCTTCCCCCGAATGTCGTTTCCCCAGTTCTCAGAATGCCAGTTCCCTAAATATCCCGTTTCCCCGATTAGCCCATTTCCCCGAAAAGTTTGAGCACTCATATTTGTCGTAACTTTAAACATTTTAGAGTGGTGAATGAACTGGCATTCGAAAAACTCACATTCGGATAAACGACATCCGGAGAACAGTGGCTCAATCACTTCAATGATTCTGATCGCAATGTTTGATGTCTTTGCTGTGAGAAGATTTTTTTGCGATACTGCCTAAAACATTTTAAACAAAAAATAATCTGCTCTCGTATATAGGCTATTTTTGCATTATGCTGCAGTAATAGATCTTTGGATAAGAGCTTTTAATATTTTGCAAATTAATTTTCCCTTCTATTATCAAGTGTTTTCATCAAGTGTTACGTCCAAACTGAGAAAGAGCTTGCAGCGAAATATTCTATTAGCGTTCCCTTCATTAAAAACTGCGAACTTTCTTTGCCAATTTACTATTTTCAAATATGTATATCGCAACAAGCTCGAAGATACTCTATGTTCTTGGATGTAGAGAAAACTATTATTCCGAAAAGATCTTGCACCAGACCCGTCACGAGTTTTATTCAGTAATGCTCTTTAATGTCACAACAATTTTTAACATTCATAGCTTGGAAAATCCCTGAGCGAACACCACGCTTGTTGAGAACCTACCTCGGTAGTGTTGATCTCGGTAAAAGCTACAAAAATGCCAATATTAATTCTCATCATTATGCCAAATGGCCATTATGTCAAAAGACTTTATGTCAAACGGGGTACAATCTGCGGTAGGACCCTAATAGGATGATCTTCTATTTGAACCAGCAGATAATCAGAATTTGGGAGACGGAACAGCTACTAAGGGATGCGTCCCATTCAGTAGACAGAGCATGTTCCATCTACAAAAAGGCGACAATCTGAGACTTAGAAACCATTGTGAAAGCCAAATTCCTAAATTATTATTGTCTTCCGAATCACTACATCACTACAAATGAAGTCTTAGGGAGCTACCAAGCTATCAATTAAACTTTGAGATCTACCATGTTTATAGATAACTAGTGGTCCCGGCAAACTTCGTCTTGCCATCAAGTAGGCTGTTATAAAGTGTTATGTAATCCCGCATACAAAATGACACATAAGTGTTCTCCTATTATCCCGATTATCCCGAAGACTTTTCTATTTTTTTCCTGGCGCGAACCCGGCCCATCCCATGTCGAGTGCAACCGTGAAGAACTTAAGTCAATGTGTTCATTCGTTCTCAATCCATTTCGTGACATACAAACACCACTTCATTTTTATTTATATAGATAGATAATGCGACGTAGGTAGCATCTACCGGATAGAACTATAGAAAAGCATGCATGCAGATCTTCTTTAAGAAAATCTCCAGCGATTCCTTCAGGAATTCTTCTTGGACATCAAAACATGAGATATTTAAGCTGAATTCAGATATATGTACCAACTAAGAAACGAACTGTACTTGCCTAGTTTAGAAGAACTGTCATCATTGCAAATTCAAGCCTCGCGTCAACCGGCGTCGCAGAATTCCATGAAGATTACATCCCATTGCTGTCCTGGAACTAGTAGTAACAACCTGCCTGTTCGACATTCCCCTTTCAGTCGGAAACGGACCCTAGTCCCAGATCATCACTGCCACAACCGCAGCTTATAGCAAATGGGCTCGACCTCGATTTCTTATTCTCATAGAACGAATAAACCTTCTTCTGTATGAACAGGGAGCTCTCTAGCTATAGAATCTCCACCTAACTACGGCACGGCCATCGCATCATCAGCACAGCATCAGTGCACAACTCACAGAGAGCAACGAGGGGGACCACAAGGCTAATGCAAATGCACATATATCCGAATATCGTTATCTTTTCTCGCTGCTTCAGAGAGTAGAAAATTACGAGGAAAAGAGTTTCCTGCCCCAGTGCCGCAGAGACCCCAGAGAAAGAGGCACTTCCTTTTGCACATACAGTGAGAGGCAAAATAAAGTGCCCACCTTACCAGTTTTCGAATTTCTCTCATTGATTTGGTTCAAATTAAAGTTAACACACCTAAATCTTTTGTGATATTTTATTTTTGATGTTCTTTTAAAGTTGCACTTACGAAATTTTGATTAAAAAAAGAATTTTACTTAAAGAAAAAGAAAATCAATTTGTATTGAAAAAAAAGTAGTGACAAAAATAAGTGCCCACTTCCTTCTTGGCCCCAGAAAAGATGATTTAAGAAAAATAAAAAGCAATTTAATAGTTAATGTGTCCTCCTTTGGCCTTAAGGACTTGCTGGAGGCTCTTCGGCATGCTTTTCACCAGGTTTTGTAGGTGTTGTGGATCTAGTTCTTCCCAGGCGCGCTCCAAGGCTTCAAAATAATTATTTTTGTTGGTAACACCAGTTTTTTCAACCCTAGCATCGAGAATCGCCCACAAATTCTCGATGGGGGTGTTTTTCATGGAGTGGAGTAGAAAACCTCGTGAAAATCGACGGAATAATGATGGCAGATTCCTACATTAACATCTTGCTGGAAAATCTGGAGGTTTCGCTGATCCAGACGGGCCTTGAAGAGAAATTCATATTTCTCTAGAACAACGACCCGAAGCATACTGGAAAGAAGACCAAGTCTTTTTTCCGGTCTTGTCGGATTAAACCGCTGGAATGGCCTCCACAAAGCCCAGACCTCAACCCCATCGAGAATTTGTGGGCGATTCTCGATGCCAGGGTTGAAAAAACTGGTGTTACCAACAAAAATAATTATTTTGAAGCCTTGGAGCGCGCCTGGGAAGAACTAGATCCACAACACCTACAAAACCTGGTGAAAAGCATGCCGAAGAGCCTCCAGCAAGTCCTTAAGGCCAAAGGAGGACACATTAACTATTAAATTGCTTTTTATTTTTCTTAAATCATCTTTTCTGGGGCCAAGAAGGAAGTGGGCACTTATTTTTGTCACTACTTTTTTTTCAATACAAATTGATTTTCTTTTTCTTTAAGTAAAATTCTTTTTTTTATCAAAATTTCGTAAGTGCAACTTTAAAAGAACATCAAAAATAAAATATCACAAAAGATTTAGGTGTGTTAACTTTAATTTGAACCAAATCAATGAGAGAAATTCGAAAACTGGTAAGGTGGGCACTTTATTTTGCCTCTCACTGTATCTGTACGTATGTATGCGTATTAGACTAGTTCATTTTATAGAAAAATTCCACAGATTCTCCATGTGACATCAAAATATTAACACATTTATCGAAGCGTCTTAGATCAAAACAAATTCTGCTAATTAGGTGTATTTAGAGCAGGCACTGCCAATATCATTCTCAACTGATTTCAAAGTACGATCAAAGTAAGCGAAGAAAAACATCGCATCTGTATCAGACATCATGTATACGCGCTTTATATCAGGAGCTTGAGATCAGCTTGCCATGAGCGCACAAAAATATCCGCGCGCTCGAGCACGTGCTATGGTGAGACACATTATTTTAGATCTCATGTAGCAATGTAATGGCTCAAACGATCACATATGCACTGGCTCATGCGCCGTCTCATGAGAAAATCTCAATGTGACAGCGCATTTGTGACTCGCAGGCAAAAGATTCAGAAGCAAGGAAAAGTGGTTAAACCATGGATTAAACCGCCCGCAAGCAGTTTGAATGGGCCTTGGACAGGACTGACATTTTCATTCAACGCGGTTGGGATTCTAGCACTTGTGCTTACCATTGAAGTAGCATAGTCATAGACCGAAGCTGTATGCTTCCGTGGAGTTAATGTACTAGGCAAACATAACTGCATGAAAGTACTCCTAGTAAATAGCTCCCAGTAAGCGCGTAAGCGCATGTGACGAGTATCACGAGATGTCTCATGAGACTCGCACACTAAGATATATTTTGTACGTATCTGCATCTCGTGCCTCACATAATCTGTGAGATGCGATATGTAATATCACATGGCACACTAGCTCATTTAGGTATACATGAGAAATACGACACTCTGATCTGTATTGGTCCATGATAATGTTTCACAAGCTGTCTTCTTCTTCTTGACATTAACGTCCCCACTGGAGGATGATACTCTATGCCTATGGAAGTCTATGTAGTTTCCATTACGAAAAGATCCTGGACAGACCGGGAATCGAACCCAGACATCTTCAGCATGGCTTTGCTTTGTAGCCGCGGACTCTAACCACTCGGCTAAGGAAGGCCACAAGTTGTAACAAGCTTGATAAAGAGCAGCGGAGGAGATCCCCAAATAGAGAGAGCGATGATAAAATCCATTTTTCTCGCTTATTTACCATTGGGGGTAGGTGTTTTACCTTACTGATAAACGATTCCCGATAATCTTGGAACTTGTTAAGATGGGCTTTATCATGCACGTTATTCTCCCGATATAATCAGATCAGACGATAAACAGACTCTCATTATGTGCAACGGATCATGATTGTTACATAAAACGATTAGGGAGTGAAACTCTCAATTATCTCAGAATTAAAACCCTGATTCAGAAGTGTATCAAAAATCGATTTGATGATTGATGGCCACCACTAAAACTTTACCAAATTGATCTATTTTTTGACAGCATACTTATTTTGATAAATAAATTCAGAATTTGTCGTAAACAGGTCTAATGTGCATGTATGAGTGTGTCTATATGGCGAAAAGTCAAAGCAATCGGCAACATACCGCAAAATTCGAGTCGCGCTCGAGAAGAAAGCCAAGAAAGCGATCCCGAAGAGCTCCGTTTTTTTTTTCTTCTGGTCTTTCGAGGATAAAGGGCCTTCTTGCCGTTTGGATGCTTGAACTCTGAAGAGACACAGTGAAACACATCTTCACAAGTAAGGGAGACAAGTGCAGAGCAGAGTGGAAATTGTGAAGCCGACTGACTCTGTATGTTGCAGGCTGCTGCTGCTGCTGTTGGGAATAAAATATGACATGTATATTTTTTCTGGTTGAGAATGCGGCACTTCTTATACGGCGGTGCCGATATGCGCTTCCAAGGCCCGGGAAGACGAGAAAAATTCGTGAGCAGTCTGGAGCGGCGGCGTTCTTTTGGCTCTTCTGTCGACACCATATCACAGTCAGCGAGTGTGGGTGAAATGAAGCGAACCGAAAGGGATATCATAAAGATGTCTTTTATCCGTCGACACGAGCTAAGTTTATTTTTTTGAAAAATCACATTATGTGTATCGGCTCCACGGTTCGAAACTGTAAGCCTCCAAGTATAATCGAAATTTATACTCAGGAGGAGACGCCGAAAAGGCCATCAATGGAGAAGCGAACTTTGTTCAACCGATTCTGCTTGAAGTAATGCCACATTTGTAAGGTTTTTCACTGCAATGGAAGCGCATCCTACCGTGCGAGGCCATACAGAAAGATAGTTAGGTATCATGGGACTCCAGAAACTAGGCTGCACCGAGCACAGAGCTATAGAATGGGGACGGAGAGATGAATTTTAAAGTTTTCCGCTCGCTAGTTTGTGGCTGAACCGTGCCATTCTATGTTCCACCGAGGGAAACCCCATCCGGCTCCAGTGTCGACCTAAATTCCTCTGAAGTGAGCTTTACTTCTTTTGTGCATGGGTCCGTGCGGGTAGATATGCGAGAAGCGTCATCATTGAACTCCTTTCAAAAAAGACAAGCATCTTCGACATTAGCACCAGCTGCAAACATTCATCCCATCCGCGTCGCCATCATCATCATCTTCGCATCTTCTCAGAGTTCTGCTCCGAAAGACACACCAAGTGCAAAGTAGTTCGATGCGATTGTCGATGGTCGTCGTCGTCGCACATAGGTTCGATTTTCAGAAAAGCTGCAAAAAAGCCAATTACCCAACATTTTTGAGTTGAAAAATTAAGTGAAACATTCATCTACAATATCAGTTCGATAGGAAGACATACAAAAATACATTCAATTCATTGTCCCAAGGATCCAATCATATGACTTTAGTAAATTTTGGAGTTGCTGAAGCTGACGCTGCTGTCAGAAAGGATCCAGCACGTCACAATTTTGAGCTACAAAAATTACTAAGCTGCGTAAAATACCATATTAATCATGTTTACATGATATTTAAACTATGGTTTATCAACATTTTGGAAATCTAACCTACCAAGCAGGCAGAATTGGAATTTATCTCTCATGTGCTATATGTTTTGGTTAAACTTGCAAGATTAAATATCGTTCAAATCGTTTTTTTTTTCAACATGCTTGTAGTTCCATACAAAATTCTTCGGTTCTTTTATATGGCAAGATACAAACCTTTTCTAAAGCATCAAAATTAACTTTTTTTTTCTATTTTTTATCGTAATAAGCTATTTTTTGTCACGCCAATCTGTCATGCAACGACTCACATTTCAGCACTGAATTATGCAGTGTAGTAAGAGGCAATACGCAACTGATCTCTGTTACGTAATGACCATTACGAAACACTTTTTCATTACGCAATTGTTTTGAGTTGCGTAATTAGTCATAACACATTTTTTTTAATTACGAGATAATGGTGAACGCATCTGTATATGATTTCTGATACCCTCAAATGGCCTTTTACGAAATTGCAAATGCAAATGTTGTACGCAACTCGTTACAGAACTCGATTTTTACAGCACTCGTCGCAGTTACCAACTCGGCAAATACGACTCGTGCTGTAAAAATCGCTATTCGGCAACTTGTTGCGTGAACTACAATTTCGCAATTTCTCACCGTAATAGGCTGTTTTTCTTCACGCCAATCTGTCATGAAACGGCCTACTATCTATCCTGCACTGAACTATGCAGTGCGATAATAATTATTACGAAATTGCAGAACTATGCTGAATGCATCCCGATATGAATTTTAATACCATCAAATGGCTTCTACGAAATTGCAAAAAATCTTGTACGCAATTCGTTGCAGAACTCGAATTTGCAGTACTCGTCGTGATTATTCAATTCGACAAGCTTCGTTGGATAAATTTACGACTAGTGCTGTAAAAATCAACATTCTGCAACTTGTTGCCGACACAGCTATTTGAGCATTGAAATGTAAATTTGTAAATAAAGTATTCTAAATAAGCAAATAAATCGTCAAACAAGCTAGTACTCTTGCATGCAAGTTTACTGAAATCGTTCACAGATGTAATTTCAAAAGCCAATATCTCAAAAACTACACGTGCTGTGATAGATTAGGAAACAGCAATAAATTCAGGAAGCCTAGGTTTTTTTTCAGGAGGGGACCTAGAGGGCTAGTCAATTCTGGTTTTTCAATAGTAATGTCGGTCACAAAAAAAATAATTAACGGTTTAAAAAGCCTGAGCTAGCATGAGTTTTTTCGTTGCGTCGCCGTTTTATTTTTCGCGTTTTCCAAGTTTGCCGGGCAGTGTGGTTTGAAGAGCCCGAGCAAATTTTTTTTTTGTAGTGTCACCAGATTGTTGCGTTGAGTGAGTGAAGCTGAGAGTGGGTTGTGTCTGCTCAGTCAAGGATGAATGATCAATTGGTGAGCTCGTTTCATGCTTTTTTTTAAATCTGTAAAATCTGTACGACTTCACATTTGATCGTTCAGCGGTGAGACATAAATATGATTTTTCAACAAACTATGAATGGTTCGTCACTTCAAGTTTCGGCTTCATTTTCTTCTACTGGGAAATTTTTCATGTTGATTAAAGATGTTATATTTGGAGACATGTTTATATCTTACACATAATTGTTTATTATGGTCTAATCGCTTATCAAAGTTAATCCTGTGACCCAATGATCGTTCCCATTAACAAACATCCGTACTAGTAGAAGATGCAGAGGCAAACACGGTCTCCAAATAGTAAAGGTTACACACTAACATTCCTTTTCCCAATCTCACCTGACTACAAGGACGTGGCCAGCGCCGTTATTGACACTGTATAAAAAAGAGCCACTGAATCATGCACACTGAGGAATTATGGCCAATCCCAGCCAAACTTGTAGTTGATTCTTTGCGCATCTTCACTGACTGCTTAGTCTAAGCTAAGCTAAGCTAAGTAATGTCGGTCACAATCTTAACGATTTTCAAAAAATTCATAGTCTGCATATATTTGAATTGATTAAATTTGTGAGTAGTTTTGTCTTTTATCGCTCCTTATTAGTGATATTAATAAACTTTAATTTTAATCACAGAACATACTTATTTATTGTCTAATTCATTAAAAAATATCCTTCAATAATTCTTCCAAATAACATACGAGATATATCACAAGTGATTTTTTCACGGACTTTTCAGGTACTTAAGAGATTCCCACGGGTATTTCTTCATGGATTATTTCCGTACTTATTCAGAGCTTTCTTCAAGAACTCTTTCAAAACTTTTCACTGAGTTCTTGAGTTTTCCTGGACTGTCAAGATTAATGTTTTTTCAAAATATTTTTTTTTCTTAAATTTTTTTAAGGCTTTGGGATTTTACCAGAAAATTTCTCGAAGAATCTGATTCTACCCCATTACCCCGAATGCCATCACCCCGAATTCACGGGGCAATGTCATTCAAGATGAACTCTATGACACCCCCACTACTCCCATTAGCCATTACCCCGAATTGGGTCACTACTCCGAACGTCATTACCCCGAATGCATAATATTTCGTGACTAATTCTGAAAAGGATGAGAGGAGATAATTGTACGGTTCCTTATGAGTATTAAATAATTTCGACTTAACGATGCATTTTTCAAATATTAGGAGATAAAAAAGGCACTAGTGTTACACGAGAGTGGGTGGTGTAAATAAATAAATAAATAGCTGAAATATGAAAGCAGGAAAAATATATGATGCAAATTTTACGCATTAATAAGTTTACATTAGAGACGCATACATGAATGGTCAATCTTTTATAACAGTATGTTCAACATTTTTTGCACGCAAAACAAGATACTGCACTGTATTCCATACTATTCGGGGTAATGGATTTCGAAGTAGTGACCCGTTTGGGGTAGTGCCGTTCGGGGTAATGGGATAGAGCATTCAAGGTGATTGAACATTCGGGGTAATGAAATTCGGAGTGATGGTAGGGCAGTGGCATTCTGGAAGATGGCATACGGGTTAATAGGTTTCGAGGTAATGGGGTAAAATCCTCCAAACTCTATAAAAAATATTTTGAAATTTCTTTAAAAAAAAAGCCATTTAAAAATAAATCGAACATTCCTGTAGAGTTTCAATCAGAATACGTTCAACTGTTTCGAAACTTTTCCACGAAAATACTCAAAAAAATTCCTAGCAATTCGTTAGAGGATCTCTTAAGATAATTATATTATTGTTTCCCCTGGGATTCTCGTTCTAGGGTTCTTCCGAAAAAAAAAACAGCAGAGATTCATCCGAGTATTTTCCAGAGATTGTTTCTTCAAGCTGCATCAACGACTCTTCTATGGATTTATTAAAGATATTTTACAATAAATTCACTATAATATGATTTTCCGTGAGATAATCCCGGCATTCTCCCATAAATAACAGCATGAATTCTATCCATTCTCCATGTTTGGTTCATAAACTACTTTAGCAATACCTCAATATTTTAAAGGCATTTTTTACACGTGAGTCTGCAAATCACTCCATACCCACATTCAATATATATCAGATATCTAGAGTAACACCTCCAAAAAATGAAATAAAAATAATGTTGTCTAATTACAGCGTGAATTGAATTCGGATTAAATACTTCATTCTTGTCGGAAAATTCAAGAATTGACCGTAGAATTTCAGAAACTTTTCGACGAAATTCTTAACGATATACCTCACAGAAAAACTTATATGATTTTTTTTTATTCGTCTCTAATAAACGACCATGATTGGCGTTGAAACAGATTAATTTTTACTGAAGGTATTGCAGTAATTTCTCGATTATATCACGGATCAAAAAAAATTGGCGTGATATATCGAAGCGTGATATAATGAAAATGTATCCAGTCACATAGAGTGAACACTGTCGACAGTGACTACAGTCGAGTCGTTTTTGATCGACTCGACTTATAAAACAGGGGCCTAAAACGAACCGTGATAAAATCGAGATACTACTGTAGCATCGAACTTCTTGCAAAATGTTTTGCATCAACTCTGAAGCAGTCTTCCCAAACGAACGCTGAACACGTTGGTTCAGGCGGTTTCGTACTCTCCTTGTACTCTTATCTCGTGTGCAAACCGAAACGCTCGAACCTGAACCTAAACCCAAACATGTGTAAAGTGAACATAGGTACGAACGCCGGCCCATTTGTACCTCGATTGCAACCGCGGTTCAAAGTTTGGTGCAAATCTTCGGTTGCATCCGAGGTTCAGAACGATGACACAAAACGGACAGACAGAAAACAGTTGAAATCCACGCTTATCAATTTCTACTGATCGTGTCTTGTTGTAAGATATAGAAAAATCCTTGTATTTTTTTATAAAGTTACCGCTAAACGTTAATTGAAGTATTGATCTAAGTTGATCTAAAACATTTATTCAATCCTCAAGGGTCTTGCGATTTGAACCATGAAGTTCCATATATGATCGTAGAAATTTATCCGCGTGGATTTTAACCGTTCCCTGTCTGTCTGCTTTGTTCCATTATTTGAACCTAAGTTTGTACCGAAGTACATATGTACCGGGTTCGGTTTTACCTTGGACAGACATCTGATACATATACCATTGTACAAGTTGTCAAGAAAATTATTCCAAGGCTATCTTGATTGAAGACAATTATCAGTATGGAACCCATTTCAAGATAATTGTACCATGGTACGTATATCACAAGTGTGTCATAAATATTTGATACACTGGTACAGAGACGAAGCGCGTTTGCGATTCAACAGAAGCTGCAAGGTTCAAACCAAAGTTGCACATCGGTTCTGTTCATGGGAAGACTGATTTCAACCCGTCGACCAACAATCAATCAGCGAGCGTACCTATTGAAGAGCATCACAACTACCATCACTGCGGCCAATCAGTCTTGTTTCGGAATATCCAAGTAACCCTGCATTGAGCAGATGGCTCCATAAAAGCATTCACCTTATCGGACGAAGGATCGTCTACCACATTGATCGAACGAAGTCTGACAGAGGAGTTGAACGTGCCGGGACCGACAGTTCCACTTAGCTTGACATGGACAGGCAACATGTCGCGCTCGGAGTATGGTTCACAAATGGTGATTCTCGAGGTGTCGGAAGCTGAGCAGCAAAATCGATATTCGCTAAAGATTGTTAAACTATACGGTTTAAAGAACTTCCGAAACGGTTTCTGCATTTAAAAGGTCTACCGATACGAAGCAACGAAAGCGCTAAGCCCAGATTGCTGATAGGTCTCATAGCTGTGACGCTGGCGGTTCCACGGATCGTCAATATAGGGACTGCTGGTCCAGTTGCTTCGAAAACATTATTGGGATGGACATTTCATGGATGCCTTTCTAGTACAAGCGATTCGGAGACGGAGCAACTGAATTTCAACGTTTGTGAGTGTGAGGGCCCAAAGTCCCGTACCAAGGCTATATAAACGCTGAAGATAACGACCAGAAACCTCTTCATCAGATGGAGCCAGAGAGTGATAAGAGACTACGAAACCTTTTGGAACATACATCAGTTCAAATAGGCGAACGGTTCAAAACCGGTTTATTTTGAAAGCACAACACCATTAAAATACCGGACAATTATGCGATCTTTAATAAGGATTTTAAGAAAGATTCTTACAAATGTAGGTATTTATAAATATCTTGATAATTCCCTTTCCAGTTATTTTGCTAAGTGCTTCTCCACAGTTTCCTTTATACTGATTTCGGGAGCACAAATTTCACAAATTTCCTATGAGGATTCGAAGGCAAGAGACATTTCAAAAATACTTTTAACAGATGTGTTTTGATTATTCAGTGGATTTGAAATAGAATTTCCTGAAAAAAGAACCATAGAAGAATTCATGATCCCATTTGTGATGTATTTTGTAAATACTTTTGAAGGACTTTTGATATACTTTGCGAAGGAATCTGTAGTTTTTTTTTTTTGGAAAATTGGAGGAATTTATAGGAAAATTTCTAACAGAACTTGCAGCGAAAATTTTTAGGAGGAATTGCGAGGGAAATGTTTGGACTTTTAAAAGGTTAAGTATTTTTTCTTTAATTAAAAAAAAAATCTTGGGATTCGAAGCCAAGAGACACTTCAAAAACACTTTTCAAAGATATTTTGTGGTTAATCCGTAAATTTAAAGTAGAATTTCCTGAAAGAAAGAACAATAGAAGAATATCTGACGAAATTTATGATGTACTAGTGGTTCCGGCAAACTTCGTTTTGCCATCAAGTAGGCTGTTGGAAAACTCGTTTGATCGTTCCATACGAAATGACAGTTCCGTTCACGCACGTTTCTCCAGCTTTCCCGGTGAATATCCTGGGATTTGTATACACACCAACACGTCGGAACCCTTAAAGAATAAAACGGAGTAAGAATCATTCAAATCCGTTGACTCGTTCGTAAGCCATTTCGTGACATACAAACACCATTCCATTTTTATTTATATAGATAGATTAGGGAAATATTTCTGACGGACTTTGCCAAAGAATCTAAAAAATCTAATTTTTTAAGGAGAACTATTTCAAGGAATCCACAGGGAAATTTCTAGAAAAGGTTGCAATGAAATATCCTAGGAGGAATTGCGAGGAAAATCTATGAACTTTAAAAGGTTAAGTAAATTTTAGTGGAATCCGAAATCAATTTGTGGATAAAGAGTAAACGTAGAAGGAATAGTTGTACTCCAGGAAAAATTCAGGTTAAAAGTGTGAACAAATCTCGCAATATTGGTTTACTAATTTCCAAGATATTCATAGCAAAAATTCTGAAGCCACCCTACAATTTCCTAAAAGAATTTGATTATACTACATTCGTCAAGAAATATCGTAGTGTGACTTCAAAAATTTTGTTACAAATCTGTTGTAAATTAATCAAATGTTCATCAATTTCTTCATGATTTAGAACATAATATTTTATTTTTGAAAACATGTATTTTAGAGTTCAGGCGATAAGTTTATTCTTGCGAGATCACTTTAAAAATGGAGCAAAATCAATGAAAGAATTTAAAGATTCGGCTAGGAAAAAATGCGACACATTGTTTTGGGTGTAACTTTTTATCGCATGGGTAAAATCAATGAAATTTTGGGTAATACTAGTTAAGAGTGTTATGTTTATGTGTGCAAGTGTCAAGTAGTTTTCAAGATGTATTTGAAACAAGTAGAGCTACGTCAGCAAATCTTGGGCGCGATGATCGATAATCCTGGTCAGTCGCACGGATGGATCGGCAAAAGGCTTGGAATCCACCATTCTACCGTGTCCCGCGTTGTGAAGATGTTCCAGGAGACCATCGAGACCACCGAGCGACGCGCCGGAAGCGGCCGAAAATCGAAACGGAATACCCAGAGAAAGCGCGGAAGATAAAGCAATACTTTAAGAATAACCCGAACCTTTCCACCGGATACGTGGCCAAAAAGGTCAATTCGTCGAAGTGGTTCGTCCAGCAGACCATGAAGCGAGCTGGACTACGTGTATTTAGGGTCAGGAAGACGCCAAACCGGACTGACAAGCAAAACACGGTGGCCAAATTGCGTGCGCGGAAGCTGTACCGTGAGTGGCTGGTCAAGCAAGGCCGTCTCGTCATGGACGACGAGACATACATCAAAGCGGACACCTAACAAATCCCCGGCATCGAGTTTTTTGTCGGTACGTCCCGCATGGAGGCTCCGGAAAAGTTTCGGAAGAGAAAGGTGGACAAACACGCTGTTCTGGCCGGATCTCGCTTTGTGCCATTACGCCAAGCCTGTAATGGATGGGTACGAAGCCAAGGGCGTTAATGTGCCCCCGAAGGAGGCGAACCCGCCAAATGCACCAGAACTTCGTCCGATCGAAAAGTTTTGGACGATAATGAAGAAGAAGTTAAAGAAAAGCAAAAAAATATGGTCGATTTTGTTGAATTTATGGTTTTTTTTGGATGATTCTTAGAGGTTCTGGCTCCCATGTCCCCCTATTCTTAAGCCAATGGTGTTTTGGAGCTTGAGACATAAAAATGTTCCACATTGATTGTAGCTATGTCAAATAATAAGAGGACATCGATTATGAAAGAAGCCTTTTACGGTTAAATTTGTTTAATGTTGAGATCCATACACATTTTAAGGAACAATAGTTCCGTTAAATATTTGTTCGACGAAATTATAAATATGGTAACCATGCCCAACATTAGATCTGCGATCCTAAAACATGTTTCACAACCATGTCATGATATGAAAAACTTGTAAAATATCAAGAATACGTGATTTGCAATGATTCTCAAAATCTGGACCACTGTGAATTATCGTTCGTTCCACAACTGGGCCAAATGCTGCTGCTGATGCACCCAAAGATTCCTCCCCATTCATCGCACTAAACGACACTCGAAACCGCTCGGAACATGCGACGGAGGGGAAATCAGAGTTCAATGGTAATTAATTTATTGCTTGTGCGAGGAACTTTTCGGAAATTTCAAATGAACGGCTGCTTTTTCACCTCGTTCGGTGGCTTGCTGATGCTGGAAGAAGGGTGCTGCTGCACTGTGCTTTGAGAATGCGCCTCTCCAGAGAAAAGCGCCAGCAGCAGATAGTTTGGCGTTTAAATTGGATGTTTGGTTGATTCATGGCACGAATATTAGATTTAGGGAATAATTGGTGCTGTGCAGCTGTTCTAGGAACTACACTTTAACGATGGAAATTTCTTTCCAAATGTTATATAGTAAGTGATTTAGATCTTCAGGAATTGTTCGACCATTGAACCACACAGTTGTTCATATTTCTATGAAGAAGGAAAGGTGCGCACATCAGTTCATAGCTTTTCAGATAGCCAAGTTGCTAATAAAGCCCTTGCTTTGGCCAACTAAAAGCATAAGTTCGTCATTGCATGTAGAACTTAAATTAAGGAACTGAATTCAGTTGATCTATATGGCTGCTAGAAAGGATGAGATGCCAAACGAGGTCTTCAAAAATGAAAGTGATCAGCTACATTGATTTACCAGGTACTTTACAAAGTGAGAGGACGAAGAACTGAATCCGCTTTGCCAGGGCAGTTTTGATCCATTACAACGGACCTGTGCACCTTGTGATCATTGTCTTAGATAATTTCTAGTGTGAAGCTTGCAGACTCATCATCCGTTTATTGATTTTATGCAGCGTACGATTCAATGAAAATAAATGAGGTGTGGCGGTAATATCCAAACATGGTTTTCCACAGAAAAAAAACTAATGATGATGATACATGCTACGCTAGATAAATCAAAATCAAGTGTTCGAATTGCAGACGAGTTGTGTGACTTGTTCTGGAGATCCAATTCTCGTCTAACTGGCATCACGATTATTACCGAGTATTAGCCTCCAGCGGTAAAAAAAAGAGTTTATTCCGCAAAATTTATACATTACCTCAATCTGAATGATACCGATCCGGGATGAGAAGCCTTGAATAGAATCACTCTCGGCACAAACGCCCTGGCAAAGAGACATAAACCAGGCAGCCATCATCATCGTCAACATCAGATAACCTTTTTTCCTTTGAGATTCCCTCCGGGACACTATCCGGCCAACGTACAACCACCGGAATTGAGCACCACCGAAGGGCAAAAACAACCTCATCGCACCGAAAATCTCACATGAATGTAAATTGCAAGAAATGAAACGTCCTGTTCGCTTCTGACATCTTCGGCCGGGTTGATAGACGCCCAAACCATCTTTTTTTCTTCGTTCTGTGTCATCTCGAGGCCCAGTTATCCAATGAAGAGTACTCTTCATTGCGCGACTCTTCGCATACTCCTCCGAGGACGCTCGTCATGGGAACATGCAACTGAATGAATGTAAATCAAAATTTATGCAAAATGAAACGCAAACAGAGGACTGCTTTTCATCTTCCGTCATTTCCACACGGACACAAACCCCTCGACGGGAAAATGACTTCCTCCAGTGTTGCGCACAGTGGTTTCGCCAGAAGTACGCATTTTGCTCCAGTCGTTTAGAGAGAATCTCATTCCGAGTAAGGGAAGATGGGGTAGTATGCACACACTAAGGGAAAGTAATTTTGAACTGCGAATTTCTTCGAAAACTTCATTCTAGTTAGTTTTGCAGGGTGGTCTAACAAATAAGCAAAAACAAAGTACTGTCGTGGTTTAAACCATTAGATCTCAGAAATTGATTTAAAAAATATGAAACAAAACAACAACGATTTTTAAAACAATTGGGTAAAATGCAACAAATTTTGAAACGCGCCTATATGTTTTTGTCTTCATTTTAAATTTTTATTCTTTTTTATTTAAAGAACGAAAAAAAAAATTTTTCGTTTTCAGCTTTGACATAATAAGAGATATCGTATGGAAAGATCAAATTGGTATAAACCATCTCTTATCCTGGAAATAATATCATGGCGCGTCTTACACCTAATTCCCCTAGAGGTGGGTAATATGCTCGGCTCCAATGATGTTGGTTTTGCGTTTTGGTCGGTGGTTTTCCACTCGTCATGTGCACATCTGATTCGTCTATGAGGATGTCGATTTTTCTCCGGCCCCCGAGAGTGACAGATGTGTGCTTGTTTTGGTGTGAATGTCTAGTCCAGAATTCAACAGCCTATGTCAGAGGATGGTCGGCCATTTGGCATAAAATCAACACAATGGTCGTTGGGCATAAGGTTGTTTGCTCGATTAGCATAACATCGTTTGGCGTAATGAAAGTTTGGCATGCTAGGTGTTTGGAATAATGGGCATCTGGCATAATAGCCATTTCACATAATGCTCGTTTGGCATAATGATTTCTGTCAAAATTCTACTAAACACACGTGATTGCCAGTGGCAGTAAAGCGTGTTCATGATGGAACGCAAATGGATCGCAAGATTGCAAGATTATTAACTTGAGCGGTTTTGGAACAGCACTCGTCTCCAATAAACAGTCATCAACGACATAAGCGCGGGAAGGCCGCCAGGCCGGCTAACAGTGTCGCCGTCAGCGGTAATAAAAATCCCCGAAAATTTCATTTCGCGTGCCGAGTGGCAAGCGTAAATAAATATCCGATGAATTATTGAAACGTTAACTGGCTTTAAAACCATTTTACATGCTCTTTCCCGCCGTGTCGTCGGCTCGCGAACAGTTTGTTGAAAAACAATGTTTTAAGACTTCTCGCACCGCCCACCCGGGCGCTTGCATTTCTTTAACCGTCGTCACACGAAGTCGGAAATCTGCTCAGTCCATTTGGAGTGTCTTTTCTTGGCGGTTGGGAAACGAAAACACACGTGTATTAATCGACTGTTTTGACACGTGCGTAAATTATTGCCACCGGGGAGCGGTGCAGCTATTGGTTCTAACATGACAATCTCAGGATTGCGACGCTAGTGACTACACTTTTACGTAGCGTTGTGCAACATCTCGAGAGTAATCGGAGCGGATGACCACATGAATGGTTTGTGTTAAGGTGAATTTAGACATATTCAAACTAGGAATCAGAAAATTGAAGCACCGTTTTGATTCATTTTACGGACACTTAAGGCCTCAACGAAGTATAACTCATCAAGAAGCATATAAAATGAATCATTCTGTATGATTCCTACGCGTAATTGAACCTTAAAAACACTTGGCATTCGAATGGTGGGTGAACCCAAGTAACCAATTAATACTCTAATTCGCCCTCCGTGCCAATATAGTGCTATTATAAAGCTGACACGCCCTATAATAGCCGTATAATAGCCCTATAAGGCCAAAAAGGCGAATTAGCGGCATTGGCGTAGGAACAGGGGGGGCCAGGGGAGCCAGCCCCCCCCAGAACCATCCAGGCCGCCCCTACAATTTTAGATGGAAACATATGTAAAAATAAAAAAAAAATAACTGACATGCAGAAAAATCTTCTGAATCAATTTACATGACTCTTATTATTGACAAATAACTCTTCAGTAGCTACGTTCTTTTACTTTGAACAGTGAGAACAGTAGTGGAAAAAACTCGCTTGTCGTACACAACATCAACGTGACGGTTCTGACCTCGGCGAATCGTACGGCAACCGAAAGATTTACCATCCGGCTGTCGCTCGATTAGTTACCGCTGGAACCAGCTTGTTGTTGTGTGCGATACGCGATTTCTTTTACTTTTCTGTTGCAAAAATATCGTGGTACAAAATAGCGTCAATATTCGAAATTCGATTCCAAAAACTCATAGTATTCACTGCATTATGCTCGAGGTGTCTGGTGATGATAATTTCCCTAATAAGAACTAGCTATAAAAATCCATAAATTAACAACAACTCGTAAAATGTCCGACTTTGACTAAAAAATTGGCAAAATTACTAAGGAAATTTCATAGACAAAAGATAATGGGATTAATTTTATGGCTAAGCCCTAAGGAATTCATGAAGGAATTCATGACAATTTTTTTCAAAAAAATCAATCTGGCTACATTTTCTTCAGATGGATGGCAAATATTTAATCTGATGTGAAAAAGTCCAACAAAATCTACCAATGTTATTGGACCAATGAATTATTTATTTGATTTTGATGAATTCTTTAGAGTAATTTCGCATGAATAAACTGAAATTCTATACTACATTTTTACAAAGAAAAGTATTATGTTTTAAATTTGAGTTTCCAACTGATTCGTAGCAAAATGTGTTGAGCCAACCTTCAATATTCCTGAAAGAATTTCAATATAAAAAAATTCTCAACGAATGCTACATTTCTCTTGGAAATAAGTCAAATAATTTTGTGAGATTCGTTCATACTTTCAACGTGAATTCTTCATGGAGGACAACCATTTCTTCTATTATTTCTTTTTATTAAAAAAATGATTCCGGAATATGCTCCTGGAGTCATCTAAAACTAAACTTATTATTTCAAAACTTAAAAGTTTTCCCTCGCATTTCTTCCAAAAATTCATTGATTATGTCAAGCCTTATACTGAGATATTTCACCGAAAGTTGTTCTATAAATTTATCTGTGAATTTCTTCGAATAGTTTTCCATTAAATTTCATTACAAATTCTTTCACGAAGATCATCAAAAGTCCTTCGAAAATATTTCCTAAATACGTCACAAATTTCTCCAGAAATTTTTCTTTTTCTTTTCAAATTCTACTTCAAATCGTCGGATTATGCAAGAATTATCTTCAAAAAGTATTTTTTGCCTTCGAATCTTTAGTGAAAACCCCTGTAATACTTTTGCTTCCCAAACCAGCAAAGCGATTACGGAATCTGTGGAAAAGCATCCGGCAAATTAACTGGAAAAAAGGAACATATTCTGGGATTGAAGTCTTGTGCAATTCAAGGGCGGATTTCCTAGAAGCTTACTAGCAGAACTCTGGAAATAAAGAAATTCTGCTAGATTTCAAGAATAAATTCCGAAGAAGTTTATGATGAAACTTCTTGAGATATTGTTTTTTTTTTTACATTTCATTAGAGAGGTTTTTATTCATACTGTAATCATTCATCTCTAGAGAAAGGATAATAAATAATCATTTATCTTTCGTTATCTTCCTGCTTGAACATTTTGCTGGTAAAAATCTTTTCTTATTACAAAAAGCAACACAAAAATTGCACAATTCTTATACTTATGGTTCCTGAAAGTTAATCATGTCCTGAAAAAGGCCCATTGGTAATTCCTCAACAAATTTTTAAAGCAATGCAAATTTTCCTCTAACATTCCAATTTAGTAAAATCTTACATATTCGACCATTATTTTAAAATGCTACCATAAGACATCTTTGGTAATATTCTTAAAAAATACCGCCAATATTTTCACGCTAAACTTCTACAGTTCTACTACAATATTTAAAAAGAGTCCCTCCAAAAAAGTTTGTTTGAAATATCTGCATGTAAGAAAAAATTGGTTCCTAGTTCAATCTATTCGCCACAGTATCATGAAACATCGGAATTCATGCAAAATATTATTTAAGGTGTTTGGTACAAATACCTTCAGCAAAAATTCCATCCAATCATTGTCCAATATAAGAAAAAAAAACATAGAAAAGAAACAAGATTTTTGTAGTAAAACCTATCTATCCAACACATATCTTTAGAAGTTCTTCCTTATTTTTTTGTATGTGTTACTCTAGGACCGGTGATTAGTAAACTGATTTGTAAAGGTTTCTCCCAAAAATATTGAGGTATTCATGGAGTAGTTTGAGTCCAGAAATTGGGAGTGGATGGATTTCTAGATGTAGAATCCTGAGACACATATTCGGAAAAAATACAAGGTGATTTATAGAACCTTAATACCTGATGGAATTTCTGGAGATTTGTTTAGGGAATTCAAGGATAAATTGCAAAATCCTATAGTAAATCTGTTAAAAAGTATTTTTAAAAATCCTCCGAAGAATCACTTAAAAGGAAAAAATTTAAAGAAAGAAATCTTTGGAAATTAATGAGATGAATGGTAATTTTTTTCGGAAGAATCCTAGGACGATTAGCCTGTGGCTGAAAGCCTAACTAATAAATAAATTAAAAAATCCTAGGACGACATCCCTGTGTTTCCTCAATATAATTCTTTGGAGAAATCCCTGAATAAATTGTTCAGGTAACCCTTGAGTATTTTCACGGAAAAGTTTTTGAAAAAAAAAACAGCTGAACGTTTTTCGTTGTAACTGTATAGTTTTAAAATATTATTTCTAAGAGAGTTCTGAAAGAATGCAGGAAGCAACATTAAATTGATTCCAAGAGAAATCTAAAAAAACACCTAGAGAATTTTCTGCTAAAAATGTGGATAGATCTGCGGGAACTTCTTTGAGAAATCGCTAAAAACATTTTTTGAATCTTGTCTGATTGATTATGAAATATTAAGAGTAATTCTTAGAGTAACACCTGAAAAAATCATTTAAAGTTTTATTTTTGTAAGAAGTCTTGGATAATTTTTGGTGCGAATATTTCAAGTAACCTTGAAGAACTACAGAGAGATAAAATATTTGTTGAATGAATCTGAAGAGAAAATATAGGAAGAAACTCAAATAAAAGTAGGGAAAACTGTTGGTGAACTCTCTAAAAAAAATTGGAATGTATTCTTCCTTGGTGATCTTGAAGATAGTTGTGGCGAAGTTCCTAGAATTTCTTAGGAAACCTCTGTTATTCCAGAAAATCATAAACAATCTACTCATGAACAATTGGATAATATTTCTAACTAACAATTGCAATTTGGATGTCTAAACATCCCTTTCTAAAACAATTTCTAAAACATTATCTGGTGGTATTTTTCAAGATTTTTTTTTTCAAGCAATTCAATAGCGATTCTTCGAGATTTTTTAATAAGCTAAGAAAGCGTAAATTAATATAAGGAAAAATGTATTGAATAATAACTACTGATCCCAGAAATGATTTGCCGTGGGAACCCCAAGAGGAACTCCGTGAAAACTGCTTAAGGATTTTTTGGAGAAAGCACTGAAAAAGTATGGAAATAATTCATGAAAATGAATTTCTTTAAATCACATGGTTGAATACCTCCAAAGTTCATGGAAGAATCACAAGGGTTATCGTAATCTCTTAGGAAAACATCATGAAGGTAGTTTTACTGAATTAGACAGAAAAAGGGATATGTTTGAAGTAAAATTTGTAATTTACAAATATCAATGATTTGCAGCAATGTCAGACAAAATATCAAACATATAAAATCTATGCAATCATCGATTTTTGTGAAAATAATGATTATTATGGCCGACATCACTTCTGTAAACCAAGAATTTGCTAGGCTCCCCCTAGGCCCCCTCCAGAAAAAAATCCAAAAACGGTAGAATCATCTCATCTTTGCCTTCCAGAGGAGTTTCTATCAAACCTGCTTATCGTTGATTCATTACTATTTTCAATGTCCCAGAGTTATGAATCATCGCTTCTAGGAATGGATGACATTTTATTTAATACAGACGGAAAAAAATATGCTAGAGCACGTCATACTTCATTGCGATGCTGTAGAGGGACTGCTGCATAACGCGCCACCTAAAGAAGGAAGCAATTTAAGCTACGACAAATTTAATTATACGCTCTTTTTTCAATTATGATCTGATAGACAAACATGTTTTCTATCAAATAGTAAAAACAACCATCCATTTTAAAATTTCTAGAGAAAACAAATCAATTTAAAAAAGCTTTATTTTTTGTGGGGTAAAACGAGCCAAGTGAGCACGGCGTTAAGGGTCATTCTCATTACGCCGTGCCGGGTCCGGGCTGGGGCCGGGAAGTTTGCATTTCGCGACGGGACTTTTTCGCTCAGTTGACACTGCGACCGGGCGTGCACCGGCTTTTGATGGTGCGAGATAGCACGCACACTACGACGCAACTGTCAGATGACTCTGTTTATGTTCAAATCTATAATTTATATTTATTTTGGACTTCTTGGAATAATATTGAAAAAATTTGAAAATAAAAGAAATAAGGATGGTATTTATAGGATTCCGGAGCATTTTGTCTATTTGTTTGTTAATGCATTGCAGTGGCAAGCAAAGGTATACGTTTTCGATCTGGTTAGAAGTTTGGAGATGTTGAACGACCTTAATAGCTATACATACATTGCTCATCAAAACTACCAGTTGGTGGCAATTTATGCCCAGGTCAGTAAAAAATAGCCGAAGTCAATCTGAGTTTCTTACGGTATGCAACTCCAGTAGTACAACTCCTCCAAAAAATCTCCAATGAAACTTCCAGAAATTTGTCTCGCGCTTTTTGCCGGTGTTCCAGAAGGGGATTCACAGGAAATATCTTCACGAAGCCCTAAAAATTCTTACCATTTTTATGAATATCATCCTTCCATTATTTTTTTAATATATTCCTTTAGAAATCTTTCCTCTTCTAGAACTTCTCAGAGACTTTTTTCAAGAATATTGCATATAAAACACAACTTTATAAATCGATCCAAAAATCCTTGCAAAGATTCCTTCAATAACAAACCAAAGATTTTATCAAAATAAATTTTCAAGTGTGTTTTGTTTCAAATATTTATTTATGAAATAACACCGACATGAAATACCTTAAAAATACATCAAGAAATTATATCAGTCTTGGTATTTATTGATGAATTACATGCTGACTTGCCGGAATTATTCTAGGAAAACTGCCACAGTTCATATTCACAATATTCCTCCGGTATTTTTCTTTTTTTTTTCAAATATTTCTGAATTGAATAAAGGATTTACTTGAATGATTCATCCATAGATTATCACATACATTCCAATTCCAAATAATTCCTCAAGTTAGTTCAGAATTTCTTTTTGGAAAATTTTAGGGAGTACTTCTGGAACATTTTGAAGCGTTCGTCAATGAACCCTTTTTGAGAATTTGCGTTATAATACATTGAAATTCTAAAGGAGAATCCTTATAAAAATGGCCTGTAAGTTAATTTTTTAAACTAATTTTCGAAGAATTTCTTCGAGGGTTCGTTTAAGTAAACATTTTAAATTTTCAAAGCGTTGTGTACGCACAGGCCTGTAGATCATAAGATTCTTGGTTCGATTCCAGGTTAGCCATGAAAACTTTTATGTTTTTAAACATAAGTTTGTCAAGATGGTTGCCTTCTGGGCTGAGTGTTGATATGCTTTCGAAAAATTTAAGGAGAAATTCCTTGCAACAAATGCTGTCAGTACCATAGTTGTTTTTTAAGACATTCTTGTTGGAATTTCTATCGAACAATCTAAAGCAGTTCTGGTGATATGTTTAGAGAAAAATTGCTTTCATTTAAGGAATTTATCTTTATCATTTATCTGGAAGGTTTTGGAAGAAATTTTGTGAGGCATTCCTGAAGATGCTCGTAGAATTATTGATGCTTGAGACTTGCAAAAAATCCATTGAAAAAATTCGAAATTTTTTTTCGATCGACCCTAGAATCATTTCAGAAAGAATATTTGCAAAAAAAAATATCTTTTTAATCAAATCCGTTGCTGGTGGAATTGAAACATTTTTTTAAATATCTTTTCAGGTTTTGCAATCTTTCAATTATGATTTTTTCGAGCTGCTCTTGGATTGAATCTTGAAGTGGATAAACTTTTGACTTTTTTCTGGTTGTGTCCTAGAAACAAATCTTAGTTGAGTTCTTCGAGGTATCCTAATAAGACTGAAGTCAATTTAAGCAAATCTCTTGATGAAATTCCTCCAAGCACTCATCCACGGATTCATACAAAAAATCTTCCGCTCACTACTCCAGAGATTTTCTATTGATATGTCTAAGAGTATTTTTCCGAATTCCTTTCCAGGGAATCTATCATTTATTCTTCCAAGGATTCTACAGAAGTTTGTATAGGAATTCATCTTGAGGTTTTTCAGCATTTCGATTAGAATATTTTTCCGCGTTTCCCTCAGAGATTCCTCCATTTTTTCCTTCCGTAAATTTATCCGGGAATTTCTCCAGATTTTCCTCCGGGTATGCAAGAGTTTTTTAGGGAGTCCTTCAGGATTTCATCCAAGGATTCCATATAGCAACCCTCTAGGATACTTTAAAGGAATTCCTAAAGAAATATGTGGAGGAATGCCTGGGGAAGTTCCCTGAGGAATATCTTTAAGAATTTGTGGATGAATCCCTGTTTGAGTCGTTGGAAGGATTTCTTCTAGAATTCCTACAGGAGTTTCTTTACGGATTCCTCCAGTGTTTTGGAAGAATTCCTGAAGGAATTAGTGAAGAGGCTCCCGAAAGAGAGTTCCTGTTGGAATTATTGATGGAACCCCTAAGGGAATCCTTGAAAAAATTACATGGAAGAATCCCTGAAGGAACTCGTGGAGGAATCCCTGAAAGAAATCCTGGTGGAATCCCTGAAGTAGCTCCTGTAGGAATTTTTGAAGAAACTTCTGGAGAAATCTAAAAGGCATCCCTGAAGGAACTGTTGGAGGTATTCCTGAAGAAACTTCAGGAAGAACTCCTAGCGGAACTCCTGGACGAACCCATAAAGCAAAATCTCTGGAGGAATTCGTTAAGGAATTCATTAAGGAATGCTAGGACGAACTTCTGAAGAAACTCCTTAGGGATCTCTAGATGCCCCGCCTCTTCAGCTCCTGAAAGAACTCCTAGAGGAATTCCTGAAAGGACTAAGACCGGAGCATTGTTAGAAGGAACTCCTGGAGGAATTTCTAGAGGAACTCTTGGAGCAATTCCTGGAAAAACTTTTGGGGGAATTTCTGAAGGAACTACTGGAACAATTGTTGAAGGAACTTCTACAAAAATTTCTGGGAGAATTCCTGAAGGGACTCCTGGAGAAATTCTTGAAAAAACACGTGGAAGAAGTTCAGAAAACACTTCTGTAGGAATTGCTGAACAAACTTCTGGAGTAATTCCCAAAGATACTATTGGAGGAATTCCTGAAGGAAGTTCTGAAGGAGTTCCTGAAGGTATTTCTAAAGGAGATTTTTTTTTTCCAGTGTCGGGGACATATTACCACTGCGACCATTTATTTGATCTTTTGTGGTGCTCTCCTAGAGGAATTTCTGAAGGCACTGTTGGATGATTTCCTGAAGGAACTGCTGGAGGAATTCTTGGAGGAATTCTGGAGCAACTTCTGGATGGATTCCAGGATTAACTCCTGGAGGAATATCTGAACGAACTTCTGGAGGAATTCTTGAAGGTACTCTTGGCGGAAACCCTGAAAGAACTCCTGGAGTAACTCTCTAAAGAACTCCGGGAAGAATATCTGAACGAATTTTTGGAGGAATTCCTGAAGATACTCTTGATGGAATTCCTGAAGGAACTTCTGGAAAAATTCCAGAAGTAACTTCTGGAGGAATTCCTGAAAGAACTCATGGAAGAATATTTGGAGGAATATTTGGCGGAATACCTTAAGAACCCCAGAAGAAATCCCTGGTAAAACTCCAGACGGAATCACTGAAGATTTTCATGGAGGAATTCCTGAAGGAGCTACTGAAGGACTACATGGAGGAGTTCCTGGACCAACTCTTACAAAAACTCCTGAAAGAATTCCTTGATGAAGTCCTGAAGGAACTTCTGGAGGAATACCTGAAAGAAATCCTTGAGGAATTCCAGAAAGAAACTCGTGGAGGAATTCCTGAAAGAAATCCCGGTGGAATCCCTGAAGTAGCTCCTGTAGGAATCTTTGAAGAAACTTCTGGAGAAATCTAAAAGGCATCCCTGAAGGAACTGTTGGAGATATTCCTGAAGAAACTCCAGGAAGAACTCCTAGCGGAACTCCTGGACGAATCCATAAAGCAAAATCTCTGGAGGAATTCGTTATGGAATTCATTAAGGAATGCTAGGAGGAACTCCTGGAGAAATTCCTTAGGGATCTCTAGATGCCCCGCCCCTTTAGCTCCTGAAAGAACTCCAGGAGGAATTCCTAAAGGGACTAAAGGAGCATTGCTAGAAGGAACTCCTGGAGGAATTTCTAGAGGAACTCCTGGAGCAATTCCTGGAAAAACTTTTGGAGGAATTTCTGAAGGAACTACTGGAACAATTGTTGAAAGAACTTCTACAGAAATTTCTGGAAGAATTCCTGAAGGGACTCCTGGAGAAATTCTTGAAAAAACACGTGGAAGAAATCCAGAAAACACTTATGTAGGAATTGCTGAACAAACTTCTGGAGTAATTCCTAAAGATACTATTGAAGGAATTCCTGAAGGAAGTTCTGAAGGAGTTCCTGAAGGTATTTCTAAAGGAGATACTCCTAGAGGAATTTCTGAAGGCACTGTGGGATGAATTCTTGAAGGAATTCTTGAGCAACTTCTGGATGGATTCCAGGATTAACCCCAATGGAGGAATATCTGAACGAACTTCTGGAGGATTTCTTGAAGATACTCTTGGCGGAAACCCTAAAAGAACTCCAGGAGTAACTCTCTAAGGAACTCCGGGAAGAATATCTGAACGAACTTCTTGAGGAATTCCTGGAGATACTCATGGTGGAATTCCTGAAGGAACTTCTGCAAAAACTCCAGAAATAACTTTTGGAGGAATTCCTGAACGAACTCATGGAAGAATATTTGGAGAAGAAATCATCCCTGGAAAAACTCCTGGCGGAATCCCCGAAGAATTTCATGGAGGAATTCCTGAAGGAACTACTGGAGGACTACATGGAGGAGTTCCTAGACCAACTCATACAAAAACTCCTGAAAGAATTCCTGGATGAGTTCCTGAAGGAACTTCTGGAGGAATACCTGAAGGAACTCCTGGAGGAAATCCTGAAGGAACGCCTGGAAGAATTCCTGGATATTCTTCAGGAGGAATTCCTCAAGGATCTCCCAAAGGTATTCTTGAAAGAAAGCTTGAGGAATTCATGAAAAAAAACTCCTGGAAGAATTCCTGAAGCAACATGTGTAGGAAATTCTGAAGGAACTTCTGGAAGAATTCTTGAAGGAACTTTTGGAGGAATCCTTAGGAAACTCCTGAAGGAATTTCTAAAGGAACGCCACGAGTAATTCCTGAAGAATTTTTTTAGAGGAACTCTTAAAGAAACCCCTGGAGGAACTCCTGAAAAAAATCTGAAGGAACTCTCTGAGAAAATCCTGAAATAATATTCGAAGCAACTCCTGAAGTAGCTTCTGGTGGTATTCTTATTCCTGAAGGTATTGCTGAAGGAAGTCCTGGAAGAATTCCTGAAGAAACTCATGGAGGAATTTCTGAACGAACTTCTGGAGGAATTTCTAAAGAAACTTCTGGAGGAATTCCTGAAGGAGCTTTTGGAGTAATTCTTGATGGAAACTCTGGATGAATTTCTGAAGGAACTCTTGGAGGAATTCCTTAATAAACTCAAAAGCAATTCCTGGAGGATTATCTAGAGCAATCCCTTAAAGATCTTGTAGAAGAATTCCTGAAGTAACTTCTTCAGGAACATTTGGAAGAATTCCTGGAGTTATCCCTGGAGGAATTCCTGAAAAAAAAACTCCTGGAAGAATTCCTGAAGAAACATCTATAGGAAATTCTGAAGGAACTTCTGGAAGAATTCTTGAAGGAACTTTTGGAGGAATCCTTAGGAAACTCCTGGAGGAATTTCTAAAGGAACGCCACGAGTAATTCCTGAAGAATTTTTTTCAGAGGAACTCTTAAAGAAACCCCTGAAGGAATTCCTGAAAAAAATTCTGAAGGAACTCTCTAAGAAATTCCTGAAAAATTATTCGAAGCAACTCCTGAAGGAGCTTCTGTAGGTATACCTGAAGGAATTGCTGAAGGAACTCCTGGAAGAATTCCTGAAGAAACTCATGGAGGAATTTCTGAAGAAACTTCTGGTGGAATTCCTGAAAGAATTTCTGAAGGAGCTTTTGGAGTAATTCTTGATGGAAACTCTGGATGAATTTCTGAAGGAACTCTTGGAGGAAATCCTTAATATACTCATGAAGCAATTCCTGAAAGATTATCTGGAGCAATCCCTCAAAGATCTTCTGGAAGAATTTCTGAAGTAACTTCTTCAGGAATATTTGGAAGAATTCCTGGAGTTATCCCTGGAGGAATTCCTGAAAAAAAAATCTGAAGGAACTCTCTAAGATTCCTGAAAAATTATCTGAATCAATTTCTGAAGGAGCTTCTGTAGGTATACCTGAAGGAATTGCTGAAGGAACTCCTGGAAGAATTCCTGAAGAAACTCATGGAGGAATTTCTGAAGAAACTTCTGGAGGAATTCCTGAAAGCATTTCTGAAGGAGCTTTTGGAGTAATTCTTGATGGAAACCCTGGATGAATTTCTGAAAGAACTCTGAAAGGAATTCCTTAATATACTCATAGAGCAATTCCTGACGGATTATCTGGAGCAATCCCTGAAAGATCTTCTGGAAGAATTCCTGAAGTAACTTCTTCAGGAATATTCCCTGGAGCAATTCCTGAAAAAAACTCCTGGAAGAATTCCTAAAGAAACATCTGGAGGAAATTCTGAAGGAACTCCTGGAAGAACTCTTGAAAGAACTTTTGGAGGAATCCTTAGGAAACTCCTGAAGGAATTTCAAAAAGAATGCCACGAGTAATTCCTGAAGAATTTTTTAGAGCAACTCCTAAAGAAAACCCCTGGAGAAATTCTTGAAAAAACTCTGAAGGAACTTTCTGAGAAATTCCTGAAAAATTATTCAAAACAACTCCTGAAGGAGCTTCTGTAGGTATACCTGAAGGAATTGCTGAAGGAACTCCTGGAAGAATTCCTGGAGAAACTCATGGAGGAATTTCTGAAGAAACTTCTGGAGGAATTCCTGAAAGAATTTCTGAAGAAGCTTTAGGGGTAATTCTTGATGGAAACTCTGGATGAATTTCTGGAGGAACTCTTGAAGGAATTCCGTAATAAACTCATAAAGCAATTCCTGGAGGATTATATAGAGCTATCCCTGAAAGATCTTGTGGAAGAATTCCTGAAGTAACTTCTTCAGGAACATTTGGAAGAATTCCTGGAGTTATCCCTGGAGGAATTCCTGAAAAAAAAACTCCTGGAAGAATTCTTGAATGAACATCTGTAGGAAATTCTGAAGGAACTCTTGGAAGAATTCTTGAAGGAACTTTTGGAGGAATCCTTAGGAAACTCCTGAAGGAATTCCTAAAGGAACGCCACGAGTACTTCCTGAAGATTTTTTTTTTTAGAGGAATTCTTAAAGAAACCCCTGGAAAAATTCTTGAAAAAAATCTGAAGGAACTCTCTGAGAAATTTCTGAAATATTATTCGAAGCAACTCTTGAAGGAGCTTCTGTAGGTATACCTGAAGGAATTGCTGAAGAAACTCCTGGAAAAATTCCTGAAGAAACTCATGGAGGAATATCTGAAGGAACTTCTGGAGGAATTCCTGAAAGAATTTCTGAAGGAGCTTTCGGAGTAATTCTTGATGGAAACCCTGGATGAATTTTTGAAGAAACTCTTGGAGGAAATCCTTAATATACTCATGAAGCAATTCCTGAAGGATTATCTGGAGCAATCCCTGAAAGATCTTCTGGAAGAATTTCTGAAGTTATTTCTTCAGGAATATTTGAAAGAATTCCTGGAGTTATCCCTGTAGGAATTCCTGAAAAAAAAACTCCTGATAGAATTCCTGAAGGAACATCTGGAGGAAATTCTGAAGGAACTCCTGAAGAAATTCTTTAATAAACTTTTGGAGGAATCCTTAGGAAACTCCTAGAGGATTCATCTGGTTGGTTCCTTGTGTAAATGCAGCTGATCTGGCGATACTGGAGTAGCAACCACGGGCGGCCAATAAAGCTCAAGCTCAAGCTCAATCCTTAGGAAACTCCTGGAGGAATTTCTAAAGGAACGCCACGAGTAATTTCTGAAGAATTTTTTTAGAGCAACTCCTGAGAAATTCCTGAAAAATTATTCAAAACAAATCCTGAAGGAGCTTCTGGAGGTATACCTGAAGGAATTGCTGAAGAAACTTCTGGAAGAATTCCTGAAGAAACTCATGGAGGAATTTCTGAAGGAACTTCTGGAAGAATTCCTGAAAGAATTTCTGCAGGAGCTTCTAGAGTAATTTCAGAAGCAATTCCTGGAGGAATTCTTGAAGGAAACCCTGGAGGAATTTCTGAACGAACTCTTGGAGGAATTTTTAATATACTCATAAAGCATTCCTGAAGGAACTTCTGGAAGAATTTCTGAAGGAACCTCCAAAGGAACTCCTGGAAGAATTCCTGACCGAATTTCTGCAGGAATGCCTGAAGAATGGAATTGGTGGAATCCCTAAAAAGCTCCTAAAGGAACTCCTGGATCAAATCGTGAAGGATTTTCTAGAGGAGCTCCTGAAGGAACTCCTGGAGGAATTCCTGAAAGATTTCCTTGAGGAATGTCTGAAGGAAATCCTGGAGGAATTCCTGACGGAACTCCTAGAGGAATTCCTGAAGGAAATCCTTGAGGAATTCCAGAAAGAAACTCGTGGAGGAATTCCTGAAGGAACTCCTGGAGCTATTTCTGGAGGAACTCCTAGAGGAATTCATGAAGGTACTCCTAGAAGAATTCCTGAAAGAACTTCTGGAGGAATTCCTGAAGGAGCTTTTGAAGGAATTCCTTTAAAAACTCCTGGATGAATTCCTGAACGAACTTCTGGAGGAATTATTGAAGAATTACTTTAGGAATCCCTAAGAAGCTCATGGGAAATTCCTAAAGGAAATGCGAAGTAATGCCTGAACGATTTTCTAGAAGAACTCCTGAAATATTTCTTGAAGTTACCTCTGGAGGAATTCCCGAAGAGCCTCCTGGAGGAATATTTGGAGGAAATCCTGGACGAATACCTGGAGAAACACCTGGAGTAATCCCTGGAGAAACTTCTAGAAATATCTTGGAGGAACTCCTGGACGAATTTCTGAAAGAATTCCTGGAGAATTCGTGAAGAAACACTTGGAGGAATACCTGGAATGCATTCTTCTAACCACTGTATATGTGTTCGAAGCAATCTATCTCAGAGTTCACTATCCTGTGCAGTTTTTGATCGTCAGCATACATACGTTTGCTCGACTCGAGATAGGTGCACAGGTCAATGACAAAGGTGAGGCCCTTGAGGCACACCCGATGTCGTGCGAAACGATTCTGATTTGTGGCATCCTATTTTCACGAACGATATTCTTTCCGATAAATACGAGCGGAGCCTTTGAACAATCCATACCGGAAAACCTAGATGATCGAGTTTCTTCAATGCTACTTCATGCGGAACTTTGTCAAATGCTTTCGAAAAATCGATATAGATTTAGTCGATTTGTAACCGTTTTCCCAAGCTTCATTTCAGTGTGCTTATATATGACATGAGATCAGAATTCTTAAAAAATATATCAGCATCCTCAGAATATCAGCGATTTCTAAAAAAATGACTTCTTCCTGAAGCCATTTATTTCATAAAATATTTTGTTTTTTTTTTAATTTTTAAGGAATGCTGATGATTTCAGCAGAAGCCAATTGCCAAAGCAAGTCGTAAATTTATGTTTGGAGTCTGAATTTTTCACGATTGATGACTTTTGGAGAAAACTGCATATTCCAATAGGAAACTGCAGACTCGACAAGAAATCTGTGATAGCTCAGATGGAAAATCTGGATGAACTTTGAAATGAGAAATTCTCAGAAATAATTAACCAGGAGATTTTATTAAGACTGTTTCCAAGATTCCTGTCAAGAATTATTGCTGGAACTTCTCTAGAATCCCTTTAAAAGATTTTCTTTGAATTACTTGAGGAACGCTGAATTACTTGATAATGCTGTAAGGAGTCCTCCCGAAAGTCATATAGCATCTAAGCTTTGCTTCGGGAAAACCTCAACGGATTGCTTACTGTATGTCGACAAGGATTCCACCAATGATCCTACTGTTCACTGTTGCTAGGATTACTGCATTAATTTATCCAGATCTAATCTTCCTGTTCATCGGCAACTAAATATCGGCTTGGAATATACAAATCGTCTGACCTTGCCAGAATCTTACTTCCTCTAATAACCTTCTGATAATCTTATAGCGTCAGATTGCGATTCCAGTTTCCCCAACACGAATCTCGCTTCGACGACCTCCCTGGCAGTTTGTTGTTTTGTTTCTCTCACTTTCGATCACCCCCCAAACGTTAGGCCGCGCCGTATTCGAAAATCAATTCGCAATGTGTCAAACAAAATGCTAATGGACTTTCATCCGCCTGCAACAATCTGCCATATCGTTCGTTGCGCGACCCATAAATCAACCGGCGGAAAGACGCGACGCGGCGTGGCCAGATTTATGGATGCTGATGGCCCCCCGACCACAAAGCGGGAAGAAATATTATCATGCCCTAGCAAAAGGCTAACGAACACTAGTTCATCCACAAACAGCCAATTAAGAAGAAACTTACAATTGTTGTGATAATTGGTATAATTGGAATAATTAAAAATCAGCATTGATAAATGAAACGAAACTGAAAATAAGCACCAATTTTTTTCCAAAGTAACACCTAAAATAATATATATAAGAATCAGTTTCTACAGTCTTAATTTGTTATATTTTTTTAGTGTAGTGCTTTTCATTATTTCAAATTTTCAAGTTCTTAGTTTCAAGTTCCATTATAAATCTTACGGTTATTTAGTGCTGATTACTGTATTTTTAATATATTAAAACTTTTAGTGCTTATTTTACATTTTGAGTGCAAAATTTTAATATTCATTGTTCGTTTGTAATTTTTCTATGTATAATTATTTTGTTGGCTTCTTTTTTATGAAAGAAGTGTTCCCCTTCTTTAAATACTTGTTAGTTTAGCTGCCCACAAAACGATCAGCGTTCTTTTCTTCCCTCCATTGCACATTATGGGCGTCATCGTCGTCTCTCGACGACTTTGCGGCTCGCAGATAAAGACAAGAATATTGATTAAATTTTTATGTTTTTTACCATAAATCTCTCCATTCATCCCAATTGGAAAGCGGATGTTTGGACGAGGTATCGCGTAACGCGTCCGAGATTAACGGCCCATCAACGAGAGATCTCCATACCTACCGAGAGTCGATCGAATTTTAATCGCTTCATCCGTGATTGGGAAACCGCAGGTCACATCCAACTCCATGGGGACAGCTCGTCCGAAGTGGCCCACAGTTGTAAAATTTAATTAATTTTCTCCTGATCGTGTAACGGCATGTCAGTGTGACGACGACGAAATAGAGAACCGACACTCGACGGAAACTTTCTTTTCCCTGACGCCGTTTGTATTGGCAGTATATTTCCCGGGCGATGTCATCGTTGGAAAAGCCATTAAAGACGAATGTCGAACAAAAAAGTGATTTAGAGCATCGGAGGATTTGATTTGTGGGGCAGCTGGATGTAACGGTTGCTACATGGCAGCCAACTTGGCAATACTGTGTGAAAAGCGATACATGTTCTGTGAAAATTGAAAAAATGTGACCTTTGATTTGAATTCCAACAACATTTACAATTCGAAACAATGCTTCATGATTTTGACAGAAACTTACTCATATGAAAAGTCATTGGATCAAAAGTTTGTACTAGTGAATCTCTAGAGAAATATAATTATCTCATCAGAAGATTCACTGGAATCTTTCCTGAAGATTGATTGAAATCTCGTCTAGAGATTCATTGAGTATCCTGAGAATCATTGATGGAGTTTTTTGATATATTCTCTAGCTGAAAATAAATTCAAAAAACTTGCATCAAGAAAAAATCTTTCAACTCATATGAACAAAATATGTCATGTAAAGACACAATATCCTAGAAGATCTCACGTGGACTCGTATAAACGCATGACAATGCCCTCTGCGTATAATGGTGAATTATGAACTACAATGACAAATTGAACGCAAATCCCCTTCAGAATTCGCTGCGCCTGCAGTGGATCGGAAAGTTTTAACAATGGTGCCAAGTTCAGCAGTTTATCAAGAATAGAATTCACCCATAACCCCTACCCCACCCAGCAAGGAGCAAGCAAAACGACCGAGAACGTGACAGAATAGGATATTGAACCGCTTTGCGTGAGATAAATGGGGCCCCGCTGCGAAATGTTGTTATCAGTTCTCCCAGGAGAGGGAACCGAGCAAAAGCAGAAGACGAAGGCAACATGACAATGCATCCAGCCTCCGCTCCCTATTGGTTTGCAACACGGCTGCCTTCTTGAATACGTAAGCAGATGATAGGCCCTGTGAAAGGAAAGCACAACATTTTTCTATCATGAACGTGAGCACTAATACCATTCGATACATTTTCCCATGTTCGTTCAACATTGGGTTGCGCCCGCTTCCGCTTTGGAACTGGAAATGGTTCACGACCGACGCACAGTGGTTCAATGTGGAACAAATATTGGCATACAATCTCAAAGTTTTCTTGATATAGAAAAAGCATTCAACAGTGTTTGGCATGAAGACAAGATTGACAACATACATTAATAGAATAATCCAAAATTATCTGTCAAATCGTACACTTCAGGTTAATTATCGGAGCTCCAAGTCTGAAAGACTTCCTGTAAGAGCTGGTGTTCTTCAAGGCAGTATTTTGGGATCAATATTATACAATATATTCGCATCTGACTTACCTGAGTTACTTCAGGGATGTCGAAAATCTTTGTTTGCGGATGACACAAGGACGAAGCCTGCGTGTCATCTGTAGTTGCAAAAAAGTTTGGATATTTTTTCTTCATACTTGCAAAAATGGAAGATTTCTCCTGATGCTTCTTAAACTCAAATTAAAATATTCCCGCATAAATCAAAAACTCTTTGTTTGAAACCTTCAAGTAGACATGTTGTCACGATGAGACGGGTTCTAATAAACTGGTCAGATGAAGTGAAATATCTAGGGTTTATGCTAGATAAAAGTTTAACTTTATGAAACCTTATAGAGAATTATTCAAGCTAGAAATGTCACAGATATATAAAATGTCAAAATTATTCGAAATGTGGCCACTTTCTTGAGCGCCGAAATCCCCGGGATATGCCGATATGTTGCCAATACCTATAGTAGTCATTGGAATGTTTTCTATTGAACTTGTTTTGCAAAATCATGAAGTTTGATGTGTCACAAGGAAGGTTTCAGAATTATTCTAAAAGTGGTCACCTTCCTGGAGATGCCGTCCTCCTGTACCAGGGATTCCTAGGTATCCTGGATCAATAATGTGCCCTCTAGATGGTTAGAATGAATCAGAAATTATGTTTGACCGATTTCAGTTTAGTCGGAAAATCAAAACCAAATTTATTATGATTTTTTGTTGTTGTCATGTTCATATAATCAAGTTTAGTTGAAATTATGTCTTATGGTCCGCCCTGCAGAAAAAGGAGGACGTTCAAGGAATCATCCCGGGCAGCTTCACTCTTCCCTTTGAGGTAGTTTCAAAAAGTTCGCAATTCGGTTGGCTAGTTTCTGAGAACGAGTCATTAAATGTCTCGTCCCGTCCCGGGCTTTTGAGGGTTAACTGGACGTGTAGTAAATCTAGATCAACTTCAATATCGACAAGCAAAAAATTTGTTTCTGATATTTGTTGTGAAAAATTTTAAATAAGTATCAACCAAAATGCTTCGGAATGACAAAAATCTTGTGCTTAAGTAAAGGTCTTGGTGAAGTTTTAGGAAATCCACCATTTTTATGCCAAACTGGTGACGGTCCGTCTTTGCCCGGGGGCGCTCTTACTCTGTCTTCCTCTACAGGATTACAATCCTGTTTCGCAATTCAGTTTTTGAGATTATTTCATTTTCATAGTCGTCGTTCAAAACTGATTCCAAAACCATTTTTTTTGTATAAATTTTGAACCCCTGAACTATTAAAAAAAGTATTTGAAAATTATGAAGAAATTTGAGGAATTGGAGCTTAGACTACATAGCATAGGCAAACTGCAAACTAGACTAAAAAAGTTGATCCATGTTCGTTCAGACAACCTAGTAATCATCCTAGAACTGTGCACAGCAACGCGGAACTACTCAAATCTGAGTTGTTTCAACGCAAAACGGTAGTTGAGCCCAATAACCCAGATTTGGTTCAATTTTCAAGGCCTCCATTAGGTACTTTGCCTTTGAAGCCATAAGAAAAATTTACTTAAATTTGGTTTGATTCAACGCAAAATTGAATTCATTCAACCCAAACTTGAGAATAATGCATTTACCCAAATTTGGCTTAGGCGGCATCCACAAATTACGTAAAACTCTAGGGGGAGGGGGGAGTAGGCTCAAGCGTTACGGCCCATACAAAAATTTGAAATTTTTCATACAAAAAGCGTTACGGAGGGGGGGAGGGAGTCAAAAATTTCCAATATTAGCGTTACGTAATAAATGGACGCCGCCTTATTGGGCCGAACTACCTCCATTGAGTAAGTGCAGCTCTCTCTGTTTTTGACAACATTGGTGGGGAAGATAGAGAATACCGAGAGATTTTGGGTTGAGAGAATAATCGATATATTTAATTATGAGTACAGTCAACTCAAAAATTAGGTTAACTGTTTTTTCCGTGTGGCCTTCTTTGCAATTTGTAAACAAACTGTGCACGGTAAAACGAAATCACTCAAATTTGTGGTAAAACTGTCAATGAGCCAAATTTTATTTTTGTGATTTTTATTGATTTATGTCTGGTACGCTGTTCATAAGTACTGTACAAAAGGATAGGTCAAGAAACGATCAAGGAATGTTTCCGCTACCGAAATTATTTGAGCTCTACGCTGCTGAGCAGTAGATCTAGTTTTATAACGTCGGTAACGCCTGTCGTGCAAATCAAATGGAGCTGTCATTTCTCCATAAAGAAAAATGTGTCGCTTAATTATTCCGCAAGTAAAAGTGACATTTTGCTTATACTGGATCAGCCGTCAAAATTACTTTGATAAAAAGGAGAAATTTTACTTGAATGCTATACTTTCCCAGTTCATACTTCGCTGTAGATGCGTAAGAAGTCTGGAAAATATTGGTTTAAACGTGACATCAGTATAGCTTTTCACTCAAAAGAACCGTAAAAACGGAGCATAGAATAAGTCAGGCAACATCAAAGAACTATCAAAAGAAAATAAAAGGTTCGAAAAGATTACACTAATCTATAGTTTTCCAAATTTAATCTTGCATGGCTGCATTGCATACAGGATTTTTCACTCGTTTTTTTCCGCTATTTTTTTTGCATCTAAAGTATGCATGATATATTATTTCGCATACACACTTAAAAAAATCGCAGTATCCTGTGAAATAAATCTCCGAATTTGAACTGTAAACAATAAAAATACAGATTTTCCTGTGAGATGTACTATTTCACCGACAAAATCCGTGAAATCAACTATATTACCGAAGAAAATCGGTGAAATCTACTATTTTAACGGAAAAAATCCGTGAAACAAACAATTTTACTGTAACCCTGTGAAATACTAACGAACAGTTCGGTAAAAGCATTGTTTTCACCGAACTTCTGTGAAATCGTGTGACAGCCGCTCTGGCAGGCATGAGCTTCCTTTTGTTTCAGAAATTTCACCGTAATCCGTATTTTTTTTAAGTGTGTACGATAGCCATTCAATAGAATTCTATCACATTGTTTTTCCAGTGCTCTTACTTTCACTTCCATGATTGCCCTTCTTTCATTATCAAGCAAAAAAATAGAAAAATATTTAGATCCTATTCTTGGCACTTTTGATCACTTCGGCAGTCGGGTTTTTCGAAAGCTTCTTCTTCTTCTTTTTGGCTTTACGTCCCCACTGGGACAGAGCCTGCTTCTCAGCTTAGTGTTCTTATGAGCACTTCCACAGTTATTAACTGAGAGCTTACTATGCCAATGACCATTTTTGCATGTGTATATCGTGTGGCAGGTACGAAGATACTCTATGCCCTGGGAAGTCGAGAAAATTTCCAACCCGAAAACATCCTCGACCAGTGGGATTCGAACCCACGACCCTCAGCTTGGTCTTGCTGAATAGCTGCGCGTTTACCGCTACGGCTATCTGGGCCCCTACTCGAAAGCTACTGAGCTCATATTTAGCTACAATATGCGTCGCATTGAAGTGCTTCTTGTTGCAATGATTCGGCCGAGAAAAACCCCCCATGCCAAAGTGAATTATGGAAGTGCCCAAGTAGCTCTGCACCTTATCTTCAAACGGACAAAAGAAAATGAAACTTATGAAAAAGTTCCACGTCTTCTCGGTGAGAATCAAACTTACGACTCTCATACTGAGTTCGATAGCATTGTTTTGTAATGCTTACATGTTTTGTAATGCTAACAGCACACACTTATTGGGCTACGCTCGATTCTCAGCTTTCTCAAACTTGGAACAAGCTCATGGAAGAATAAGGTAACGACTGTTTCTTTCGTTCTTAAACGCTAACAGTTGGCGCCAGCGGCAAAAAGTACAGGCAACAACCTTTCGAACATTCAGTTTCTTTCACTGGCCGCCGAGCGATGACACTAGTCCAGTTGTTAATTACACCTATCGTTTGTCTGGTGAGTTGTACGCTTACTGTCAATGATGATGTCACGCTACACGATAAGTGTTCATCTGCAACAACCAGACAGTTCACCAATCCACCGCGAGGTGGATCGTGCTGAGTTGTTGAGTTGAAGGAGAGCGAAAGAAGGAAGGCACAAAAGTCTGTTTGACAGCTCTGCAGAAAGCGCGTGCGCACGGACAGAGCGCGTGCGCACGGAAAGAGCGCGTGCGCACGGAAAGAGCGCCAGTTCGGCTCGATTTGCAATGATCGGTTATTATTATTATTTTTTCGCTATTGGATATTCTATGGCTCCACTTATTTTGAAACATATTGCCGTGTACAATAGTAGACAACACAACTAATTTAATTAAAATAATTTGAAATTATAATTAGTACATATACAAAAGGGGAAGAACGTTTAGGCTGGTTGTGCATTACGATAAAATCTCTTAACATAAGCAATGCTTGTTGTTGGTTCTTGTGAAAGGATCAACATGTTCGGCTTAACGAATCTTATTTTAAATATCGAATAACACCACATGCAATTGAACAAAAAGGATGTGATTACAATAGACTTTTGATATTTTCAAATCTGAACCACCGCAAAAAAAAAATATTGGGAATCAAAATTCTCCTGAGAGGGATGATGTGGGGGAGGCTCATTCTAATTAATATTGTCGTTCAATTATGGGGATAAATTAAAATTGTTATTGTTCTATACATACTTATTTATTATAATTACCTGTAAATATTGATACAGCACAATTCAAGTATTTAAATATCAAATAGCAAACATAGATATGGTCGGTGTTCAGACAGACTGATCCAAGTGTTTTTTTCAATCGAGTAAGAAAAATGTACCCCAAACATGTGAAACATAAAAATATTATAGATATTTACTGTAATTTACTGTAATGTATCTATTTGATGATACATTTGTATCAAAATAACATGGAAGATATAAAATTGATGGAGTTCTTTACGTATCCCTAGAGCTCCAAAATTCATCTAGTCTGGTCTGTCTAAACACCGACCATATGATTCTCAAAAACTCATGAGAATGGTATTTTACTCTTTGAACTGTTATTTAATTTGGATGTGTTTAAAAGATTTATAAATTTAATTTATTATTGATGTTACGAGCTATGTCTGTAGTTAAACTTAATGCTACACAAGAAATATATTTGAATCAAAGTATTTTTATATATAAATCATATGAAAAAAAATGTTCCAGAAAGTACTCTAGAATTCTTTGGGAGCGTCTCCCGGGATTCTTCCTTAAATCATTCATGAATCCTTCAAATCCTCTCTGGGATTGTTCTGCTGAAAATCTTGAGATTATTTCTGAATTTTCTTCCAGATATCGCTTTGGGATTCATCCAAAAAAAAACGTTACCATTCCGGTATTACTTCTGAGATTCTTTCGGATATCCCATTGCGATTATTCTGGACATCTTTTTGGATTTTTTTGCAGAACTCTGTATGTGATTTTGCGTGTATCTCCTTAAGGATTACTTTTGAAATCCAGGAAATTAAATTCTTTGAAATTCTTGAAAATTGTTTTCGAAATACTATGGAAGATTTTACCATAAATCCTGATGCAATCCATTTGGATATTTAAAGAGGATTTTATCAAAAAATGTACGACTCTACTAGAAATTCTTCGAGAATTCCTCCGAAAATAACTCTAGATTTTTATCCGGAAATACTTCTGGTATTCTTATGAGAATGCCTCTGGTATTCTTCCAAAAATGACTTGAGATGCTTTCGGAAATCTTTCTGAAATTCTTCAAGAAATTCCACTGAGATTTTTACGCCAATATCTTTGAAATACTCCTGGGACTCTTACAAAAATCCTGTTGGAGTTTTTTTTTCGGATATCCTTCTATTCTAAATTTTTCAATAAATTTTGCTGGGATTGTGCTGTAATCCAAAAATACGACTGTCATTCTTCCGGATATCATTCAAGAATTCCACCGGAAGTTTTCGTGAGATTCAACCGAAAATCGTTCTGGTATTTTTCAGAAATTCCATTGAGATTCTTAAAAATATCCTTCTGAAAAATTTTCTGAGAATTGTTTTGGGATTATAGAAGGATTTCCAGAAGAATTCCAAGGCGATTCACAGAAACATCACTTCTGTATGAAGGATTATTGTTAATATCTGAAATAATCCCATGAGAATTCTAAATCCAAATTACAGTGATATTCAAAAGAATCCCAGAAGTTATTTCGCAAGAACCCCTGAAAGATTTAAAGGATATTCACAGACATCCAGAAGATTTCATGAATATTTTCCAGAATAATTCCGATGTCCAGATGAACTGCAGAAAGATTCATGGAATAATTTCAAACGGGATTTTCGGAATCATTTGAAAGTAACTTTTAGAAGATCCTCAGAAAAAGAAATCAGTAATCAAAGTAATCGAAAAAATCTCATTATTTCAAGCAATGCTCGTTGGTTCATGTCGAAGGATCAACATGTTCGGCTTAACGAATCTTATTTTAAATATTGAATGACACCACATACAATTAAACTAGTATGTGATTACAATTCTGAATCACCGCAAAAAAAAATATTTAGAATCACAATCCTTCTGAGAGGGATGATGTGGTGGATGCACATTCTAATTAAAATTGTCGTTCAATTATGGCGATAAATTAAAATTGTTATTGTTCCATAAATACTTATTTATTATAATTACTTGTAAATATTGATACAGCATATAAAAAGACATTGGTCCAGAAATTACTCCAGAATTCTATGGAATTTCCCTCCTGGGATTCTTCCTTAAATCACTTATGAATCCTTCAAAACCTCTCTGGGATTGTTCTGGAAATCTAAAGATTATTTCTGATTTTTCTCTAAGTTCTTCTGGAAATCACAGAATACTTACAGATATCGCTTTTGAACTCATCTAAAAAACATCGTTAGCATTCCGGTACTATATCTGAGATTCTTTCGGATATCCTTTGTGATTCTTCTGGACATCTTATTGGAATATTTGCATAAATCTGTATGTGAGTTTGCGTTTATCTCCTTAAGGATTACTTTTGAAATCCTGGAAATCAAATTCGAATCGAAATTCTCGAAGATTCTTTCGGAAATTCAATGGAAGATTCTAACAAAAATCCTGATGCAATTCTTCTGGATATTTTTAGAGGATTTTGCCAAAAAATGTACTACGACTCTACTACAAATTCGTCGAAAATTCCTCCGAAAATAACTCTGGCCTTTTTCCGGAAATACTTCTGGGATTATTATGAGAATACCTCTGGTATTCTTCCGGAAATCACCTGAGATGCTTTCGGAATCCCTTTAGAATACTTTCGAGGATGCTTCCGAAAATCTTTCTGAAATTATTCTAGAAATGCCACTGAGATTTTTACGTCCATATTCTTGAAATTTGTCTGGGACTCTTCCAAAAATCCTGTAGGAAATCTTCCAGATATCTTTCTAGCATTCTTTCGGGAAGCCTTCTGGGATACTTTCGAAAATCTTTCTGAGGATCCTTCAAATCCTTCTGTTAAGGATTCTTGCAGAAATTCTTCCCGAATTACCTCTAGACTCTGGGAGTTTCCTGAATTTTTCAAGAAAACTGTTATTATTTCGACTATCTCTCTAGGATTCTTTCGGAAATTCTTCTACAATACCCCCAGATTTCTTTCTGTTATCCTGCTGGAGGACTTCAAAACATCTTTCAAAGATTCTTCCAGAAATTTTACTGGAATTTTTCAAGAAATTGTTTTGTGGGATTCAACCGTAAATTGTCCTGGTATTTTGTTTAAATACATTGAGATTCTTAGGGAAAAATATACAGGATTCTTAAAATATCCTTCTGAAAATTCTTCTGGAAATTGCTTTGGAATTAAAGGAGGATTTCCGGAAGAATCCCAGGTTGATTTACAGAAGAACCACAGAGAAATCACTAAAATATTATCAGGGAGATTTCTAAAGGAATTATTTTAAGGATTCTCGTAAATTCCTGAAACAATCTCAGGAGAATTTCGAATGGATTTTGAATGTTTTTTTACAGTGATATCCAAAAGAATCCCAGAAGTTATTTCGCAAGAACCCCTGACGATTCAATGAAATTCAATGAAAAGTCACAGACATTTCATGAATATTTTCCAGAATAATTACGATGTCCAGAAGAGCTTCAGAAAGATTTACGGAATAATTTCAGATGGAATTTCCAGAACCATTTAAAAGTCACTTTCAAAAGATGCTCAGAAAAAAAAATCAGTAATCAAAGAATCTCATAGGTATTTTTTTAAAGTCTCAGTGACTGTCCGGTAGTTTTCTTGGAGGATTTCCATTTGAAGTCAAGAGGGATTTTCAGAAAATTCTGCCAAGGATTTAAGAAAATTTTCAAGGAAAATCAATGATAAATCACGAAAAAAAATCAAAAACACTTCCTTATGAATTTCCAGAAGAATCACAGAGTTTTTTTTTTCTCAAAAAATCTTAGAAAAAAATTCTAAAGAATCACGAAGGAATTTTCGGAATAATTCTGGATATACAAAATTATCTCAGGCAGAAACAATAAAATCAATAGCAATAAATCTGTAAGAATATAAGAAGGATTTCTGTAAGAATATAAGGAGGATTTACAAACAATTACAGAGGAATTTTCGGATGATTTCCATAAATAAAGATTTAAAAAAATCCCCGTCATCTGGAAGATTCTTAGCAGGATTTTCGGAAGTATTCCACAGGGATTTCTGGGAGAATTCCATTGGGATTTACAAAAGAATTCCAGAAGAATTTCCGAAAGAATCCCAAGAATTTGCACGGAAGAAAGTGAAGTGAAATAATAGATTTTTTTGATTATAGTCTCAGGCGTCTTTCCGAGAGTATTCTAGAATAATAGGTATAATCTAAGACATTTTTCGGAAAGAATCTCAAAGGGATTTTGAAGAACTTTCAAAGAGTTTCACGGAAGAAATACTGAAGAATTACGAGGAAAATATCAGAATTTAAATAATAATTTCGATTGGATTTCCAGAAGAAATCCCGAGAAATTTTGTGAGAATCCCGAACCCAGATTTTTAAAATAGATTCCATTACACTGGAAAGCAATCATTAAATCATTTTCGGCAGAATTCCAGAATTTTACGGCAGAATTCCAGAATTTTACAGCAGAATCCTGAAAGGATTTCCATAATAACCCAAGATGGGTTTCTGGGATAGTCCAATAGGAAGTCCCAAGGAGGTTATTGGAAAAATCAGAGCGATCAAAGAAATAACTACATATAATAATTTCAGAAGGGTTTCTGAAAGAATCTCAGTGAATTTTCAAGATGTCCTCTAGCAACACAGTAATATATACTAATATTTACAACTCAATACTTAATTATAAATTGCGTTAAGGTGATTATAGAACAAAGCCACACCTCAAATTTTCAAAAGCACAAGACTTGAGAACCAAACAGCTCTCACCGTTGAAAATTTATCCCATTAGTCACCACCAGCAAGCAAGCAGATTGATTGGTTTTCAACGCAAACTGTTGTCAGATTCTCCAGTCTTGTGCCCTTGTTTGGCTTCGTTTTATAATCACCTTAAGCTGAGTGTACGCCATCCAGTTTGGGGGCGGATTGACGGTATCGAAGTAGATTAAAAACAATTATAGGAGAACGTGTGGAAAATACATATGAACTGCGCAGAATACATCAGACCGATTTAGCATTGCTGCGCACTTCTAAAAGCATTTTATTTTTATTAAAATGTTTGATAATAGTAGAACGACAATGATCATCAGTTGATTTTCCGCTACTGTTTTTTTTAAATCACAATTGTTATTTCTTTCCGTGCACGCGCTCGGGAAATGAATCTGGCCATGGTGCAACAACCGCGCTACATTCGATGAATCCTATGCGACAAAAATTGTCGGCGCTATCCGTCAAATTCGCTCACCAAAGCTATTTTGGTGACTTTAACATCACAGCTACTGTATTCCTCCCACTGATCGCTGGATTCTCAAATTTCTCAAACTTTCAACACAAGCGCATGGACGAATGGTAGTCGGAGAACTGTCAAAACGTATGGAAAATAATGAAAAACGTAAATTACTTGCAATTAGGAACCTGGATCAAAAAAGTAGTGATAAGAAATCAAGTGTAAAGCGAAAACATAACTTTTTGTGTTTAGTTCATCTTCCGTGGTGTTTTCTTTGCTTCAGGATTTCGTTTTTACTACCACTGAAAAAGAGCGATCTATTGCTTTTTCAGTTTTGAATATCGCCCTATTGTAGTCGAAAACTGACAAAACGTATTAGAAATAACTATAACGTTCATTACTTGAAATTAAGAAACCGTACCAAAGAAGTAATGATTTGAAATGAAGCGTAGATTGAATAGATAATATTGTCTGTTTAGTTAATCTTCCGTGATGATTTCCTTATTAAATGATTTCATTTTACCACTCAAAAGACCCATATGTTGCCTGTCAAGTTTCGAATACCATCCTATCAACATGCTCGGAAACCAAAACAAGTTGTGCATTTGACTAGGGTGACAATCTCCTGGAGATTCAAAATCAGGACATTTTGCAATATTCACATCATTTTTGTAAGTTCCATTTCGTCCAAAGTACTAGACATAATTTATATTCCAAACAGTAGCGATTTTGCTACGATCTCAAATAGCGATCTTATTAGAAATTTCACAAAGAAGCTTCCGTTATATTTCCGTTAGGATCTTATGAGAGTTCACTAAGGATTTCGTCAGAAAACCATGAAGGTTCCCAGGTACGTTATAAATTTGACAACATGTTCTTTCACTATCACTCATACTTGCTAACCCTTCTATCTTCCCTCTGCCATTCTCTTTCCACCACCCAGAAGAATGTCGCGGAGAAATGCTGGGATGCAGGCAAACAATGTTTTTTTGTCATTCCGACTTCTAGATGAGCCCCGTTCAATTGTCTGCTTCAAAAATAACCCTTGTTGCAAAGTCAATCTAGAGAAATCCAGATTGGAACTAGAAATGGATGGCAAGCTGAAGCTTGCTGCAATTTGAACAAGTTCTTGGCACCCACGTATCGGGAATTTTGTCAGCTTCACGTACGTATTTTTGACATTCCGCAAATCGACTGTACTTTGTAAACAATCAACATGGAAGCCGAAAGAAGGGAAAAAAATGTGCACAGTTTTTTGGAAAATCCATTGTGGCCTGCATCTAGGCTAGCTAAACAGCTGAAATTGCCCAAAAATACCGTATGGCGCGTTATCAAACAGTATAAGGAAACATTGACGACGATTCGGAAGCCTCAAGCCAATCATCATAGTGGAACTGTCGACCGGAAACTGCGAGGTGAGATTTTCAAGACGATTAAGAGGAACCCCAATGTGTCGGACCGTGATTTGGCCAGAAAATTCGGTGCTGCCCATAGTACCGTGAGGAAAACTCGACTCCGTGAAGGAATCAAGTCGTATCGAGCTAGCCAACACTCAAATCGGACCATAAAACAGAATAGTGTGGCCAAAATCCGTGCTTGGAAGCTATACGATTAAGTTCGACGGGTGTCTTCTGATGGACGATGAAACCTATGTCAAGGCTGACTTCGGGCAAATCCTAGGTCAAAAATTTTACTTGGCAACGGCTCGGGGGGATGTTCCAGCCAAATTTAAATTTAAACCCCATGGGGCTGTACAAAAAAGTCTGTCTCTCTCTCTTACCCACCTTCATGAAATTAGTAAACAACAAGGCCAGTAAATGTCAAAATCTCATGCAAAACCAAAACAGTGTAGAGCCCCATAAATACAAGTTTCCTGTATGAATCCAAATTACCCTTCCCATGAACACGTTTTCCATGGGTACTACGATTGAAACAAACCCAATAGTTTATAAAACGATTAATTATCATTTTATATGAATTGTTTCAACTTACACCTTCAAATGTAATTAAAGGTATATATCAAACATTTCCAATAAAGGAAAAATACTCTATATGAAATTTTTGTTCTAAGCTTACGAAAGAACGTGAGCTTATCGCAATCATTCGAAGGCTACAATAGTTTTGAGATACTTTTTGTAGCAAATTGCATGATTTCTAAGAAGTTCATTTTGAATAAATTCATTGAATTTTTGTATTCAATTCAGATGTACTTTACATATCAACGAGCAACTCTAAGGAAGATACCAATATGGATTAAGCACTTTTCAAACTTGTAAATGTACAATTATGGCAGCAAATATAAATGTTCATGGAAAATGAAGTCCACGGTCTACTTAAAGAGTTCTATAGAATTCAGTCTGTTATAGGGTAAGTGTTCCTATAGTCGTGGGTGTTCCTATAGTTGCGGTAGTGCCGTTTTCACTGATTATATTGCATTAGCCACAGAACCGACACTGCCAATCGACGTATTGGCTTGTTGATACACGGAATAGTTGAAAAAAGCGTTCAAATTGCTTTAAAACTGATGAATTATCACTAAATTGCTAAAACTTTTCTTACTTGTACCAATAGTTGCGGTAAAGTGTTCCTATTGTGGAGGATCCCATAAGAAAACAACGGATACCGCAACTATAGGAACACAAATTAAAAATATACCGCAACTAAAGGAACACTTTCACTGACATGCCGTGGATTACTGCGATGAAATCATTTTTCTCATTAAGTCAATGGTCGTTACTTCACGTTACAACAGTAACATGTACATTAATAGCGTTTTTTTTCAATTTAGGCTGTTAAATGAAGTTCAATTGTGCTTACTACCTCCACTATTGGTACATCTACCCTAAACTAGTATTAAACTTTGAATTTAAACTACAAGTGTGTAAAACAAATCGAGACAATTATTTGGAGAAAACTTTTGCCACTTTTGAACCATTGTGCGTCGTCATTTTCTCCGACGCATTGTCTCCTGCTGCTGGATGTGACTCGCAGAATATGTGCTGTGTTTGATGGCTCTTTACATGCCGGTCGCTATCATGACATGGCATTGCCATCATAAAACAGTTTTTTTTTGTTATAGTGTTGCGTGATTTTTCCCTCTTTCTCTCTCGGGAGATGTGCACTGCAGGAAAATCGCGCGGTGGCCACGTGCATAAAAGTCACACACAAGTCACCGAACGGTTGTTGGTGGCATAAATGGCGTCCTGATGTAATAAATTGGTGTGTGGTTATGCTGCGGGGCGAGGGGCGGAAGGAAAACCAAGTGAGCCACTGAATGAATCAGAAATTATTGACGCACAACCCGAGCAGATGGAAATTGCTACAGAATACCAAACTATGGTGTATTCATGCAAGATAATTTACAATACTTACTACCTGAAAAAGGTAAGAAAGAGCCCTGCTTAAGGTGAAGGTGCATCGAGGCCAAACCTCAAATTTTCAAGAGCACAAATCTAGAGTACTAAACATCCGTTCAAGCTGAAAACTTAATCGATTGGTCACCACTAGCGTGTAACCAATCGATTAAGTTTTCAGCTCGAACCGCTGTCTGGATCTCTAGATTTGTGCTCTTGAAAATTAGAGGTTTGACTTAAGAGCTAAACAATCTCAAATAATATCTCAAGCATATAGTGCAAACATCAAACTAATGATTGGATCCACTATGATACCAAAATCTGATATGCATAGATAGGTGCAAGTTATTTGTTCCTGCTCGGGAATCAACGGAAACCGAGCTGTGGATGGATGGGTTGCGGAAAATGAGCGAACATGCTGTCGGAACAAAAGTGGCTGAGATGTTCCTCTATAGACAGAGCCGCGCCGCCCCGTCGTCATCGTTGGGTTCCTTATGGCAAAACGTGGAGCCTTTACGGTTCGTTGGAAATGTTCGCCATTCGTGCCGAAGTGCGGTGTCTGAGTGGAATACGAATTGAAGATTGGTTGCGGTATATATGTTGTGGGATTGTTCTTTCCCTTTGGGTTGCTATTTATCGCGGTGGAAAGGCTTTTCGTAGGATTATGCAATATTTGAGTCGAAATATCGTTACATTGTTATTGTTCAACATCAAGGCATAACATGTTAAGTGGAATAAAGCCTTATTAACAGTTCGCTGTTCCCATCAGCTCTTCCATTTTGAGATTTTTTTCTCAGGAATCTCATCTAGAAATTTTCAGAAATCTCGTCTAGAGATTCTCTGGAATCTCGTCCAGAGATTTTCTGGAATCTCGTCAAGAGATTCGTTGGAATCTCGTTTATAGATTTGTTGGAATCTCGTCTAGAGATTCCGTTGGAATCTCTGCTAGAGATTCCGTTGGAATCTCGTCTAGAGATTCCGTTGGAATCTCGCCTAGAGATTCCGTTGGAATCTCGTCTAGAGATTCCGTTGGAATCTCGTTTAGAGATTCCGTTGAAATCTCGTCTAGAGATTCCGTTGGAATCTCGTGTAGAGTTTCCGTTGGAATCTCGTCTAGAGATTCCGTTGGAATCTCGTCTAGAGATTCCGTTGGAATCTCGTCTAGAGATTCCGTTGGAATCTCGTCTAGAGATTCCGTTGGAATCTCGTCTAGAGATTCCGTTGGAATCTCATCTAGAGATTCGTTGGAATCTCGTCTAGAGATTCGTTGGAATCTCGTCTAGAGATTCGTTGGAATCTCGTCTAGAGATTCGTTGGAATCTCGTCTAGAGATTCGTTGGAATCTCGTCTAGAGATTCGTTGGAATCTCGTCTAGAGATTCGTTGGAATCTCGTCTAGAGATTCGTTGGAATCTCGTCTAGAGATTCGTTGGAATCTCGTCTAGAGATTCCGTTGGAATCTCGTCTAGAGATTCGTTGGAATCTCGTCTAGAGATTCGTTGGTTTCTCGTCTAGAGATTCCGTTGGAATCTTGTCTAGAGATTCCGTTGGAATCTTGTCTAGAGATTCCGTTGGAATCTCGTCTAGAGATTCCGTTGGAATCTCGTCTAGAGATTCGTTGGAATCTCGTCTAGAGATTCGTTGGAATCTCGTCAGGAGATTCGATGGAATCTCATCTAGAGATTTGTTGGAACCTCGTCAGGAGACTCGTTGGAATCTCGTCAGGAGACTCGTTGGAATCTCGTCAGGAGATTCGTTGGAATCTCGTCTAGAGATTCGTTGGAATCTCGTCTAGAGATTCGTTGGAATCTCGTCTAGAGATTCGTTGGAATCTCGTCTAGAGATTCGTTGGAATCTCGTCTAGAGATTCGTTGGAATCTCGTCTAGAGATTCGTTGGAATCTCGTCTAGAGATTCGTTGGAATCTCGTCTAGAGATTCGTTGGAATCTCGTCAAGAGATTCGTTGGAATCTCGTCAAGGGATTCGTTGGAATCTCGTCAAGAGATTCGTTGGAATCTCGTCTAGAGATTCGTTGAAATCTCGTCAGGAGATTCGTTGGAATCTTATGTAGAGATTCGTTGGAATCTTATGTAGAGATTCGTTGGAATCTCATCTAGAGATTCGTTGGAATCTTGTCTACAGATTCGTTGGAATCTCATCTAGAGATTCGTTGGAATCTTGTCTACAGATTCGTTGGAATCTCGTCTAGAGATTCGTTGGAATCTCGTCTAGAGATTCGTTGGAATCTCGTCTTGAGATTCGTTGGAATCTCGTCTAGAGATTCGTTGGAATCTCGTCTAGAGATTCGTTGGAATCTCGTCTAGAGATTCGTTGGAATCTCGTCTAGAGATTCGTTGGAATCTCGTCTAGAGATTCGTTGGAATCTCGTCTAGAGATTCGTTGGAATCTCATCTAGAGATTCGTTGGAATCTCGTCTAGAGATTCGTTGGAATCTCGTCTAGACATTCGTTGGAATCTCGTCAGGAGATTCGATGGAATCTCGTCTAGAGATTCGTTGGAATCTCATCTAGAGATTCGTTGGAATCTCGTCTAGAGATTCGTTGGAATCTCGTCTAGAGATTCCGTTGGAATCTCGTCTAGAGATTCCGTTGGAATCTCGTCTAGAGATTCCGTTGGAATCTCGTCTAGAGATTCCGTTGGAATCTCGTCTAGAGATTCCGTTGGAATCTCGTCTAGAGATTCGTTGAAATCTCGTCTAGAGATTCGTTGGAATCTCGTCTATAGATTTGTTGGAATCTCGTCTACAGATTCGTTGGAATCTCGTCTAGAGATTCGATGGCATCTCGTCTAGAGGTTCGTTGGAATCTCGTCTAGAGATTCCGTTGGAATCTCGTCTAGAGATTCCGTTGGAATCTCGTCTAGAGATTCCGTTGGAATCTCGTCTAGAGATTCCGTTGGAATCTCGTCTAGAGATTCCGTTGGAATCTCGTCTAGAGATTCCGTTGGAATCTCGTCTAGAGATTCCGTTGGAATCTCGTCTAGAGATTCCGTTGGAATCTCGTCTAGAGATTCGTTGAATTCTCGTCTAGAGATTCGTTGGAATCTCGTCTATAGATTTGTTGGAATCTCGTCTACAGATTCGTTGGAATCTCGTCTAGAGATTCGTTGGAATCTCGTCTACAGATTCGTGGGAATCTCGTCTAGAGATTCCGTTGGAATCTCGTCTAGAGATTCCGTTGGAATCTCGTCTAGAGATTCCGTTGGAATCTCGTCTAGAGATTCCGTTGGAATCTCGTCTAGAGATTCCGTTGGAATCTCGTCTAGAGATTCCGTTGGAATCTCGTATAGAGATTCCGTTGGAATCTCGTCTAGAGATTCCGTTGGAATCTCGTCTAGAGATTCCGTTGGAATCTCGTCTAGAGATTCGTTGGAATCCCATCTATCAATTCGTTGCAATCTTGTCTACAGATTCGTTGGAATCTCGTCTAGAGATTCGTTGGAATCTCGTCTAGAGATTCTGTTGGAATCTCGTCTAGAGATTCTGTTGGAATCTCGTCTAGAGATTCCGTTGGAATCTCGTCTAGAGATTTGTTGGATTCTCGTCTAGAGATTCTTTGGAATCTCGACTTTAAATTCGTTGGAATCTCGTCAGGAGATTCGTTGGAATCTCATCTAGAGATTTTTGGAATATCGTCTACAGATTCGTTGAAATCTCGTCTACAGATTCGTTGGAATCTCGTCTAAAGATTCGTTGGAATCTCGTCTATAGATTCGTTGAAATCTCGTTTAGAGATTCGTTGAAATCTCGTTTAGAGATACTTTGAAATCTCGTCTAGAGATTCCATTGGAATCTCGTCAAGAGATTCGTTGGAATCTCGTCAGGAGATTCGTTGGAATCTCGTCAAGAGATTCGTTGGAATCTCGTCAAGAGATTCGTTGGAATCTCGTCTAGAGAATCGTTGGAATCTCGTCAGGAGATTCGTTGGGATCTTATGTAGAGATTCATTGGAATCTCATCTAGAGATTCGTTTGAATGTTGTCTACAGATTCGTTGGAATCTCGTCTAGAGATTCCGTTCGAATCTTGTCTAGAGATTCCGTTGGAATCTTGTCTAGAGATTCCGTTGGAATCTCGTCTATAGATTCCGTTGGAATCTCGTCTAGAGATTCCGTTGGAACCTCGTCTAGAGATTCGTTGGAATCCCATCTATCAATTCGTTGCAATCTTGTCTACAGATTCGTTGGAATCTTGTCTAGAGATTCCGTTGGAATCTCGTCTATAGATTCCGTTGGAATCTCGTCTAGAGATTCCGTTGGAATCTCGTCTAGAGATTCCGTTGGAATCTCGTCTAGAGATTCCGTTGGAATCTCGTCTAGAGATTCGTTGGAATCCCATCTATCAATTCGTTGCAATCTTGTCTACAGATTCGTTGGAATCTTGTCTAGAGATTCCGTTGGAATCTCGTCTATAGATTCCGTTGGAATCTCGTCTAGAGATTCCGTTGGAATCTCGTCTAGAGATTCCGTTGGAATCTCGTCTAGAGATTCCGTTGGAATCTCGTCTAGAGATTCCGTTGGAATCTCGTCTAGAGATTCCGTTGGAATCTCGTCTAGAGATTCCGTTGGAATCTCGTCTAGAGATTCCGTTGGAACCTCGTCTAGAGATTCCGTTGGAATCTCGTCTAGAGATTCGTTGGAATCTTATGTAGAGATTCGTTGGAATCTCATCTAGAGATTCGTTGGAATGTTGTCTACAGATTCGTTGGAATTTCGTCTAGAGATTCGTTGGAATCTTGTCTAGAGATTCCGTTGGAATCTCGTCTAGAGATTCCGTGTGAATCTCGTCTAGAGATTCCATTGGAATCTCGTCTAGAGATTCCGTGTGAATCTCGTCTAGAGATTCCGTTGTAATCTCGTCTAGAGAGTTCGTAGGAATCTCGTCTAGAGATTCCGTTGGAATCTCGTCTATAGATTCCGTTGGAATCTTGTCTAAAGATTCCGTTGGAATTTCGTCTAGAGATTCGTTGGAACGTCTAGAGATTCGTTGGAATCTCGTCAGGAGATTCGTTGGAATCTCGTCAGGAGATTCGTTGGGATCTTATGTAGAGATTCATTGGAATCTCATCTAGAGATTCGTTTGAATGTTGTCTACAGATTCGTTGGAATCTCGTCTAGAGATTCCGTTCGAATCTTGTCTAGAGATTCCGTTGGAATCTTGTCTAAAGATTCCGTTGGAATCTCGTCTATAGATTCCGTTGGAATCTCGTCTAGAGATTCCGTTGGAACCTCGTCTAGAGATTCCGTTGGAATCTCGTCTAGAGATTCCGTTGGAATCTCGTCTAGAGATTCCGTTGAAATCTCGTCTAGAGATTCCGTTGGAATCTCGTCTAGAGATTCGTTGAAACCTCGTCTAGAGATTCGTTTGAATCTCGTCAGGAGATTCGTTGGAATCTCGTCTAGAGATTCATTGGAATCTCGTCTAGAGATTCGTTGGAATCTTATGTAGAGATTCGTTGGAATCTCATCTAGAGATTCGTTGGAATGTTGTCTACAGATTCGTTGGAATTTCGTCTAGAGATTCGTTGGAATCTTGTCTAGAGATTCCGTTGGAATCTCGTCTAGAGATTCCGTGTGAATCTCGTCTAGAGATTCCATTGGAATCTCGTCTAGAGATTCCGTGTGAATCTCGTCTAGAGATTCCGTTGTAATCTCGTCTAGAGAGTTCGTTGGAATCTCGTCTAGAGATTCCGTTGGAATCTGGTCTATAGATTCCGTTGGAATCTTGTCTAAAGATTCCGTTGGAATTTCGTCTAGAGATTCGTTGGAACGTCTAGAGATTCGTTGGAATCTCGTCAGGAGATTCGTTGGAATCTCGTCAAGAGATTCGTTGGAATCTCGTCTAGAGATTCGTTGGAATGTTGTCTACAGATTCGTTGGAATCCCGTCTAAAGATTTATTAGAATTTCGTCTAGAGATTTGTTGGAATCTCGTCTAGAGATTTGTTGGAATCTCGTCTAGAGATTCGTTGGAATCTCGTATAGAGATTCGTTGGAATCTCGTCTAGAGATTCGTTGGAATCTCGTCTAGAGATTCGTTGGAATCTCGTCTAGAGATTCGTTGGAATCTCGTCTAGAGATTCGTTGGAATCTCGTATAGAGATTCGTTGGAATCTCGTATAGAGATTCGTTGGAATCTCGTCTAGAGATTCGTTGGAATCTCGTCTAGAGATTCGTTGGAATCTCGTCTAGAGATTCGTTGGAATCTCGTCTAGAGATTCGTTGGAATCTCGTCTAGAGATTCGTTGGAATCTCGTCTAGAGATTCGTTGGAATCTCGTCAGGAGATTCGTTGGAATCTCAACTAGAGATTCGTTGGAATCTCATCTAGAGATTCGTTGGAATGTTGTCTACAGATTCGTTGGAATCTCGTCTAAAGATTCGTTAGAATCTCGTCTAGAGATTTGTTGGAATCTCGTCTAGAGATTCGTTGGAATCTCGTCTACAGATTCGTTGGAATCTCGTCTACAGACTAGAAGACTAGAATACTAAAAGACGAGATGACTAGAGCCCTAGAAGTCTAGAATACTAAAATACTAGAAGACTAGAAGAGTAGAAAAGTAGAAAACTAGGAGAAAAAAGCCTGAGCGACTGAAAGATAAGGAAAACAGGAAACTTGAAGAGCAGAAAATAGAATACAGCAGAAAATTGAATTGATAATGGTACAATACAGTTCAAAATATGTAATAATTTTTTTTTTTTTTTTGAAATTATTCTTAAAACTGCACCTCGGAACAAATGCTATACAGTTCTAACATCTACCTGCACTGAGTCTGCAACCTATCAGAACATCACAAGGACGAACAGCCAAAAAGGAGCGCTCCGCATTTCTACAGCGTCTACGTTTGGTATCAAACATATGCTACATAAATAAATACATAAATAATAATGGCGGTAGCTGATGCTATACCACTCAGCCGGAAATAGGCAATTGAGGAGATCGCTTCGTTCGAATTTCGATCAAATATTTACTGTATCGATTATGTTGCCTCCAATAATATCGGAGCAAGGTTGTTTTCTCATCTCGCTCCTTTCTTCTCCTAAATGAATTCTTCTTCGCACCAGAAGCAACCTCGTGCGGAGCTGAATCAACCTGAAAAGACACAAACCCCACGGGGAGACGTCGGAAGTTGTTTGCAGTTTGCCCAATTCGTGGAAATCCATTCCGCCAAGATGTGCTTTGTCTTCTATCATCTCTCGGCGGCCAATGAAATTATTACAAAGAAGGATAGAAAAGCTCCCAAGCGGACCGGTATAAGATTCCCAATATCAGCAAGAATATGATGAGATGTCTTCTTCTTGAGAAAAAGAAATGTCTGATTCGTCAAAGCCGACCCAAACTAGAGAAAACCCCCAACGGGGACAATGTTTGCCAACCGAAGCAGAAAACTGATGCCGATGGCAGTGGGTAGAGAGAGAGAGAGAAAAAAATAAAGCAAAACACACAAAGACACTTTGCTCGATCTCAGGAAATAGGATTCCATCTTTGCCACTACATTTGAAATGAAAATGAAACCGCAAAAGTAGGTCCCTCGTTTCGCTCGGTTGCCAGGGCTGGCCGTTCTATCCATCGCAATCTGACCATCCCATAGGGCGGGCCCAGATAGACTTAGCGGTAAGCGCGCAGCTGTTAAGCAAGACTAAACGTGGGTTCGAATCCCACCAGATGAAGGTTTTTTCGGATTGGTATTTTTGACGACTTCTCAGGGCATAGAGTATCTTCGTACCTGCTACACGATATATACATGCAAAATCGGTAGATTGGCAAAGAAAGCTCTCAGTTCACTAAGCTGAGAAGCAGGCTCTGTCCCTATTGGAGCGTAACACCAGACAGAGAACGAGAGGTGATATTGATGCTTTTGTAAACCTGACGGCAGAGTCGACCTATCCATTCAAAGGGAAATCACCTATCACTTGCAGTAGCAATGTCCATTCGGTGAAACGGCCCTGACTTGTGCACCGTGTGCACACAGTAGCAGGCGTTGATTCGTAGATGTTTATCTACACGGAGTCCCGTTACCATTGGTGACCCCGTCCCGGATAAACAACGACCGTGTGAGGCCTCACACAGAATGTTTTACAATTTAATAATTTAGAATCCGACGAAAAGTCCTTTGATGTTGGAGCTTCCTTCATGCGTTACAGAAATCGCGCTGAAATCGATGGGTAAACAATTTTCGATGGAAGGTACGTGGGATGGCAGTTGCTTACACGTGTGGGATACCGAACATCCGCCCGCTCGTTGGCGGTTTTTTTCAATCACTTACTCAATCATTGAGTGATGAGGAAGTCGGTGGTTGGAGGAAGAGTGATTTTTTTTTCTCGAGTAGTGTTGATTAACGCTGAGCATAACCGTGATTGAAAAGTAAATTGGCAGATTAACTTGTGATTAAAGTCTTTTAATCTTCTACACTTCAAGTTTTCTAGTCTTCTAGTCTTCTTGTCTTCTAATCTTCTAGTCTTCTATATATCTAGTTTTCTAATTTTTCAGTCTTTAAGTCTTCAAGACTTCAAATCTTTTAAAATTCTAGTCTTCTAGTCTTCTAGTCTTCTAGTCTTCTAATCTTCTAGTCTTCTAGTCTCCTAGTCTTCTATACTTCTAGTCTTCTAGTCTTCTAGTCTTCTAGTCTTCTAGTCTTCTAGTCTTCTAGTCATCTAGTCTTCTAGTATTCTAGTCTTCTAGTCTTCTAGTCTTCTAGTCTTCTTGTCTTCTAATCTTTTAGTCTTTTAGCCTACTTTCAGTCTTTCAGTCTTCAAGTCTTCAAAACTTCTAGTCTTCTAGTCTTCTAGTCTTCTGGTCTTCTAGTATTCTAGTCTTCTAGTCTACTAGTCTTCTAATCTTGTATTTAACTAGTTTTCTAAGTTTTCAGTCTTCATGTCTTCAAGACTTCTAATCTTATAATCTTATAGCCTTCTAGTATTCTGATCTTCTGGTCTTCTAGTTTTCTAGTCTTCTAGTTTTCTAGTCTTCTAGTCTTCTAGTCTTCCGGTCTTCTGGTCGTCTGGTCTTCTAGTCTTCTAGTCTTCTAATCTTCTAGTCTTCTAATCTTGTATTTATCTAGTTTTCTAAGTTTTCAGTCTTCATATCTTCAAGACTTCTAATCTTATAATCTTCTAGCCTTCTAGTCTTCTGATCTTCTGGTTTTCTAGTTTTCTGTCTTCTAGTCTTCTAGTCATCTACTCTTCTAATCGTCTAGTCTATTGGTCTTCTGGTTTTCTGGTCTTCTAGTCTCCTGGACTTTTAGACTTCTAGTCTTCTAGTCTTCTTGTCTTCTTGTCTTCTTGTCTTCTTGTCTTCATGTCTTCTTGTCTTCTTGTCTTCTAGTCTTTAAGTTTTCTAGTCTTCTAGTCTTCTATTTATCCAGTTTTCTAATTTTTCAGTCTTCAAGTCTTCGAAACTTCTAGTCTTCTAGTCTTCTTATCTCCTAGTCTTTTAGTCTTCCGGTCTTCCGGTCTTCTGGTCGTCTGGTATTCTAGTCTTCTAGTCTTCTAGTCTTCTAGTCTTCTAGGCTTCTAGTCTTTTAGTCTTCTAATCTTCTAGCTTTCTTTTTATCTAGTTTTCTAATTTTTCAGTCTTCAAGTCTTCAAGACTTCTAATCTTATAATCTTATAGCCTTCTAGTATTCTGATCTTCTGGTCTTCTAGTTTTCTAGTCTTCTAGTTTTCTAGTCTTCTAGTCTTCTAGTCTTCCGGTCTTCTGGTCGTCTGGTCTTCTAGTCTTCTAGTCTTCTAATCTTCTAGTCTTCTAATCTTGTATTTATCTAGTTTTCTAAGTTTTCAGTCTTCATATCTTCAAGACTTCTAATCTTATAATCTTCTAGCCTTCTAGTCTTCTGATCTTCTGGTTTTCTAGTTTTCTGTCTTCTAGTCTTCTAGTCATCTACTCTTCTAATCGTCTAGTCTATTGGTCTTCTGGTTTTCTGGTCTTCTAGTCTCCTGGACTTTTAGACTTCTAGTCTTCTAGTCTTCTTGTCTTCTTGTCTTCTTGTCTTCTTGTCTTCATGTCTTCTTGTCTTCTTGTCTTCTAGTCTTTAAGTTTTCTAGTCTTCTAGTCTTCTATTTATCCATTTTTCTAATTTTTCAGTCTTCAAGTCTTCGAAACTTCTAGTCTTCTAGTCTTCTTATCTCCTAGTCTTTTAGTCTTCCGGTCTTCCGGTCTTCTGGTCGTCTGGTATTCTAGTCTTCTAGTCTTCTAGTCTTCTAGTCTTCTAGTCTTCTAGTCTTCTAGTCTTCAAGTCTTCTAGTCTTCTAGTCTTCTAGTCTTCTAGTCTTTTAGTCTTCTAGTCTTCTAGTCTTCTAGTCTTCTAGTCTTCTAGTCTTCTAGTCTTCTAGTCTTCTAGTCTTCTAGTCTTCTAGTCTTCTAGTCTTCTAGTCTTCTAGTCTTCTAGTCTTATAGTCTTCTTTTCTTCTTGTCTTCTAATTTTTAAGTTTTCTAGTCTTCTAGTCTTCTATTTATCCAGTTTTCTAATTTTTCAGTCTTCAAGTCTTCGAAACTTCTAGTCTTCTAGTCTTCTTATCTCCTAGTGTTTTAGTCTTCCGGTTTTCTAGTCTTCCGGTCTTCTGGTCGTCTGGTATTCTAGTCTTCTAGTCTTCTAGGCTTCTAGTCTCTTAGTCTTCTAATTTTCTAGCCTTCTTTTTATCTAGTTTTCTAATTTTACAGTCTTCAAGTCTTCAAGACTTCTAATCTTTTAATCTTCAAGTCTTCTAGTCGTCTGATCTTCTGGTCTTCTAGTCTTCCAGTCTTCTAGCCATCTACTCTTCTAGTCTTCTAGTCTTCTAGTCTTCTAGTCTTCTAGTCTTCTAGTCTTCTAGTCTTCTCGTCTTCTAGTCTTCTAGTCTTCTAGTCTTCTTCTTCTTCGCATTTACGTCCCCACTGGGACAGAGCCTGTTTCTCAGTTTCTCTTTCTTAGTGTTCTTATGAGCAATTCCACAGTTACCAAAGTTACCATTTTCGCATCTCTTCAAGCATTATTCAAAATATTAATTGCTCCATGACATTTCTTCCAAGGCATTTTTCGTTCTGGGCTTCCAAAAAAGCATCCAAGGATTCCTCTAAGAGTTTCTCTTGGAGTTCTTTCAGAGATTCTCCCCTGAATTCCTGCCGAAATTTCATCAGAAATTATCCTAACAATTTCTCCAGGAATTACATTAGGAAAATGCATACACAAATTCCTCCAGTAAAATCTTTACATCAATTCTTTTGGAACATCTCTTCATGGATCCGAAGATTTCACCTGATATTTCTACAAAAAAATTCAATGAATTCCTCTAGGGTTAATTCCAGGGTTTTCTTCAGTAAAATCTCTACATGGAGTTTTCTCGGGATTTATATAGGGATTTCACCAGCAAAATCTCTACAGTGATGCTTCCTAGGGTACCTCCAAGGATTCTCCAAGGATTCCTCCAGAGATGCCTTCAGGAGTCTTTCGGTAATTAACTAAGAAAATCCTTCCTACAGGAGTTTCTTCAGAGACTAACTCTAGCAAAATCTCCAAAGAGATCCCCGCAGAGATTTCTCCAGTATTTTTTTTTCTCATGAATTCCTCCGAGGCTTCAGAAAATATCTAATGGTTTCTTCTAGAAATTAAAAAAAAACGTTGGGAAAATGAAGCATGCGTAGCCGAAAAGCTTGTTTTATGTTCCAAGGATTTCTTCAGGAATTTTCACTCCATAGGCACATGCAAGCGTTTCTCCAGGATTCTTTCCATAAATTTCACCGATAATTCCTCTAAAGATTACTCTAGATTTTTTCAAGAGGTTCCTTCAGAGATTGCTCCAGGAATTCCTCCGGGTACTTATCCATTTCTCAAAAACCTTCTTCAGGAAAGAAGTTGCAGGAAGAATTTCAGGGTTGAAACATGAAGGACTTCTGAATCTCTGTAAGAATTTATAGAGGATTTCTTAGAGGAATCCCCGGAGGATTTTTTGCAGATCCAGAACGAATCTCTGGAGAAATTTATAAGGGAATCTCTGATGGATTACCTGAAAAAAATTATAAGAATAATTTATGTATTGAATTTCCTTGGAGAATTCCTAAAGGAAACTCTTGAGGAATCGCTATAGGAATTAATGAAGTTATTTCCAGAGGAAACCTCAGATCAATTTTCGGTGGAATCTCCGGAAGGATTCCTGAGGCGATCTCTGAAGAATACGTCAGAAATAATTCCTAGAAAAGTTTCGAGAGGACAAGGGGAAGAGCATCAATTTTCGACCAATCACTAATTTTCAACCCATTCATACGGTTTTGGCCTACTTTGTATGAAAATCCGAAAATTGGCACAGAATTCTTGTAAGTCGATAAATAGTGCACTTCCCCTACTTAAAGAATTTCTGGAGAAATATCTAAAGTAATCTATTTAAAAACTGTCGTAGTGTAACCTGGAGGAAGCCTAAAGAACATCTCTGCAAAAATCCTTATAGAGATTTTCCTAGAGGAATTCTTATGTGTTTCTGGAATAATTTTTGAAATCGCTGAAGGCATTTTGGCAGAAACTTCTGGCAAAATCGTTATAGGAATCCCTGTAGAAATACATATTCTTGCAAAAATACCTGGAATAATTCTTGGAGGAATCCCAGGAGGAACTCCTGGCAAAATTCCTGAACGAGTTGCTGGAAGTATTTATGAAGCCCTATCGGAACCGGTCTAGAAAATCTGGTACCGAACAAAAGTTCTTCCTGGAGGTATCTAATAGGTTTCGGAAGGAATCGATAAAACATTCAATAAACGATATCCTGGGGGAAATTCTAAAAATCATGCAGTTCTCGTGTTTCCGACGAAATTTCCTAACGATTTCCCCGACATTTTTATCAGGTCATTCCTGAAGACAATTCTTAGCAATCTTGCACTGATGTTTGCAAGGGTTTTTGAAGGAATTCAAAGGAGAATTTCGAATTAATATCTGGAAGTTAAGAAAGATTTGTTGAGCACGGTAAAAAGAAGCAAGGTATTATACTCCGAAAAAAGGGCATTTGGCAGTGACGTCATTCCTATCGCAAACTCGAACGAGTGCAAAAGAAAACAAGGCCTGCTCTCCTTCACTATCCTCAAGGTCTCATGCTTGACGATAAGAATGACGACACATGAGCAACCACCGAACATGACGATTTTTTTTTAATTTAATTTTCGTATTTTTTGAACCGCCTGAAAATTTGCATACAGATTCTTTATAACCAAAAATGCCATTATGCACTTTCAGACCGCCATTTTGAACCTCGCCTTATTTTTGAGAAGGGCGTATCGGAAAATGCATGGCAAATCTTTAAAAAAACTGTAACTTGAAAACGGTTTGTCCGATCGATTTGAGATCTTCTACAAAGTTGTAGGTATTGCTAAGGACTATATGGAGAAAAATATGCACGGTAAAAAAAGTTACAGATTATTTTTATTTCAGAAACTAAATTTTAAAATCGATATTCTCCAGAAACGTAGTTTCGATTTTTTTATTTTTGGATATGTTTTAGGGGACAACTTATGTGATTTATTGCACAATCTTTCAAAATGGAAGGATTATGGACAAAAAAGTTAAAAATTTTTAAAAAATTACAGATTTTGAAAAAAAAATTGAAATAGAGGAAAACAATAATTTTTATGTAATTATTTGAAAGTACAGAAAAATTGCAATCGAAAAGTACTCAAGTAAATTTTTTCTAGGTTGCATCAATTTCGAGATATACTCATCTATATAAATTAAAATGGAATGGTGTTTGTATGTCACGAAATGGCTTACGAACGGGTACGCGGATTTGGATGATTCTTTCTCCATTTTGTTCGTCAAGGGTTCCGACGTGTTTGTGTGTATAAAAGTTCCAGGACACTCACCGGGAAAGACGGAAAAACGAGAGTGAACGGAACTGTCATTTAGAATGGGACGATTCGGAGCGGTTTTCATCAGCCTACTTGATGGCAAGACGAAGTTTGCCGGGACCACTAGTATTTATATAAAATTTTCAAATAAAAAAAGTAAAATAGGCCTTTTCAAACAAAATTCGTGTTTCTCCATTCCAGAAATACTTTATTTTGATTGAGTGAATCGTAGCTGAATTGTTTATTGTTTGATCAAAACATTTATGCTAAAGTATTGAAAAGAGAGCACGGTAAAAAATATAAACGATATTTTCAAATGAAAATTTGAAGCTAATAGTTCTTAAAAACCGCAACATTGATGTTTTTAATTTTTGGATATATTTTGCGGTTGTTGTAGTTATTGTTTAGGACTATTTGGAAAAAAATATGCACGGTAAAAAAATAATGACAAATTTTATATAAATATGAGTATATCTCGAAATTGATGCAACCTAGAAAAAAATTACTTAAGTACTTTTCGATTGCAATTTTTCTGTACTTTCAAATAATCACATTAGAAATTATTGTTTTCCTCTATTTCGATTTTTTTTTCAAAATCTGTAATTTTTTAAAAAATCATAACTTTTTTGTCCATAATTCTTCCATTTTGAAACATTGTGCAATAAATCACATAAGTTGTCCCCTAAAACATATCCAAAAATAAAAAAAATCGAAACTACGTTTCTGGAGAAAATCATTTTAAAATTTAGTTTCTGAAATAAAAATAATCTGTAATTTTTTTTACCGTGCATATTTTTCTCCATATAGTCCTAAACAATACCTACAACTTTGTAGAAGATCTCAAATCGATCGGACAAACCGTTTTCAAGTTACAGTTTTTTAAAGATTTGCCATGCATTTTCCGATACGCCCTTCTCAAAAATAAGGCGAGGTTCAAAATGGCGGTCTGAAAGTGCATAATGGCATTTTTGGTTATAAAGAATCTGTATGCAAATTTTCAGGCTATTCAAAAAATACAAAAATAATCGGGTTTGCGAAACGGCGTGGAACCGCTCACATGTTTTGATGGAAAATCGTAGTTTACACGTGGGAATGGCTTCCTTGATGTGTCTAGTCATGGAATCAAAGACGTGTTTGTTCGAACCTAGGACAAGACATGTCAGGTCGAAGTACAAAAATGAAACCAATTGCCTGTCAAAAAAGACCACTTCTCATTGGTCGGTTTGGCAAAGGCCTACTTTTACATCGTTGAGTTGGATTACAACAGGGCACTTTGTTGCTAACCTGGCCGTGTTGCTAGTTCATGAGTTAGAGTTTTTATCAAAAGTTTGGAAATTTTTCATGAATTTTTTTTTTCAAATCCATTTATATTCGATTTTAAGTTTACCGCATGTGCTCTTACAATGCAAAAATAATTAAAAAAAAATGCATAAATGAAAGCAAAATAATGGAAATTGTGTCAAGGTTCACTAAAAATCTCGCCGATTTTGAATATAAACCTGAGTTTTAAATAAGCTAACATTCTCCATTGCACTGTTTGAATGAAGCGTGCAAGAAACAACAACATTATGAGTCTTTATTTTTGAATGTGTTCACAAGATTTACTTAAAAAGGATACTGGTAGCACTGGCTTTTGTATCGTCAAGGTTGTCGACTGAAAAACAACGGAACAGTCTTAGTTGAGCTGTCACGTCAAAGTGTGTAATACATGGGCGAACAGTTCGTACTTACAGAACCTCGAACAGTTCGCGCGAATATTGAACGAATAGTTTTGAGCGAACGTTCTTGCATTGCGCGCGTGGTGTAATCAAGGCTTTATGCCTACTGTCAGGACTGTTGTCCACTTCTGTCAAGACTACTTCCAAGCCTTCAGTGACCGGCAAAAAAAAGATCCACCCCAAGCATATATCGAAATCTGCACAAACTTGTGATATTTTTTAAACTTATCATAATTTCAATTAATGTAAAAGTCACATATACCTCCAAACTTCATTTCAGAATAATAACATTATTGATTTTGTTTTCAAAAAATAAAAAATAATTGTGATTACATGGCTTTCTCAGTCTAGGGAAATCAAAACGGAAAGATAAAAATAACAACACGTAACATCAAAACAGTAAAATCCTTGCTAAAACCGGTAAAAGATCCAATACTCCAAAGTGAACAACATAACATCATCTATAGGATACCATGCAACAACTGTGACAATGTTTACATCGGTATGACAACCAATCATCTGAAAAAACGAATCAGTGGACATAAATCTGACATCAATAGGATTGCCAATACCCCTACAGACAGCAATATACACGCAAAAACAGCCCTCATATAACATATTATAGATCATCACCACACATTCAATCTTGACAGTACAACAATAGTAGATCGTACTCTAAGATCGTCAGCGCTACCAATGTTAGAGATGTGCCACATACACAACACACCCAAAACTGTAAATTTCCGTACAGACGTAGATGGCCTCAATACAGCTTACGCCGGAATATTGCACACTATCAAAAGAGCTAACTCTCTCAGAGAGCAAGCTACCAACAACTCACAGCATAGTAGCACAGAAACTCTCGAACAGTTAGAACAGTAACATTACGCCATCTTCAAAATAACAGTTTAACAGTGTCTCGTAGATCAGTGTAGTGCATGGCATTTTTAATAGTGAAAAAGTGTCCCAAATCCGTTCACCCAAACCAAATGAATAGTATTGTAAGTCTCATCGTACATGTCCCGAGTAATCAATGTTAACATACGCAATTTTTATAGGAATACAAGAAGCCCCCCCTTAAACATAACGACAATAAGCTTAAAAATGAAAAACGGTAGACAGTGTAGGTGTAAATTTAATTATGTTGTGTGTTTTATGTTGTAAAAATAAGTTTTTTCTATTTTAGTTTACCCTTGATAAAGGCCAAATACAGAGTGCCGAAACGTTGGGCAAAACAAAACTTTCCGTTTTGATTTCCCTAGACTGAGAAAGCCATATAATCACAGTTAAAATCCTTCCAGTCAAGTATCCTAGATAAAAAATAATAAGTTTACTCCTTACTTAGTTTTTTTTAGTATGACAGAAAAAAAGATCCACTACCGTAAAATTAATTTTTCGTGTAATTTACGTTGATGAGCCCCCGGTTTTGACACTTCATTGTTTTTGTTTGTCGACAACATAAATTGTAGAGCTCTTAAGTCAGTGGTCACCAAACTGTGGCCCGCGGGCCGCATGCGGCCCACAGAGGAGTTTTGAGTGGCCCTCGAACTGATTTTGAAAATTAGTGTAATGTGGCCCGTATGATGTGATTTAATGATGACATGGTTTAAAACAATAAGATATTGAAATCTTGGCAATATTAATAGTGATCTTGCATATTAAACAATTGAATAATTATTAGGAATCGAAATAATTTGGAATTTGGGTTGAAATCTCAGAACTCAGAAGCACAGATAACTTCAAAGCTTTTTCAAAATCCTATTTAAAGCATTCTTTTCATATTTTTTTATGATTCGTGGATAGATTTTGTTGGTTGACAGTAGTTAATTCGAATTCATCTGAATTGATTGACATCAAGGAAGTTGTATTTAAATGGCGTTCTTAATAATACCATAATAAAAGTTGATTTTAATTTTTATGTGGTTTTTTGTTTTGCAGTTTCTTGCTTATACAAACGTTTCGATCACAGCCGATATCAAGTTTATACAAAAAAAACGGGGATTCTGAATCTTAGAAATTCCTTCTAATGAAGTCAATGTATTAACTCCCAGATCATTCTGATTTTTTGTCGTGGATTTTCCTAACACTTGAATATTAATGCTGAATAATTTGAACTAGCTGATTTTATCAAACAAAACTTATTCCTGAAATGAACTGCCGAGTATCATAAATTGAAATTCATGGAATTTTGTCATTTCTTAACTGAATCTCAGTCAAACTTCATAAATTGTCAAATTTCTTCAATTTTCGGAAATTTCAGTTTTTTTTTCTGAAAATCAAATTTGAACTCTTCATAGCTTTCTCAAATTCATAATGTTCAAAATTTCTGGAACGGCAGTGAAACCACATTTTACAGATTTTTGTATGATTTAGGGATGCTTCTTGTAGTTTCAAAGTAGCATATTTGAATTCATCTTTATTATTGATTGACAGCAAAAAAGTAGTAACGTGTAGGAGTGTTTTTCGTCGTGTTTTGATAAATCGATATATTCTCTCATTCTCGATATTTTTTAAATGCTTTGAGAAATAACATGCTCATTATATATGCGGCCCGCGATAAGTTCTGTTAGCACCACAGTGGCCCGCACAATCATTTGGGCTGAGGATCACTGTCTTAAGTCAACTGCAAGTGTTCAAAAGAATTGGTTTTGAAGCTGTGGAAGCTGTGGAAAAATGGGCGGAGGCAAAATTTCAATGCAGATCCGAAACCTTATTTTGCGTGATGCTAAGCGCAACTTATCACAACGAAAAATAGCGGAGAAGTTTGAAGTGAGCCGTGGCGCAGTGCAAAAGATAATACTGAAGCACCAAAAGTTCGGAAGTGTTGCTGATCGAACGGAAAGAGGATCAAAACGCAAGAGCAGTGCGCGAACCGACGACCTGATCATCCGGCAAATCAAGAAAGATCCACGCACAACCGTGCGTGCGATTAAGGAAAGGCTAGATTTGACGATTTCCGAACGTACTATTCGACGACGCATGGCAGAACGGGAATTGAAGAGCTATTTTGCTAAAAAGCGACCAATGATCAGCAAGGTCAACAAACATAAACGACTCCTCTTCGCCAGAAACCACATCAACAAGCCCCTGGAGTTCTGGAAGCATGTCATCTGGTCAGACGAGTCAAAGTTTGAGCTCTTCAACAAGAAACGGCGACTAAGAATTTGGCGGAAGAGCGATGAGGGGCTCCAGGATAGACATCTCCAACCAACAATGAAGCATGGCGGTGGAAACATTATGGTTTGGGGCTGTTTCTCGTGGTTTAGCGTGGGAAACTTGGCTCAAATCAACGGCATTATGACGGCAGAAGGGTACATCGACATATTGTGTGAGAATCTGGAGGAATCGATGCTTAAAATGGGACTGGAGAATAATAACACCTTCCAGCAAGACAACGACCACAAACACACGGTGAAAAAAACACGAGCATTCTTCCGGTCAACCCGCATCAAATGCATGGAATGGCCACCCCAGAGCCCCGATTTGAATACCATTGAAAATCTCTGGGCAATATTTGACAACAAGGTGGATAAAACTGGTGTTACAAATAAACAGGCGTATTTTGCAGCCCTGCAAAAGGCTTGGGACGATTTAGACCAACAGCACCTCCGAAACCTCGTCGAAAGCATGCCAAAGCGTCTTCAGTTGGTGATTGAGGCCAAAGGAGATCATATTGAGTACTAATGATTTGTTTCGATTTTTTTGTTATTGTTTTGTGAAAAAACATGAAGTGGATATTTTTTTCTGTCATACTCAAAAACCTAAGTATAAAGCGATATGATTTTTTTAATTTTCTTTTTAATAAAAATCGATGATGTTTCTATGACAAAATGAAGTTTGGAAGTTTACTTTTCTGTTACATAAACTGAAATAAAAATAAGTTTCAAAAAAATCACAAGTTTGAAGCAATTTTCTTATAAACTGAGAGTGGATCTTTTTCTGTGCCGGTCACTGAAGCCTATCTCAAATAGGCTTTTCTCTGCTCCAAAAAGAAGAAATAAAAATAAATAAATAAAATAAGACATTTGTCAAGGCTTCGGTAAAGAATCTACCCTATCATTTCGATTGCCCATAATTTCATATTCCCGAAAAGCCCATAATCATGAGTCCCTTTAACATCCGGAACAATGTCATTCAAGCTCATTGTACAGGATTGTCATTCAGAGTAACAGCATTCGGGGTCACAGTATTCGAAGCAATGGCTTCAAATTTAACGTAAGATTCTTCAGATCGACACTTACGCTTTGATAACGGAATCTTGCATTGATACCAGTTTCAGCATCAAACTTCAATCCACAGTTTACCTTAACCATTCATACTTTGTATTCTCGATGAAATGAGTCCACAGTTACATACCTGAAATGAAACAAATACAAAAAAATGATTATTGCAACCGTCATAAAAAAAATCAATTATTACAGAAATAACACTTCAAAACCCCATTCCACTGGCCACATTTTATGTCGAAATACTTCCCCCAAAAAATCACTCAGCAATAATAAGCCTGCGTCAAAGTTTCGCCATCCGTTCTGGCCAAAACGATAACCATCATCCATCAGCACCGGGCCCCAAAATTCTACAAACGGCCGAAAATAAAAACGTTGACCTACGCGTAGATATGCAAAACCATTTGTTCTCCAACTGGAAACAACCAACTGCCGCAGCATAATGCCTTTCCACATTTAACTTTACGACACAATAGAAATTTCATCGCAATGAACACATCATCTGACTTTGGGCAATCAAACAACGCATTTGCTTGGTACTTCCATTGGGTCGTTTGGGAGAGAAAAATGAACCGAACGGGCATTTGTTTGACACGCAATGGTATCGAGCAAAAAACACTCACTCCATGCCTAATTTTACTCATTAGAAAGTACCCGCTCTTCTGATGGTATAGTAGACCATGGAATACACCGAAAAACGGTTTCGTTGTTTTGCAACGAAGCCTCCTTTGTGAAACCTTCAATGGAGCCCACGCTCCATCCTGCTGTTGCAGTTCACCTTTCATTCAACTTTGACGGCTCCCGTTGAACCAATGAAAACTTTTAAGAAGCCAATTCGGTTGAGTTTACGTCCCTTCGTCGGCGAATTGTTTCACCTTTCAATGGAAACCGATATGCGAAAAACGATACTACTTCCGTCGTCTTCCAAGCATTTCAACTAAAAACGACACAGGGCAAACACGTGGCCAAAATTTTGAATTTGAAAAAATCAACATCGATATCGAGTTAGAGAACCATAATAAGAGTTGGTTTTCATGGCTACCTCGATGGTCCCTTGGATCATTGACTTTAGGTTATGAAACTTGATGGTCACTTAAATATCGAGTTATGGAGAGTTGACTGTATATTTTTTTCCATGATGAGTTTTGTAAAAAATGATATAAATTTTGAGCTGCACTTTTAAGTTCACAAAAACAATTTTGGCCATGATTGATCCAAAATACTCCTGTGTGCAACGTGTCAAGAAACCTCACCTAGCGACGACGACAACGAAAGCGGTAAGAAAATTCAATTAATTCCACTGGAAGAGTTTCAATCCACCCAATGAAAGTGAAATTTAATACAATGTATTAATCAATTATCCGTCTGTCTTTCCGGCTGGGGCGCGAGGAAACGCCACGTGAATTTTAGGGCGGACGTACGTATGTGCCAATCCTCCGACCCCTTCACGGGTGAGTTTTGGAGTTTTTCCTTCGTCAAAACGAAAGCCGAACAAATGGGGAGAAAATCCCTGTTTTGGGGCGGATTAGTAGACATAGTAAAAACATACCCCCGTCGGGTCGTCGGGTAACTTTTGACCTCACAGTGTTTCGAGAGCTTTCTGCCGGAATTACACAGTGAATATCAAATTATGTAGCTCATTAGGGTGTTTATTGTCTCTAAACCTTCGGACGAAACGAAAACACCCAGGCGGAAAAGTTGTTCTGCTCATTGAGCGTTAAAAAGTGTACAAAAAGCCCCGACAATGCTCGGATTATGGAAACCGCAGTCATTTTTGAATGAATTAGCAGGGATTAGGGTTCGCTTGAATGAGCTTTTGTCATCTAATTTGCATCGCTTTGATTTCACTGGAAAAATGTTAATTTTCGACTCACGTTTGCCGCGCTCCATCTGGTATTGAAAACGATTTGCTTCAATTGAGGGATTTTCCTTGGAAATACCTACTCCAATGTCAATTTCAAACTTCGGCCTCCGAAAGCGGATATTATTCAATTGATGGAATTATATTTTGGTTCCGTCCAAATAGTTTAGCCTACGCAATTTCGCAGCACGATGCTATGCCATTTTGGTACGGAAATGGTAAAATAAATAGCCACCGGCGCGACTAATGGTAGGAGCTTTATGGAGAAAGCGTGGGTAGGTATTAGAAATAGGCCCAGTATCAATATCGTCGAGACGATGGAGACCGAAACATATTTGTGGGATTGCTTGAAGCTATTTTTTTCACTAAGTTCTAAATCAAGAATTCCTAGCAGAATACCTTCTTCAAAAATAACAATTCTGAGAATATGTCATAATTGTAGAGCAATTAATCTGCGTTTTTTTATCATACTCATATCCAAAATTAAATTGTTCAATTTTCTAGTTTTTCTATGATTTATATCTAGTCTTTTCAGACATTTAAAGTTCTTCTCTCATCTTCTTATGTGCTTTGACAAGTATTCTGGTCCTATGATTTTCCAAGCTACGGGTTCTTCTACTGGTTGTTGTTTTCGTATCCTGTTTTTTTTGCCTTCTGCATATCTAACTGAGTGGTTTCCATAACTTCTCAAATAACGTCGTGTATTTCGTGATTTCGTGATTCGCTGTTCGAATGCTTTAATCTTTGGTCTAATATTTTTATCTGGTTTTCTATTATATTTTCTGTTTATTTCTAGTCTCAAACTTCATACTTTCGATGTTCAGAGAGACCAGACTACATAGTGTTTTGGCCTTATAAAGAAAATTTAGGTAATTAGAAGCAGGTGTAGGTGACAAAAACCTAGTTTTGAGAAAATCGACTTCATATTTTTTTTTTCATTCCCAAAAATTGTATGAGAGGCAAAATACCAATATATTATTCTTTTTTATCGGACGGAAAATTTACCTCAAAATACCGTTGACAAACTTAAAAACCTTAGAATTTTAACTCAAAACCGACGAAAATGTCACTTACACACCTTTGCGTTTGAGATCCCTAATTCAAGGATTAGTTCAATACAAATATCTTATCAAATAGATAAGTTTAAATATTACAGCATATGAGGCAAATATTTTGTTATTCTGAATGCTGTTATTTAATACAATTTCCTTTATTCAATAAAAACACGTGCTCATGTTATAAAATTTCCAGGGCTTGTCATTCTCCATTTTTTTTCTTCGTTTTATGTATATCTAGCCTTCTAGTCTTTTGGTCTTCCAATTCTTTTGGTATTCGTTTCGTCGAACCTTCATCTTGGGATCATATGTTAAGGTCCAGAGGAATATGAGATCCCAAGTAAAGGTTCTCAAAGATTTAAATTTTTGGTCTCCTGGAACTGTGGTCGTTTGATCTCCTGTATATTAGGATTTAATATCTTTTGAACTGCTTTTCTGATTTTAATTTTCATGTTTACGTTTCTATAAACCAACTGCCTTATTGTTTTCTCTTCATTTATATATTTCAATTGTTTCATCAGTATATCCTCACGTTGTATTTTATTCATCAAAATGTCTTTTGCTCTTTTGATCAACTTTTCTTCTATATTAATTTCGACTATTCTGGTACTCCAGCGTTCATCGTAAAAATCCAATTGAAAATCTTCTCGGAATATTCTCCGGAACCTTCCCAGACTCCACTCAGGATTTCCCACACAATCCTGTCGGGGTTTTCCTAAAAATCATCAAAATCCAATCAGAATTCTTCTCACAATCTTCTCAGAGTTCACCACAGAATCCATGCTTCTCAGAATCCTTTCAAATTTCTCATCAGAAACGCCTCAGGATTTTCCTCAGGATCGCATCAGGATCCTATCAGGATTCTCAATTGAATGCTTTGAATAAGAATGCAGTCAGGATTTTTTTTCAGAATCATCTAAGGATTTTTGTCAGAACCCTCTAAGGATTCTCTTCAGAACCCTTCAGGGATTCTGTTCAGCTTATTCTCAAAATTCGCTCATGATTTTCATCGAAATCTGCTCAGAACCCTCCTCAGAAAACTCTCAGGATTTTTCCAGAATCCTCTCAGGATAATCCTCATAATTCTCTCAGGATTCTACTTAGAATCCTCACAGGATTCTTCTTAGAATCCTCACAGGATTCTCCTCAGAATGCTCTCAGGATTCGTCTCAGAATCCTCTCAGGATTCTCATTGGAATCTCTCTCAGGATTTTTCTCAGAATCCTCTCACAATTCTCTTCAGAATCCACTTAGTATTCCCCTCAGATTCCTCTAAGGATTGACCTCAGAATCCTTTCGGGAGTCCTCTCAGAATCCTCTTAGGTTTGACCTCATATTCCTCTAAGGATTCTTATCAGAATCCTCTCAGGATTCTCCTCAGATTCCTCATAGGATTCTCTTCAGAAACCTCTCAAGATTCTCTTTAGAATCCTCTCAGGATTCTTTTCATAATTCTCTTTGAAATCCTTTCAGGATTTTCTTCACAATCGTCTCAAAATTCTCTTCACAATCCTCTCAGGATTCCTCCTAGAATCCTCTAGGGATTTTCCTCAGAATCCTCCAAGGGTTTTCTTCAGGATCCTCGGAGAATTTTGTTCAGAATCCTCTCAGGTTTTTTTTTATGAATTCGTATCAGAATACTCTCAGGATTGTTTTCAGAATCCTCTCTGGAATGTCTTCAGAATCCTCTCAGGATAAGCATTCTCTCAAGATTCCTTTCAGAATTCTCTCAATATTCTCAAGATGCTCTGATGACTCTCCTTTCAGAACTCTCTCAATATTCTCAACATGCTTTGATGACTCATACTATTCTCAGAATTCTCTTCAAAATCCTCTCAAAATTCTCTTCAAAATCCTCTCAAGATTCTCCTCAGATTCCTCTCAAGATTCGTATCAGAATTCTCTCAGGATTCGTCTCAGAATCCTCTCAGGATAAGCCTCAGAATTCTCTCGGAATTTTTTTCAGAATCCTCTCAGGATTCTCCTCAAAATCTTCCTCGAAAATTTCCTCAGAATCACTCTCAGGATTTTGCTCATAATGCTCTTCAGAATCTCTCTCAGAATTTTCCTCGGAATCCTTACAGGGTTCTCCTCAGAATCCTCTCAGGATACGTCTCAGAATCCTTTCGGAAGCCCCCCAAGAATCCTTTCAGGTTTGACCTCAGAATCCTCACAGGATTCTCCTCAGAATCCTCTCTGGATTATCTTCAGAAACCTCTAAGGATTCTCTTCAGAATCCTCTGAGAATTCTTTTTAGAATCCGCTCAGAATGCTGTTCGGATTCCTCTCAGGATTTTCCTCAGAATCTTCTCAGAATTCTCTTCACAATCCTCTCAAGATTCCCCTCAGAATCCTCTTGGGATTTTACTCAGAATCCTCTCGGGAATCCCCTCAGAAACCACTCAGGTTTTTCCTCAGAATACTCTCAGCATTTCAGGATTTGCTTCAGGATTCTCTTCAGAATCTCCTCAGGATTCTCTTTAGATTCCTGTCAGGATTCTACTCAGAATCCTTTCAGAATTATCCTCAAAATCCTCTCAGGATTAGCCACAGAATCCTCTCAGGATTGTCTACAGAATACTCTCAGGATTCGCTTCAGAATCCTCTCAGGATTCTTTTCAGAATCCTCTCTAGGGATTTTCCTTAGATGCCTCTCAGAAATCTCTTCAGAATCCTCTCAGGATTCTCAGCGGGATCCCCTCAGGATTCTCTTAAGAATTCTCTCAGGATTCTCTTCCAAATCCTCTCATGATTCTCTTCAGAACCCTCTTCAGGATTCTCTTCAGAATCCTATCAGGATTCTCTTCATAATCGTCTCAGAATTCTCTTCAGAATCGCCTCAGTTTTCTCCTCAGAATTGTCTAAGGGATCTAATCAGAATCCTCTCAGAATTCTCCTCTAAATCCTCTCAAAAATCTCTTCAGAATCCTCTCAGGCTTCTCTGCAAAATCCTCTCAGATTGCGTCAGAATCCGCTCAGGATTCTCTTCAGAATCGTTTTAGGTTTCTTTTCAGAATTTTGTAAGAATTATCTTCAGAATCCTCTCAGGATTTTCCTCAAAATTCTCTCAGGATTATTCTCAGAATCCTCTCTGGTTTCGCCTCAAAATCCTCTCAGGATTGCGCTCATAATCCTCTCAGGAGTCGCCTCAGAATTCTATAAGGATTCGCTTTAAAATTCTCTGAGGGTTCGCCTCAGAATCCTTTCAGCATTCGCCACAGGATCAAGTTATTCTTCAAAATTCAATTTTGGGTTCAGGAACTCCAGTGTGAATCCTGGAATTTCAGTGTGTAACTACTGATAATAATGTAGATCGTGGGAATGTCGTATGGATCGTAGAATTTCAGTAAAGATCCTGGGATTCCAGTGTGGATCGCAGAATTTCAGTATGGATCTTGGGACTCCAGTATGTGTAGGTTCTCGTATTTCGGTGTGGCTCCTTTTATTCCAGTGTAGATTCTGTGATTTTAATGTATATCGTAGGCTTTCAGAGTGGACACTGGGACTATGATGTTGATCGTAGAATGACAGTGTAAATCTTGGTATTCCAGTGTAAAACCTTAGATTCCAGTGGGATACTGATATTCGAGTGTGGATTCAAGGATTTTAGTATGGGTCCCAGGAACAAAGTGTGTATTCTGGGATTCCAGCGTGGATTTCAGCGAGAACCAGGGGTCCCAGTGGGGATCCTTGTGTTACGGTATGGATTCGGGAACTCCAGTATGAATCCTAATATTGTAGCGTTGATCGTGAAATGCTAGTGTGGATCCTGGAATTTCAGTGTGGATGTTGCGAATCCAGTATGAATTCTGATATTTCAGTGTGGATCCTAGGGTTTTCAGTGTGGATCCTGGGATTCCAGAGTAGATACTGGGATTCCAGTGAGGATCCTAGAATTTCAATATGGATCCGAAAAAGTCAATGAGGATTCTTGAATACTAGTGTAGATACTAGGTTTCTAGTGTGGATCCTAGAATTTCAGTATGGATCTTGGGTATCTAGTGTGGGTCCTGGGGTTTTAGTATGGATCCTGTGAATCCATTGTGAATTCTGGAACTCCAGCGTAGATCATGGGACTGCAGTATGTTTCCCGGAATCCACACTGGATCCTGGAACTCTAGTGTGGATCATGGGACTCTAGTGTAAATCATGGGATTCCATTGCGGATGTTGTGGTTCCACTTTGAATTTTAGAATTCCAGTGTGGTTTTGGAATTTTGGCGTCAATCTTGAGTTTCCAGAGTTAATTTTAGGATTCCAGTGTTATTCCTGGAATTCCAGTGTGGATTCTGCTATTTCAGTGTGGATTCTGGCATTTCAGTGTGGATACTGGGATTGTAGTGTGGATACTAAGATTTCGATGTGAATTCCAGTGAAGATCTTTGGATTCCACTGTAGATCCTGGGATTTCAGTATGGATCCCGGGAATCCAGTATGGATTCTGAGATTCGAGTGGGAATGCTGAGAATGCTTTTTGGATTGCAATGTGGATCCTGATGTTGCAGGCTCCGATTTTAGGTTTGCAGTGATGCTTCTTGGATTTAAGGTGTGAGTTGTGTTACTGCATTGTAGATCCTAGGCTTGTAATGTGGATATTAGGTTTCAAGTGTAATTTGTTTTATAGCAGTGTAGATCCTACGGCTATTGTATGGTATTTTAGGATTCACGTGTGGATCCTAGGGTTCTATTTATTTATTTGGGATTCCTGCGATTACTCGTGAATTTCTAGTGTTGATTTTAAGATTTCAGTGTGGATCCTCGCATTCCAGTGAGTTATCTGATATTTTAGTGTGGATGCTGGTATTCCAGTGGGAATGATTAAATTAAAAGATCTTTGGACTCCTTTGAGAATCCTGGCCTTTCAGCGGCAATACTGTGAGAATAATGTTGAATCACTGGTCAAATATTGAGGAAATCCTGCGGAATTAGAGAGAAAATCATTTGACAATACAATGGGAATCTTACTGGAATCCTGGGATTCTTGTATCGTGTGGAAATCATTTGGATATTTTGAGAGGACCCGGTGTGAGTTTGAAAAGAGTCCTGTAAGAGTTACACGTAAACAATTAAAATTCCTGAGAGAATACTTTGGAAACACTTTGGGAATCATGTAAGAATCCCATTAAATCATGTGAGAATTCTCTGGGAACTTTTGAGAAACCTTTGGGAATTCCGAGGAAGCCATGGCCCCCGGGCCCACACATTTTAGGGGCCCCCATAAAATACGACAGAATTGATCATTTTTTATCATTGAAGAATCACTATAAAAAGCGATGAATGGTGCCAACTTTTGAACTCACATCAAAAGCTTTCAATTTAAAATTAGAGTGTAATCCTTTGGCTTGCAATCCAACTAATTTTTAGGCTTATTTGTAGTGTGCAGTATATTAACCGTATTGTTTAAGATCTAAAAGTATCGGCTTTTGCTTGTTTCTAAGACTTTTATTTAGAATTCTTTTACATAAATATGCAAATTTATTTTGAAGTATTCAAGTATTTTACATAAAAGTTGAATCCATAATTACAAGGAATGTATAAATAATAAAAAACAAATTCACTAGCGCCATTTTTAACTTGCGTAGAAAATTGCGTCACGTTTAATGTCTGGTCTGGTTTTGGAATTAAATTCTTGTGCAAAACTGAATTATCATCATGAACCACAAATTTTGAGTGTTATTGAAAGTTGATTACTTTCAATTAACATTTTGATTTTTTTTACAAATTAAATTTTAATTGGTCTAAATTACCCTTGTATTTCTATTTATCCGGGGTAAGTTGGACCTGCCAAAACCAACAATGGAAATATAAAATATATCCACAAGATTCAATCTCTATCATTCTGACTAGAATTTAAATATTCAAACAAACAATATTTTGAAAAATGATTCTTCAACTATTACGCATTATTTGAAAGGGATGAGTGTAAATAAGGTGTCTCTTCATACCATAAACAACATTGTGATGTTTTCAAAATATAATTTTCAAATTTAACAAAAACGAAGTTGAAGCTTTTGGTGAATTAAAATAATGATATGAATTCTTCTGTTCAGTCATACTTTACTTGAAAAATTCTTATTTTTAGGTACTGTTAACAGTTATTTCAACAAATAAATTGTTTTCCGACAAACATAACAGAAATAACAGGGCATTTTTATAATTGCTGTCGTAATTTATAGTTTTCCAATTCTATTATTAATAAAAAAAAAACTCATAAAAGTGAATTTTTAACATTTCATGCTCCTCTTAACGCTATTCAATAGACATTGAAGCTAAACTTAAGTATGATATGCATTTCATCTTTTTTTACTTTCTTCCAAAAACGTTACCAATATGGAATGTTGAGATTGATTATTCAGTTTATTGGTAACCATAAATATTTTGAGGTTAATTAATAAATTAAATCGAACCCACTTGTTTCGAGAAGCGGGGTAACTGATTCTTCAAACTATCTTCTACAGTTTCAATATTTCAAAGCCATAACTTTACATTTAAGCACACAGCTAAAAATATATTGTAAATTTAAGTTTATTTTCATGCACATATTTGGGGCATCAAAATAAACCTAAATTTCAACGACCAATCCATTATTTTTCAATTGAATTCACTTTATATTTACACAATCATGTAATATTAAACCATTTTAAGTTGAAAATTGAATGTATATTCATTTATATTTACATGATGCTGTATCAACACACGAATTTGATTTATTTTAAAAGTAGACTTCAGTTTACATCACATTGAAAATTAAATTTTTTTTTCTGTGCAAGCATCAGCATAGTGCCTTAAGGTGACTGAACTATTTGAAAAATATAAGTATTGAACAATTTGTCTGAACTGCTATTTTTAGTTTCCACTTGTACCCCGGCATCACTGTTATCCAGAACATTAAGTTTTAAATTTATTAGAAAAATTACCAAAGTGAACAGAAAAAAGGCCCCCACAAGACTCTGGCCCCAGGGTCCCCACATTTGTAAATCCGGACCTGACTGCGGGTATTGTGAGAATCCTATGGAAATCCTCTTTGGTTTCTATGAGCATCCTAGGGAAATTCCAATGGAAGTTCTGTGGGAATGCGGGTATACTGTGATAATTTGGGCGTTAATGGGTTGTTCTATAGTGCTTCTGGTCTATTTCTTCATTGATCAGAAGATCAGTATATCAGTAAATAAAGGTTTTAAATCTCCTGGTAACTTTAAATGGATTTTCCAATAATCAGCTAGATATATTCTTCTTAATTCTGGTCTTCTGATAATTTGGATTCCTGTCTAAGAGTAAGGAAAGTTGTTAATTCACTGATTTTCATTCATAATTCCTGATATTCTCATTTATCGATCTTCTTATTTACTGAGTATCTGACTATCTGATTCGGCCCTTCTATTCTTCTGGCTTTCAATTTTTTGAACTTTTGCGGATATTCTAATGGCGGGGAATGAGAAGGGTACTATAGAATATAATGTCGGGCATAGTGTGCTGGACAGCGAATCTGCTGGGCTACCCAGCGCATCTCACCCGACGTAGCTCTGACACATTTTTCGCGAGTCGAAAATTTCGGTTTTCAACTATGTGAATATTTGTGGATTGCTTTGATGAAGTTCAGAGGTTACGATGATGTATGTTTTTTTAAGACTTGGTTTGGTTGCTGTAAAAAGTGAATTTATGTTCAAAGATTTGTTATGAGGTCAAATACATCCAGGCAATGCATAAACTGTCCTAGAGTAGGGTAGGGTAAATAAATTCCACCGAGAAGGTGAAACAATTCCCCTGAGCGGGAATGAGTAATGTGTAATAAGGAATGAGGAATGTAGAATGAGAAATGAGGAATGCGGAGCTAGGAAAGAGATATCAGGAGTGAGGAGTGGAAAGTGAAAGAAGGAGGAATGATGAGTAGAGAATGAGGAATGAGAAGCGAGGAGTGAAGAGTGATGCGTGAGAAATGAGGTGTGAGGAATAAGAACTGAAGAGTGAGGAATGAGGAGTAAACAATAGGGAATAAGAAACGAAGAATGAGGTAATGAGGAATGATGAATTAGGAGTGAGAACTGAGGAATGAAGAGTGAATAAATGATTAGTGAAAAAGTGAGGAATGAAGAGTGAGGAATGAGGAATGAAGTATGGAGAGTGAGAAGTTAGGAATTTAGAAAGAGGAGTGCGAAATGATACGTGTGGAGTGAGGAATGGTGATTTTGATTATGATGATGATGAGGAATGAGGAGTGAGTAGCTAGATATGAGGAGTGAGGAATGAAGAGTGAGGAGATAGAAATGTGGAATCACTCTGAGTGAGAAATGAGGAATGAGGAGCGAGGAATAAAGAATGATGATGATGATAATGCTGATGATGGTGTAGAAACAAAATTTTAAGAATATATGAATGTTATCTTCAGTATGAAAGAACTCAAAGCAACATGGGTTGATTGCAAAATAATATGATTTTTTTTCATTGAAAGATAAAGGAAGAAACAATCTTACTATAAATAAGAGTAGATCAGGAAGAGAATGTAGGGAAGGAGAGGGGTACTAAAGAATATATCAAACAAGCAGAAGAGCACAAAGTTCCAGTAACAATGAAAAACTATTGAAATGGGAAGGGACAAATGATACGTCCGTCTTGTAAAGTGTTTCGAGCGATGAAGTTGTGCTGGAATTGCTACTGGTAGAATTCGGCAGACCCAGCCATTAGATAGGCTTGAGCCGGTTGCTCCCTCCGGACACTACACTAATCATCTCTAATCCTCTGGCACATAACATATGTGGAACTCCGAAGGGAAAGCGAGTTGAAAAGTTGTACCCACTTCCTGCTGCTGGCAAGTGGTATATCTTGTTTAGAAGACATCGAACTGTCATTACCAAGAGTAAACAAAAAACATATGATTCGATCAGTAGACCAGTTGCTGCGAAGATTACAGACATTAAGATCAGGGGACGGTCGACAACGTTGGAAAGCAATGTCTGAAGATAAAACATATTTATTTTTTCATAAAATGTAATTTTTTTCTGCCATTCTATTTATTATTCATGTTTCATAACCACTGAATGTGATTGTTTCGAAAATATTATTTCCTATCAAAAAACATCCTGTTTCATAACGAGAAAAAGCTCTTGCTTTCGAAAATCCTTCACCTAAAGAATATAATTCTAGCATAGCAACATAGATATCTAATACTAAATTATCTCGAATACGAGTGGTGTAAGTCTCATTCTAAAGTTCTCGCATACTCTGAGATAACGCCCTAAAAGCCATTGGTAGCCAAGTGTGTAGCTCGTTGTTTATGAGCAAATGGAAGAATAAGCATCCAAACCAACATTACGGGCAGGTAGATAATGATCCTTTCTTCCCCATAGCATTGTTAAATAACATGAAAATCCATTCAAATGCTCAGAGACAACGAGCTACACACATGGTTACCAATGCATTGCAATGGCTTTAGGGCGAGATCAGAAGTTATGCGAGAGTTGTACCATAAATAGTTCTTTTCATTCCCTTCGTTGCCACTCTGGATATATGTTATCTTTGGTTCATTTCAATACAATGCCACATTGGGCCAGACCACAAAATTAGATGAAAAAAAAATATTTTGATTATGAAGATGATTTTTAGAACACTTAGGCAAAAATGTTACATATGATGAGGACTACATTTTGACATTAAGTGACATAAGGGTGGTCCAACAAAATACGGAAATATTTTTGCAACTTTTATGCTTTGCAATTTAACGCTTCTATAAAGTTGATCTTTGTTTAATTTTGAACAACTTTGCCCAAGACGCTAATTTTGTAAGTCTACTGTAGCCTCCCTACTGAAAGCTTCCTATGCAGTTTTCAATGATGCAGGGTAGGGTTGTCCATGAAAAATTGATATTTTGCTCATATCTTTTTTATTTTGAATTCTATCAAAATTACGTCCTCTACAAAGATTTAGAACTAGTTGAAACGCGTATTTTGGTGAAATAATTAAGTGATTATATTCATTCGTTTATGAGTTATGACCATTTTTATTCAATAAAGTTTTGTGTGAAATGGAGTAGGCATTGCAATATTCACAGAAAAACCGCAGCAGCAAAACAAATCTAGTGAGAGCTATCGACATTTCAATCAACAATCTTCAATTATCGCCTACTAAGAATAAACTATAAAATTGATAGCCAAGGAATGTCAAAGTCAAATCACCCCCCTTTGTTTTATAGCTAGCGTAAAAAGCTGGACTGTTCTGATAAAATTCATTGTTGTTTCAATATTTTTTTTTATTACAACAAATCGAAAACACTTATTGAAAACAACAAAAATATGTATTATTTTGGATAGCTGTCAATTCTCTGCGTGTTGAACATTACTGTAAAGTTCTAAACATAATTTGGTTGAAAACTTTTAAACTGAATATTTTTTAGCATACTATACTTATGTATATAATGTTTAGATTCATATTCCGAACACTTGCGGCTTAGGCTGAAATTAAATGCAACTAATAGGCAAAAATCAGCCTGAATTGGCGATAAAAATATTAATATATCTCCATTTATTGTAAGTTTTTCTTAAAAGTATTGAAAAATATTTTGTTTCCATTGTCAATCACTGTGATTATTCTGCCGATATTCCGAACAGCACTAATAAATCCTATTCATATAAATAATTTAGCGTACAAATTACTCTAAGCTGGTTTATCTGACATCGAGCTAGAAAGTCATTACTACTCCCAGGGTATAAAATAGGTTCAAACACAATAAATTTGAGTTGCAATTGACTTCCACTTCCTGGGAACTGGATGACATATATTAGTGAATAGGGGCCCAGATAGCCGTAGCGGTAAACGCGCAGCTATTCAGCATGACCATGCTGAGGGTCGTAGGTTCGAATCCCACTGGTCGAGGATCTTTTCGTATAGGAAATTTTCTCGATTCCCAGGGCATAGAGTATCATCGTACCTGCCACACGATATACACATGCAAAAATGGTCAATCGGCAAAGAAAGCTCTCAGTTAATAACTGTGGAAGTGCTCATAAGAACACTAATCTGAGAAGCAGGCTTTGTCCCAGTTGGGACGTAATGCCAGAAAGAAGAAGAAGATATTAGTGAAATATTTCAACCACCACGCCATACAAAATCCGCGTGTTCGGAATATAATCCCTCTTTTTTAATCATCAATGAAAACGTTTTGATTCGTTGTACATTTCCAATGAATATGCTGTGTATGGCTGAAAGTGATCAAATTTTATAAAAAAAGAATTAGACTGTGAAATTACAATGCTTTTTGGTTTTGTATAAAAAATTACTTTGCAATTAATAAGCATGTGCTTGAGCTTGAATCAGTTTACATTACAGAGAACAAACGTTCAGCTTCATTGAACAACATGTGTAAATGCTTGTAGATACCATTTCATAGTATGTCGTTATGTCATAGATATGTACTCTGATTATTTTGCTTATTCCATTTAATACATTTCATATATATTATTACTGATTCATTAAAACAATTGTCGTAAATACAAAGGTGCATTCGATCTCTATTACAAAAGGTTTGTGTTTATAAAAGAAAAATATAAACATATATATTCGATTGAGAAGGTTTCCGATGGTTTTGACTTTGTTTTTGTCAGCACTCAACAATATTTCAGCTAAAATCATGAACTTTCTGTAAAATATGTTCGTTTTCTCATCAAAATTGAATTCTGTTTGATCCTTCGATCTTGACGCTTGTCCCTGCGGGGGCGGGCGATGAAGACAGGATCAAACATATCGCGCGTCGGTCGAGTAGTGAAATGAAAAAGCGTCGCGGATTGTTAAAAGTGTTTGATCTATTGATCGTGTCGCTTGCTGTTGCGTGGGCGAGTGATGAACACTTGGTCGGCATACAATGCGTTTATCGAATTATAAGTTCATTTTCTCATCAAAATTATACGGCATATCCTCCAATATTCTCCAGTAATACAATATACCATTTGAACCTCTAAGTTATACCTTTCAGATCCTGTGCAAATTGGATCCCCGTTGTTGTCGATATTGACGTTTGAAAAATATGATTTTTTTTTTTAATAAAACTGGTCATATTTCATAAACAAATAAAAAGAATCACTTAACTCTTTCACCAAAATGCGCGTTTCAACTAGTTCTAAAACTTTGTAGAAGACGTAATTTTGATAGAATTTGAAGTTAAAAAGTTATGGGAAAAATATCAATTTTTCATGGACAACCCTACCCTGCAACATTGAAAGCGCCATAGCAAGGGCAATAGTAGCCATAGTGGCGTCTTGGGCAAAGTTGTTCAAAATTTAACAGAGAACAACTTTATAGAACAGTTAAAAGCACTAGCTTGAAAAGCATAAAAGTTGGAAAAAATATTTCTTCACTGAATGTTAAAATGTAGTCCTCATCATATGTAACATTTTTGCCGAAGACAGTTTTGTTCTAAAGAATCATCTTCATAATCAATTTTTTTTTCTCCTAATTTTGCTGTCTGGTCCAATGCGCCATGTGTATTGGTGTGTATGCGATTGATGTATTGGTGGTATAAAACTTTTGACATTCCGATGTCCTTATACCAGCTTGCAAATATTAAAGTGGGTGCCACTTTTTGAGCTCGAGTTCCACTTATGTTATGTGTTTATAGTCTTTCTTTGTACAACTTTCTCATGTTAAGGTTTTCTGACTTTTTGTTATTTGTTTTTTAGTCATCTGGTCTATCGTTTTTTCTGGCATTCTACATCGGAAATAATCGTTATAATAGTGGTAAACTAAATAAAATGATATTTTGCAATATCTACGAAATACTTTTTTACTGCAATGCTAATAATAATGTCAAAGCCTTGCTGTAGATGTCTGAACAGAACTGTCAAATTATGGCATCCAGCAATGTATGTCAAGTTGCTTCATTTATGTCAATCGATGACTGCCGAAACATTCACGATATCTGCGTCGTCTTTCGATGAATTGCACTTGCACAATCCTCGAAAAAATTGTTTCCTATCCAGATGGTCAATTTCCATGAACTTAACGTTCCCTATTTTCCAATTTTGTTAATTTGAAAATGAAAATTCATTAGGGGAAGGACCACCGTATCGTACCGAAGCCCCTTGAATACACTCATTTAAACATGGCAAATCCTATTGTAATTCTCTGATCATCGTGTCCCCTACCCAACTCCGGAACGATGGTCGGTTACAACAGTTGGGTTACCAGAAGTGGCAGAGAAACGCGTAGCAGCCAATTGTTTCCCCGGTTGTGTTTACGCTGTTGATAGATTTTTCTGGTTTCAAAATAAACATCGGAAAGTGGTGTTTGCTCTCTGTCTGGTTGCTGGTGGGAAACGCGCGACAACGGATCGTCACTATAAATGTTAACCACCGAGAAAAACGATTTCTCTCCGGTCCCCCATTATTGTCACACTCCGAACCCTAAGTTGATTTCGTTAGGCAATCTCTTCTACAAAGATTTACCATAAGCGCAAGCTGTTCCCTACATTGCCAAGCTCCGAGTTGTAAAACCGAAGAAATTCCATTCAAACTTCGCTGTGCTTAGCAAGCGGTGCGGGACCGTGCCATGTCATGCTGAGTTCTATCGTTGTCTTCCTCATGTATGGGTCTCGGCTAGGTGAATTATGTTTACAAGTTTCTGCCCTGGTTCCCCCTTTCCCGCATCTTCTCACTCATCTGTCAGCCAGTGCACGTTTGGGCGTTTTCGTTTTCAATTTCAAACCTTGTCGGACTTTTTTTTTTCGAACTCGTGGCTGTAGGAAACTTTGAAAAGGTTTCCTCCTTCTGAAGCCTAATTTTGCTTGTTTTGGACGATTGGTTTGCTGAAAGGCTGTTATGTCGTTACGAAAAGTCCAGAGTAGTAAACTTAGAGAAAAACTGACTTACTAATCAGATTGATGCTTTACCTAGATGAATTTCCGAGCATCGAATCGAAGCAGGCTCTTCGATTCAAGTGAGTAAACAAAGAGTTTCATCAATCGAAGTCATTTTTTTCCGAATTTGTAGGATTTAAGCAGAAGATCTATGTTTCCTTCAAAATCGCAAAGGAATAAAATTACTGCGTTTTACTTTCCTCCATCAGTAAAATATTCGAAAATGTAATTTTGAACAGAAATATGGTCTACATCAACGAAATTCAATTTTTGCGAATGAAATCAATTTTTGCTAATGGATTTCGTTATGGACATTCAGGTACTCATTCACTTATACGTGTAACGAATATCTGAAGGCTATTCAGCTAGTTTTGCTTCTCTAGACATTGAAAAAGTATTCGAAAGTGTTTGCAGTTAACTTTTAATTTCTAATAAAGATTCCGCTAAGTGAATTACTCTCAGCTTTTCAAGTCTCCCATCCAGCAAACCACCTTCGCTCGATCCTTTTATCGAAAAGGTCGACGGCACCAGCTGCAGAAAAGCTGAGTTTGTTTTCCTTCTACACAAACCCTGATTCTGCTTCTTGGAGTTGCCTTTGTTTTTTATCTGTGTGTGTGTGTGTTATTAGGATCTTTATTAATAGGCATTAGAAGGGTATCGAACACTAGCCGGGCAGGTAGGTAGATTGCCGTATCGCTTCTTCGAAAATAAGATATGAGTGTGGGATCGGGTGAAACTTGAACCGTATGGACTTTTTTGCTCTATAATAGGGCTAGGCTCCAAGTCACGATAGCCAAAGTAGGGTTTCGGTATCCCTTTCACTGATTGGCCGGTCGCATTTTGCAGGGGTTTCGAATTTTGTAGAGCAGCAATTCATCCGTCAAATTAAGGCTTTATTGGATTAGCCTCGACAACTGGTTCACGTTGAATCCAACCAACCGCTTAGTTCCTAGATTTCAATCCAGTTTCCAAATCTGAAGTTTGCCGAATGGCAAAGGTTTCCTGTCGGACGAGAGAACGGGTCAAACTATTGTGTTGTAGGCGCTCTAATCTCAGGGGCCTACGAAGGTCTCAGCATGGGGCAAGCGGCTCGTTATAAAGCGAATCGAAAGTTCCACGACCAAACTGTCGGACCGGGTAATGCCTCGTAGATATGTAAAAAGCATCCCATATGCCAAAGCGGTACGGTGCCCAAAGCTCAAACGTAGGAGGTGCACTTGCGGTTAAACTCTCTCTTCATACTGCTAAGGGGCTGTCCATTAATTACGTAAGGGTTTATGGGGGGAGGGGGGGGTTTGAGAATTCTTACCCGTCATACAATCTATTTTTAATTTTCATACAAAAAATCTTACCATGGGGGGAGGGGGGGGGGTCGAAAAACCTCGAAAATTGTCTTACGTAATTAATGGACCGCCCCTAAGCAGTCCAAGGCAATTGCTGCGCACAAGAAGCCCGTACATTTTACGTTGCTTCCAATGTGCAACGCCTCTTCAGAAGAAGACGACATTTGAAATGTTTCATTAGGGTGGGTCGTTTTCATATAAGTAAAAAATAGTTTAACTATAAAATTCCTGCTCAGTATATCTTTCCGTATTTCGAGTAACAAGACTTCTAAATTGTATCTAGAGTGTTGCAAACTACATTTCTCGCGCGAGAATTCCTGGAGCAATTCCCGGAAGACGGGCTTCCTCGAAAGGCAATCTTCCTAGAGGAACCCCCGCATAATTGACTTCGTGGAGGAATCCCAGAAGGCGGAATTCTTGGAGTAATCCCCGCAAGGCGGACTTCATGGAGATATCTCCGAAAGGCGGACTTCCTAAAGGATTCTCTGGAATTCGGACTTCCAGGAAGAATCCACGGAAGGCGAACTTCCTGGAGAAATTCCCGGAAGGTGGTCTTTTTGGAAGAATCCTCGAAAGGTGGAGTTCCTGGAAGAATCCACGGAAATTGAAGACTTCAAGAAGGATCCCTCGAATGTAGACTTCCTGGAGGAATCCCTAGAAGATGAATTTCATAGAGAAACCCCCGGATTTTCTAGAGGAAACACTTCTACTCTAAAGGCGGACCTTCTAGAGGAATCCTCTGCAAGAGGATGTATGCACTTTCTGATGGAATCCCCGGAAGGCGGACTTCATGGAGAAATCTGCGGAAGTTAGACTTCCAGGTGAAATCTCCAAAAGGCAGACTTCCTGGAGAAATCTCTAGAAGACGGACTATCTGCAGGAATCCCCGAAAGGCAGACTTCCTGAAGAAAGGCCCGGAAGGCGGTTTTCTTGGGAGAATCATCGAAATGCAGAGTTCCTGGAAGAATCCCTAAAAGAATCCACCGAAAATGGACTTGCTGGAGGAATACTCAGCAGATTGAATTCATGGAGAAATCTCCGGAAGGTGGACTTTCTAGAGGAATACTCGGAAAGTGGACTTATGGACTTCATGGAGGAATTCCTGGAAGACGGTCGTTTTGGAGGAATCCTTGAAAGGCGGAGCTCCTGGAAGAATCCCTGGAAAACGGACTGCCTAGAAAAAACTTCAGGAACACTCGGAAAGTGGAATTCCTCGAGGAATACTTCGGAAGTGGACTTAAAAGAGACATCCTTGGAAGGATGACTTTCTGGAGGAATCTCTGAAGGGCGGACTTTCTGCAGAAATCTTTGAAAGGCGTACTTCCTGGAGGAATCACCGGAAGGAGGAATTCCCTGGAAATTGACCGGAAAGCAGCCTTCTTGGAAGAATCGTCGAAATGCGATTCCTGGAGGAATCTCCAGCAGATGAACTTCATGGAGAAATCCCCGGAAGGCGAACTTCCTAGAGCAATACTCGGAAGGTGGACTTCTTAGGGAAATCATCCGAAAGTGGACTTATGAATTTCATGGAAGAATCCCCGGAAACTGGGCTTCATGGAGGAATCCCCGAAAGGCGAATTTCCTGGAGAAATGCCCGAAAAACGATCTTCTTAGAAAAATCCTCGACAGGTGAAGTTCCTGGAAGAATCCCTAGTATAATCCCTCCAAAACTGACTTTCTGGAGGAATCCGAAGGCGTGGGCGATTCCCTGGAAAACGAACTTCCTTGACTCCCCCGAATGTGGACTTCCTAGAAAAATCCTCAGAAGATGAACTTCATGGAGAAGTGAACTTTTAGTCTTCCTGAAGGTATCTCCGGAAAACGGACATTAAGGAGAACTACCCGGAAGGTTGACTTTCTGGACGAATCTCCAAAAGGCGGGCTTCCTGGAGTAATCTTTGGAAAGCGAAATTCCTGGAGGAATCTTTGGAGGGCGGACTTCCCTGGAAACTTCCCGAAAGGCAGTCTTCTTAGAAGAATCCTCGAAAGGCGGAATTCCTGGAAGAATCCCTGGAAATATAAGACTTCCTGGAAGGATCTTCCGAATGTGAACTTCCTGGTGGAATCTCCAGAAGATGGATTTCATGGAGAAATCCCCGGATTTTCTAGAGGAATGCTCTAGAGCAGGACTTCCTAGAGGAATTCTCCGGAAGTGGACTTATGGTCTTCCTAAAAGAATCTCCGGAAAACGGACTTTAAGGAAAAGTCCCCGGAAGGTTGAGTTTCTGGAGGAAACTCCTAAAGGCGGACTTCTTGGAATACTTTTTGGAAGGCTGGAGGAATCCTCGGAAGGCGGACTTCCCTGGGAATTTCCCGGAAGGCGGTCTTCTTAGAAGAATCCTCGAGAGTCGTATTTTCTGGAAAAATCCTTATAAGAATCCCTCGAAAATGGACTTCCTGGAGGAAACCCCAGCAGATGGACAAACTTCCTAGAGGAACACTCCGAATGTAGACTTATAGACACCATGGAGAAATCTCTGGAAGGCGGACTTCCTGGAGACCAAGAAGAATCTTCCTGGGGGATTCCCAGAATATGGATATTATGAAGAAATCCGCGATCGGCAGACTTTCTAGAGGGATCCTTGGAAAGAGGTACACTTCATAGAGAAATGCAAAGAAAGGAATACTCACAAGTTGGACTTCCTGCGGACAAGGAAAAGGCTTCCGATGGTGTAGACTATCCCCATCAGAATTCTGTCGAGAGTCTTAAACGAGATTCTGACCAGAGTTCAAAACGGGAATATGACCAGAATCCTGAACGGGATTCTGAGCAGAATTCTCTACGGAAGTATGACCAGAATCCTAGACGTGAACTGGAACCCTTGAAGAAGCTATGACCAGAATCCTGAGAAATATTCTGATCCGAATCCTTAAAGACATTATGAAAAGAATCCTGAAAAAAAAACTGAGAAGAACCATTAGGGGGATTCTGATCAAAATCCTGAGAGGGTTTCTGACAAAAAAAAAACTTTAGAAAGCTTTCAATCGGAATCCTTTCTAACCAGACACCTGAGGTGGATTCCGACCAGAATCCTGAAAGAAATTTTCACCAGAAATCTGAAAGGTAGTCTAAAGATACAAGATTCCTGAACCAAATTCCCACGAGATTTATGAGCGGGATTCAGACGAGAAACATTACAAATCATAGAAGGTATTCTGACGAGAATCCAGACAAATTTCCGATTCTCTTGAAAGAGATTATTGAGAGAATCCTGGAGACGATTCAAAAGACAATCCTGAAAAGGATTCTCAAGACAATCCCAAACAAGATTCTGAAGCAAATCCTGCAAAGGATTCTTAAGAGAATCCTAAAAAAGGTTCTGAAGAGAATCCTGAAAAAGGTTCTGAAGAGAATCCTGAAAAAGATTCTGAAACGAATCCTGAAAAGGATTCTGGAACGAATCCTATACAGGATTCTAGAAGATTCTGAAGAGAATTTTTAACAGGATTCTGATGCGGATTCTGAACAAGATTCTATAGCGAATCATGAACAGAATTCTGAAGCGAATCCTGAAAAAAATTCTGAAGTAAATCCTGAACAGGGTTCTGAAGCGAACCCTAAAAAGGAATCTGAATAGAATCCTGAAAAAGGTTCTGAAGAGAATCCTGAAAAGGATTCTGAAACGAATCCTGAAGAGAATCCTGAATGGGATTTCGAAGAGAATCCTGAACAGGATTCTGAAAAAACACTTAACAGGATTTCAAAGAGAATCTTGAACAGGTTTCCGAAGAGAATCCTGAACAGGATTCCGAAGAGAATCCTGAACAGAATTCCGAAGAGAATCCTGAACAGGATTCTGAAGAGAATCCTGAACAGGATTCCGAAGAGAATCCTGAACAGGATTCCGAAGAGAATCCTGAACAGGATTCCGAAGAGAATCCTGAACAGGATTCTGAAGAGAATCCTGAACAGGATTCTGAAGAGAATCCTGAACAGGGTTCTGTTTAAAATACTGAACAGGATTCTGAATAAAATACTGAGCAGGATTTCAAAGAGAATCTTGAACAGAATTCCGAAGAGAATCCTGAACAGGATTCCGAAAAGAATCTTGAACAAGATTCTGAAGAGAATCCTGAAAAAAATTCTGAAGAAAATCCTGAACAGGGTTCTGAAGCGGACCCTAAAAAGGAATCTGAATAGAATCCTGAAAAAGGTTCTGAAGAGAATCCTAAAAAGGATTCTGAAACGAATCCTGAAAGGGATTCTGAAACGAATCCTGAAGAGGATTCTGAAGAGAATCCTAAATGGGATTCTGAAGAGAATCCTGAATGGGATTTCGAAAAGAATCCTGAACAGGATTCTGAAAAAAACACTTAACAGGATTTCAAAGAGAATCTTGAACAGGATTCCGAAGAGAATCCTGAACAGAATTCCGAAAAGAATCCTGAACAGGATTCCGAAGAGAATCCTGAACAGGATTCTGAAGAGAATCCTGAACAGGATTCTGAAGAGAATCCTGAACAGGGTTCTGTTTAAAATACTGAACAGGATTTCAAAGAGAATCTTGAACAGGATTCCGAAGCGAATCCTGAACAGGATTCCGAAAAGAATCCTGGACAGGATTCCGAAAAGAATCCTGTACATGATTCTGAAGAGAATCCTGAACAGGATTCTGAAGAGAATCCAGACAATCCTGAACAAGGATTTTGAAGAGAATCCTGAAAAGGATTCTGAAGAGAATCCTGAAAAGGATTCTGAAACGAATCCTGAAGAGAATCCTGAATGGGATTTCGAAGAGAATCCTGAACAGGATTCTGAAAAAACACTTAACAGGATTTCAAAGAGAATCTTGAACAGGTTTCCGAAGAGAATCCTGAACAGGATTCCGAAGAGAATCCTGAACAGAATTCCGAAGAGAATCCTGAACAGGATTCTGAAGAGAATCCTGAACAGGATTCCGAAGAGAATCCTGAACAGGATTCCGAAGAGAATCCTGAACAGGATTCCGAAGAGAATCCTGAACAGGATTCTGAAGAGAATCCTGAACAGGATTCTGAAGAGAATCCTGAACAGGATTCTGAAGAGAATCCTGAACAGGGTTCTGTTTAAAATACTGAACAGGATTCTGAATAAAATACTGAGCAGGATTTCAAAGAGAATCTTGAACAGAATTCCGAAGAGAATCCTGAACAGGATTCCGAAAAGAATCTTGAACAAGATTCTGAAGAGAATCCTGAAAAAAATTCTGAAGAAAATCCTGAACAGGGTTCTGAAGCGGACCCTAAAAAGGAATCTGAATAGAATCCTGAAAAAGGTTCTGAAGAGAATCCTAAAAAGGATTCTGAAACGAATCCTGAAAGGGATTCTGAAACGAATCCTGAAGAGGATTCTGAAGAGAATCCTAAATGGGATTCTGAAGAGAATCCTGAATGGGATTTCGAAAAGAATCCTGAACAGGATTCTGAAAAAAACACTTAACAGGATTTCAAAGAGAATCTTGAACAGGATTCCGAAGAGAATCCTGAACAAAATTCCGAAAAGAATCCTGAACAGGATTCCGAAGAGAATCCTGAACAGGATTCTGAAGAGAATCCTGAACAGGATTCTGAAGAGAATCCTGAACAGGGTTCTGTTTAAAATACTGAACAGGATTTCAAAGAGAATCTTGAACAGGATTCCGAAGCGAATCCTGAACAGGATTCCGAAAAGAATCCTGGACAGGATTCCGAAAAGAATCCTGTACATGATTCTGAAGAGAATCCTGAACAGGATTCTGAAGAGAATCCAGACAATCCTGAACAAGGATTTTGAAGAGAATCCTGAAAAGGATTCTGAAGAGAATCCTGAAAAGGATTCTGAAACGAATCCTGAAGAGAATCCTGAATGGGATTTCGAAGAGAATCCTGAACAGGATTCTGAAAAAACACTTAACAGGATTTCAAAGAGAATCTTGAACAGGTTTCCGAAGAGAATCCTGAACAGGATTCCGAAGAGAATCCTGAACAGAATTCCGAAGAGAATCCTGAACAGGATTCTGAAGAGAATCCTGAACAGGATTCCGAAGAGAATCCTGAACAGGATTCCGAAGAGAATCCTGAACAGGATTCCGAAGAGAATCCTGAACAGGATTCTGAAGAGAATCCTGAACAGGGTTCTGTTTAAAATACTGAACAGGATTCTGAATAAAATACTGAGCAGGATTTCAAAGAGAATCTTGAACAGAATTCCGAAGAGAATCCTGAACAGGATTCCGAAAAGAATCTTGAACAAGATTCTGAAGAGAATCCTGAAAAAAATTCTGAAGAAAATCCTGAACAGGGTTCTGAAGCGGACCCTAAAAAGGAATCTGAATAGAATCCTGAAAAAGGTTCTGAAGAGAATCCTAAAAAGGATTCTGAAACGAATCCTGAAAGGGATTCTGAAACGAATCCTGAAGAGGATTCTGAAGAGAATCCTAAATGGGATTCTGAAGAGAATCCTGAACAGGATTCTGAAGAGAATCCTGAACAGGGTTCTGTTTAAAATACTGAACAGGATTTCAAAGAGAATCTTGAACAGGATTCCGAAGCGAATCCTGAACAGGATTCCGAAAAGAATCCTGGACAGGATTCCGAAAAGAATCCTGTACATGATTCTGAAGAGAATCCTGAACAGGATTCTGAAGAGAATCCAGACAATCCTGAACAAGGATTTTGAAGAGAATCCTGAAAAGGATTCTGAAGAGAATCCTGAAAAGGATTCTGAAACGAATCCTGAAGAGAATCCTGAATGGGATTTCGAAGAGAATCCTGAACAGGATTCTGAAAAAACACTTAACAGGATTTCAAAGAGAATCTTGAACAGGTTTCCGAAGAGAATCCTGAACAGGATTCCGAAGAGAATCCTGAACAGAATTCCGAAGAGAATCCTGAACAGGATTCTGAAGAGAATCCTGAACAGGATTCCGAAGAGAATCCTGAACAGGATTCCGAAGAGAATCCTGAACAGGATTCCGAAGAGAATCCTGAACAGGATTCTGAAGAGAATCCTGAACAGGGTTCTGTTTAAAATACTGAACAGGATTCTGAATAAAATACTGAGCAGGATTTCAAAGAGAATCTTGAACAGAATTCCGAAGAGAATCCTGAACAGGATTCCGAAAAGAATCTTGAACAAGATTCTGAAGAGAATCCTGAAAAAAATTCTGAAGAAAATCCTGAACAGGGTTCTGAAGCGGACCCTAAAAAGGAATCTGAATAGAATCCTGAAAAAGGTTCTGAAGAGAATCCTAAAAAGGATTCTGAAACGAATCCTGAAAGGGATTCTGAAACGAATCCTGAAGAGGATTCTGAAGAGAATCCTAAATGGGATTCTGAAGAGAATCCTGAATGGGATTTCGAAAAGAATCCTGAACAGGATTCTGAAAAAAACACTTAACAGGATTTCAAAGAGAATCTTGAACAGGATTCCGAAGAGAATCCTGAACAGAATTCCGAAAAGAATCCTGAACAGGATTCCGAAGAGAATCCTGAACAGGATTCTGAAGAGAATCCTGAACAGGATTCTGAAGAGAATCCTGAACAGGGTTCTGTTTAAAATACTGAACAGGATTTCAAAGAGAATCTTGAACAGGATTCCGAAGCGAATCCTGAACAGGATTCCGAAAAGAATCCTGTACATGATTCTGAAGAGAATCCTGAACAGGATTCTGAAGAGAATCCAGACAATCCTGAACAAGGATTTTGAAGAGAATCCTGAAAAGGATTCTGAAGAGAATCCTGAAAAGGATTCTGAAACGAATCCTGAAGAGAATCCTGAATGGGATTTCGAAGAGAATCCTGAACAGGATTCTGAAAAAACACTTAACAGGATTTCAAAGAGAATCTTGAACAGGTTTCCGAAGAGAATCCTGAACAGGATTCCGAAGAGAATCCTGAACAGAATTCCGAAGAGAATCCTGAACAGGATTCTGAAGAGAATCCTGAACAGGATTCCGAAGAGAATCCTGAACAGGATTCCGAAGAGAATCCTGAACAGGATTCCGAAGAGAATCCTGAACAGGATTCTGAAGAGAATCCTGAACAGGGTTCTGTTTAAAATACTGAACAGGATTCTGAATAAAATACTGAGCAGGATTTCAAAGAGAATCTTGAACAGAATTCCGAAGAGAATCCTGAACAGGATTCCGAAAAGAATCTTGAACAAGATTCTGAAGAGAATCCTGAAAAAAATTCTGAAGAAAATCCTGAACAGGGTTCTGAAGCGGACCCTAAAAAGGAATCTGAATAGAATCCTGAAAAAGGTTCTGAAGAGAATCCTAAAAAGGATTCTGAAACGAATCCTGAAAGGGATTCTGAAACGAATCCTGAAGAGGATTCTGAAGAGAATCCTAAATGGGATTCTGAAGAGAATCCTGAATGGGATTTCGAAAAGAATCCTGAACAGGATTCTGAAAAAAACACTTAACAGGATTTCAAAGAGAATCTTGAACAGGATTCCGAAGAGAATCCTGAACAGAATTCCGAAAAGAATCCTGAACAGGATTCCGAAGAGAATCCTGAACAGGATTCTGAAGAGAATCCTGAACAGGATTCTGAAGAGAATCCTGAACAGGGTTCTGTTTAAAATACTGAACAGGATTTCAAAGAGAATCTTGAACAGGATTCCGAAGCGAATCCTGAACAGGATTCCGAAAAGAATCCTGGACAGGATTCCGAAAAGAATCCTGTACATGATTCTGAAGAGAATCCTGAACAGGATTCTGAAGAGAATCCAGACAATCCTGAACAAGGATTTTGAAGAGAATCCTGAAAAGGATTCTGAAGAGAATCCTGAAAAGGATTCTGAAGAGAATTCTGAAAAGGATTTGTGATTTTCTGATTTTCTGATTTTCTGATTTTCTGATTTTTTGATTTTCTGATTTTCTGATTTTCTGATTTTCTGATTTTCTGATTTTCTGATTTTCTGATTTTCTGATTTTCTGATTTTCTGATTTTCTGATTTTCTGATTTTCTGATTTTCTGATTTTCTGATTTTCTGATTTTCTGATTTTCTGATTTTCTGATTTTCTGATTTTCTGATTTTCTGATTTTCTGATTTTCTGATTTTCCTCTCATTCATTTTCGTTCTTTTTCTTTCCACTCGTATCTATTACCTTCTGTTTCTCATGTATCGTACCTTTAACGTATGATTTGTAATCTTTTTTTTTTAAATTACTTGGCTTTTATCGCTTTTTTTAGTCTTTTCATTATTTATTTCGCCTACATATTCGTTGAGAATGCTTCATATATAAAAAAAAACAATTATTTGAAAATAGTCCACCCTACATCTTCCCCTCTAGATTACTCAAAGGCGACCTGCTACCCTTACGATATTTTTGCTACTGCAACAGTGACCAAAGCATTTATAGACCTGACCATTGCCGGTACGGTGCTTGAAGGCTACACTCTTATAAATGCTACTCCGGTGTTCCATTTTTTCCATTCATTCGAGGCGTCCCCAGTCCCAATATATGCATTTGACTTGGTCGCCTTTGCCAACTGGCTGCTGCTGCTGCTGCTGGTGCAAATAATAGAGCACAAGTGCGGAGAAAATACATCTTTCGTAATTTGAATGTATGTTACGAGTGTTCGTCGTACAGATGCATCATTCTGTATTGGTCAGCAAAATAAACAGGTATTTAAAGATGGAAAACACTCTGAGTTTTATCAAAAAGTGGAATAAAAAAATCAATATTTTGAATATTTTTAATAGTTAAAAAAAGTCAGAATGAAAAATCAATAAAAAAAGCAAGAATAAATTGGAAAGTAGAAATAACAAACCAATCGATATTGCTATCAAAAAAATGTAAGACTTACTTAGTAAGCAATACAAACGTATAACATAACATTAAAAATAATATTAATGCTACACAATTTAAAATATTTTGAGAATAAACTTAATAAGCACTAAATGAAACTAAACATTGAAAAAAAAAATAAAAAACATCAATGAAAAATAAATATAAGTCAAGAGATAATAAAAATATTCAATAAAAATTGTTCTTTTTTTCTTTGATATATTCCTAATGATGTTGTGCTATGTTCAGTTTTTTCTTGAGAAGTATTTTTGTTGCTGATTTTCGTTATTTTATTGCGATTTTTTCGACAAAAAGTTCTTTAATGCTATTTTGAAACGTTTAATTACTAATTCACACTCAATTATTGCTTGTTTAGAATTATTGTATTGGCTTTTTCTGGACAAACTAGAGATGCTGATCTTTTTCCTAGGTCAATATAATATTTTTCCCTTCTGTTCCGTTTACTCATGCAGAACTGTGGCGACAAAGATGACGATGATGATGATGACTACGAGCACAGAACGATTCGAATAAAACTCTCCAGATCGTTTCAGAACTTCAACTGCCATCATTTGGTGAGTAGAGTATTTTGGTGGGGAACAGTTGACGCAAACATGCGGTGCACGGAATGGCACTTGCATCGATTCTGTCTGATCTAACAGTGCAATGGGATAATTGACATATTTCCGTGAATGATTCGGAGTTCGATTTGGCACCAATAATGCCATCGAATAGAATATGATACAGTGATTGACGATGGGGGAGATGCAGACAGTTGTTGGTGGGTTGGCTATTTCGATCTGGAAGCGATTGCATTTTAGCTCATGTGCATGAAATTCGGTTTGAATCGTTCGAAATTAATTTTATCGATATCATACTGGGTGTTCAACGAGTCATTTTTTTTTCATTCTCTAATGCGTTGCTTGTTGCAGATGTTTGCTCATTATGACATGCCAACATATATTTGAACTTAATCAACATAATAAATCAACGTTTGAAGCGATGCTATGAATATTAAGTTCTAATATAATTTCGAATTTTAAGTACAGTATTACCTAACTTCAGGAGCAGCTGAGGAGAGGATTTTACTGAGAACCCTTAAAGGATTCTGATTAGAATCCTGAGAGGATTCTGATGAAAATCCTGAAACGATTCTAATGAGCGTCCTGAGAGGATCTTTTATGAATTCTGATGACAATCCTGAAAGGATTCTGATGAGAATCCTGAGAGTATGCGGATGAGAATCCTTAGAGGATTCTGATGATAATCCTGAGAAGATTCTGGTGAAAATCCTGAGAAGATTCGGGTGAGAATCGTGAGAGGATTCTGAGAATGATGAGGTTCTTATGAGCATCTTTTGAAAATTTTAGTAAAAATCCTAAGAGGATTCTGGTGAGAATCCTGAGAGGATTCTGATGATAACTTTGAGAGGATTTTGATGAGAATCCTGAGAAGATTCTGATGAGAATCCTGAAATGATTCTGATGAGAATCTTGACAGGTTTATGTTGAGATTCCCGAGAGGTTTCTGTTGAAAATCCTGAGAAGATTCTGATGAGAATCCTGAGAGAGTTCTGATGAGAACTCTGAAAGGATTCTTATGAGAACCCTGAGAAGATTCTGATGAGATTCCTGAGGGGATTCTGATGAGAGACCTGAGACGATTTTGTTGAGAACCTTGTGAGGATTCAGATGAGAATTCTGAGAGGATTTTGATGAGAAACCTGAAAGAATTCTTATGATAATTCTGAAAGAGAACCTTGAGAGGATTCTGATGATAATCCTGATAGGATTCTGATGAAAATTCTGAGATGATTCTGATGAGAATCCTAGGATGATTGTGGTAAGAATTATGAGAGGATTCTGATAATAATCCTGAGAGGTTTCTGATGAGAATCCTGAGAGAATGCGGATGAGAATCCTTAGAGCATTCTGAAGAAAATCTTAAGAAGATTCTGGTAAGAATCCTGAGAAGATTTTGGTAAGAATCATGAGAGGACTCTGATGAGAATCTGAGATCCTGAGAATGATGAGATTCTGATGAGCATCTTTTGAGAATTTTGGTAAAAATCCTAAGAGGATGCTGGTGAGAAACCTGAGAGGATTCAGATGATAACCTTAAGAGGATTTTGATGAGAATCCTGAGAGGGTCCTGATAAATAGTCTGAGAGGATTCCTGCAAGAATCATGAGAGGATTCTGATAAGAATTCTGAGAGGATTCTAATAAGAACTCTGAGAGGATTCTAATAAGAACTCTGAGAGGATTCTTATGAGCATCCCGAGAGGATTGTGATGAGCGTCCTGAGAGGATACTGATGAGAATCTTTAAAGGATACTGATGACAATCCTGAGAGGATTCTGATAAGAACTCTGAGAGGATTGTGATGAGAATTCTGAGATGATTTTGATGAGAACTCTGAGAGGATTGTGATGAGAATTTTAAGATGATTCTGATGAGAACTCTGAGAGGATTCTGATGAGAATCCTGAGAGGATTCTGATGAGAACTCTGAGAGGATTCTGATGAGAATTCTGAGAGTATACGGATGAGAATCCTTAGAGCATTCTGAAGAAAATCTTAAGAAGATTCTGGTAAGAATCCTGAGAAGATGTTGGTAAGAATCATGAGAGGACTCTGATGAGAATCTGAGATCCTGAGAATGATGAGATTCTGATGAGCATCTTTTGAGAATTTTGGTAAAAATCCTAAGAGGATGCTGGTGAGAAACCTGAGAGGATTCAGATGATAACCTTAAGAAGATTTTGATGAGAATCCTGAGAGGGTCCTAAAAAATAGTCTGAGAGGATTCTTGCAAGAATCATGAGAGGATTCTGATAAGAATTCTGAGAAAATTCTAATGATTGTGATGAGCGTCCTTAGAGGATACTGATGTGAATCCTGAGAGGATTCTGATAAAAATCCTGAGAGGATTCTGATAAGAACTCTGAGAGGATTTTGATGAGAATTCTGAGATGATTTGGATGAGAACTCTGAGAGGATTCTGATGAGAACTCTGAGAGGATTGTGATGAGAATTCTAAGATGATTTTGATGAGAACTCTGAGAGGATTCTGATGAGAAATCTGAGAGGATTCGGATGAGAATTCTGAGAGAATTCTGATGAAAATCCTGAGAGGATTCTGATGACAATCCTGAGAGCATTCTGATGAAAATTCTGAGATGATTCTGATGAAAATCCTGAGAGAATGCGGGTGATAACCCTTAGAGCATTCTGATGCAAATCCTAATAAGATCCTGGTGAGGATTCTGAGAAAATTTTAATGAGAATCATGAGAGGATTCTGATGAGAATCTGAGATCCTGAGAATGATGAGATTCTGATGAGTATCTTTAGAGAATTCTGGTAAAAATCCTCAGAGGTTTCCGGCGAGAATCCTGAGAGGTATTTGACGAGAATCCTGAGAATATTCTGAGTAGATTTCTGAGAGGAAATTCTGAAGAGAATACTGCTAAGATTCTAATGAAAATCCAGATCAGATTCTGTTGATAAGCAAGTAACAGGATTCTGTCGAGATTCGAAGAACTGTATTCTACCTAGAGTCGAAGAATATAATTTTATCGAGAATCCTGAACACGTTTTTGCAGAAAACTCTAAGCAAGATTCTGCAGTAAAATATTAACATGACTTTTCAGAGAATCTTTAACAGGATTCTTCCGATACTTGTGAACATTATTCAGCTGAAAATCCGTACCAGGGCTCTCACATGAATTTGAACTTTTAGGAATTTGAAGTTTCGATACGTTTCGAAGGGCAACTGAAGCTGCTTTCAAGCCAAACGAGTATGATACACGGAAAAGATAAACCTAGGTTTTGAGCCTACCATACCAAGGGTCTTTTCAGGCTGCAGATTTGCTCGACTTTCTAAGGCATAGAGTATTTTCATGCTTGCTTTATGATATAGGCATGCAAAAATGGGCAATTAATCAAGAATGTTTTAAAATAATAACTGTGGAGGTACTCATGAGGACACTAAACTGAGAAGCAAACCCTGTCTCAATGAGAATAAGCACAATTCATTGAATCTTTTATAGTATTAAAAATGTATAATAAAATTAACCACATCGTGGAAGCAAATTTAAGAAAAAAAAACAGAACTCAAGAGGGAATACGCATATAAAGGAAAACAATATGTAGAGTTATACTATAAAAAGACTCGAACTCCGGCTTCAAGAATTAAAGGAAAGCTTGGAACTTAACACTAGACATCGGACTAGCATGCTCCATTGATACAGTTGAGAAACATTTTCCACGAAAAGTTTTCATCAGGACAGTGTTGGCAACTACTATAATAATATTTTATTCAACACTGTACAAAACTCACTCTGCATGGAAATAACCATCACTCAGCTTTCTCTAACATTCAAATTTTCCGTTTACACTAGGTTCTGATCGTGTTCAGAAAAACTTGTACCTAACTGAACATTCACATTTGCTATCTCGATGTGGTTAGAATTCATTGAAATTTGTTTGAGTCTAGTGGAAGAGTGTTGCCATCTAACGATAGAATTATGAATCCATTTATGACAGGTCTATAAGGTCCATAACTACATGTTTCTCCACTACTTTACAGAACATAATCGATAATCAATTTCTGTTACCCTGGCAAGACGTTCGTTAACTTTAATTTAGGTCGTAAAAAAGGGGAAGTAAGCGAAACAATCGTAAAAAAAAACCATCGTTCTTGGTTGAAGTTGAAGTGTGTTATGGAATAAGATATAGAGAACTCGACTGCTCTTGGGTTGATCTTTGACACCAAAAATCCATTCCTTAGAGTATTCACGGATAGTCTTCCAGTCGCCCCACAGTCTGCGTCTTCTCGCCATCGCATAGTGTCGCTTTACGATTCGCCCTTTTTTACGACGAACGCCTCACATTGACATGGAACTGGGTCAGTACACGCGCGATAATGGTAGCGAGAGAACGCTATTCGCATCCAACAAAAAAGATTGCCTCCCAACAGCTCCTCTATGGTGTTTACATTGGTAATTAAACGTGCTGCCATCACATCAAGTCGCACTCACTTCCGCCCTAGCCCTGTGCCCATGTATATGACGACAATAGCAGTCGGTCATCGGACATAGAGGACAAGAGGCGACCAAACTTGGCGGATGCGTAAGTGAGAGAGCAGAGCAGTGCACAGTGGTTCCATTTGTGCTACGAAGCGGCCATAAATCATTACATATAATTTTGGATAAAAATCACTATCATTTTGGATCCTGAAGATGAATCAAAATTGCATGGTTACTATGATGGTTCCTTCAAACATCTCTCAAAGGCATTTCTATTCTTTGATTCGATATTTCCATGAGTCGATGGTCTCTGCAAATAGCGAGTCATGGAAGTTCAACGGTATTTCTAAACAACATTAGAATCTAATCCATCATTCACGGCATTACTACAAGAAATCATCAGAAACGAGTAAAACATGTATGTTCCTCTTCATGCTCATTCTGATCATGGAAGCAAAACGTACGTCGCGAGAAATGTCAAATGTTTACAACACTGGTTCCTACATTCTTGAAATCAACGAAAAGATAAAGGAGTGAAAAACAAGACATTTTTCCAATTTTTGACCTACGGCCACTACCATTGTGCAGTGGATCCAATCGATATGTGTCACCCCGGATCGCTCGCCTCTGATGGCTCTGGGGACTGTTGATTGATTGATTGGCCATTGGCGACCTAATGGCGGCGCGTAGCCATGAGAGTACTGTCTCTAATTGAGTGTTTGCTCGGTCCGTCATTCGAAACGGCATTTTAGCAGACACAAGTACTCTTAGGCACTAATCTTCAGCCTACCGCGCCACTCAATGTCGTATTCCCCCCTCCCTGAGCACAATGTGACAGTTCACGGCTTTGGCAATCGATTACTTCAGAGCTCTGAAGCTAGCCTTTCCCAAAACGAACGACTTTCATAACTGTAGAAATGTAGGTACGATCTCGAGGGGCCCAAACAGCTGTAGCGGTAAACACGCAGCTATTCAGCAAGACCAAGCTGATGGTCGTGGGTTCGAATCCCACCGATCGAGAATCTTTATGGGCTGGAAATTTCTCGACATCCCACACGATATACGAATACAAAAGTGGTCAATTGGCAAAGGAAGCTCTCAGTTAATATCTGTGGAAGTGCTCATGAGAAAACTGAGACGCAGGCACTGTCCCAGTTGGGACGTAACACAAGAAATAAGAAAAGCTACGATCTCGATACGACCCCGGCTGCCCCGAAGCGCTGTAAATTTGTGTCACATTTTGGCACAAATGGCTGATTTATGTCCCTTCCGTCTATTTATTGCTGAGCTGCTTGGGAGCACGATTCCTTCCCACGTTCGAAAAAAACTCCCTCTACCCGAACAATTCAATCACGTTATCTCTATCCTCCCCTTCCAAATGGCGCACTGGAAACAAATCTAGGGAAATATTTTTAGAAAATACTTTACATTCTTCGATTCCGGCCAGGCGTTACCAGCGCGCAAATATTCATGCAATTTTCGCAAAACCCTGCAGAATCACAGCGCCGGGATATGTATATATTTCGATTGCAACCTCCCCTGCCCCCACCCTCTGGGGATGGAACCCGAACCGGAAATGGGGATGGTGGGCACCTTGCTGCTGCAGTCAGCCAGCTGCTGCAATACAACACCGAACCGGTCAGGGAACAACAACGCCGTCGTCCGCCCTCTATGGCTTGGGAGGGACATCGCACAAATGGCAGCACAAAACAAAATTCCATAATCTCGAAATGGAAGAGCTCTGCAGTGTACGGATATGGTGCTTCAGCGGCGTAGAACTGCAGGGGTTTTAAATGGAACTAATGTTGATTATTGTATCGAAATCAGCAATCAGTTCGATGATTTAGACAATATTTTCCGAACATCAAACCGAAGCAGCCTCTAGCCCAGGCTCTTTGATTCAAGTGAGGAAACAAAGAGAGCCGCCAAGCGTGGTCAGTTGTTCCGAATTTGGAGGATTTAGGCAGGAGGTCTTGAACTCCATTATGGGAATCAAGGTTTCCTTCCAAATCGCAAAGAAAGGAGACTGTCGCGTTTTACCGGAAACTCTTAAAGATCGCGAACTTGTGCGAATGTTCTCAAACATTTTGAAGAGATGAAGCACATTTTTTTTACTTATGACGACAAAACTGAAAGTTTGTTCAAAGTTGTCTTGAAAAGTCTCTCAAGTGACTATAGGTCACCTGAAATGGAATAAAAGGTTTTCTTGAATTTTCCCCACTCCAAGTAATCATTATGAAAAAGAGAACCCAATCTGGCATTGTTCGGAAAGGACTTTCTCAAGAATATTATTTAGTTCACTTTAACAAAAAAGAACTAAATAATATTAAAGCTTTAGAAATAGGGGATTTTTTTTTATTTCCGTACGGGTTTGGGCCGAAAGGTCTCAGATTTTCATGAAACTTTTTCCACAGGCAGAGCTCATCAATATATGAATAAAAAAAATTGAGAAAAATTCAGGGTTTCCTATTTTCCCGGAAAACTCAGTTGGAAATTTTTTGTTTTCCCCTGACACTACTTACTTTGAAAAATCATAACTCAATTTTTGAAATTTTTGAAATGGTATTTTTTCATTTTTGAGTTATGGCCAATTTTGTAAAAAAAATGTGCAAATGTGCCATTTTGAGCCTTTTCTTTGAAAAATCATAACTCAAGAAAGAAGCATCATAGAAACAAAGTTTTTTATGAAAATGAAAGCAAATTTTCTCAGGAATAAAAAATAAAGTAATTGGAAACAGTTTTCCACAAAATTTTCCACCGTTGAGAAAATTCGTAAAGAAAAGCCGGAAAAACTATGTTCCAATTAGTGGAAAACATTCAAAAATATATTTTGGAGAAGGTAATTTCATAAGCTCTAATCGCTGAAATTTTTGAAATGGTATTATTTTTCGTTTTTGAGTTATGACCAATTTTGTAAAAAAATTTGAGCACTTTCTTTGAAAAATCATAGCTCAAGAAAAAAGCATCGTAGAAACAAAGTTTTCAATGAAAATGAAAGCAAATTTTCTAAGGAATAGAAAAAAAATGTTAACTGGAAAAAGTTTTCCACAAAATTTTCCACCTTTGGGAAAATTCGTAATGAAAAGCCGGGAAAACTATGTTCCAACTCGTGTAAGATTTTCAAAGAAATATTTTTGAGAACAGAATTTTATAAATTTCAATCACTGAAATTTTCAAGATGTATTACTTTTTAACTAGCTTACCAAGCGTGGCTAGCCACGCTCTAACAAAATTTGAAAGCGGAAAGCTATGCATAATCTTTCAAAGATTGATAATGTTTATGTTTAATTTTAAAATGACAATATGAACTAATAAATTTCTCTGTTCATAACTGTGAAAGTGCTCTATAAATAATTAGCTGAGAAACACACTCCGTCCCAGTGGAGCTGTAACGTTAGAAGTAAAGGATAATAGTTATAATTTAACTAACGTGACCCGACATTGACATGCAGCGTTGGCAACCGTCCAGATTTGTCTGGAATATTCCAGATTTTTGAGGCTCCATTTTACAAAAATCTGGAAGATCCAGTGAAAATTTGTGATGAATTTGTAAGGTTTTGTAAATAATTTGTAAGGCTCTTCATATACGACATATTAGATCCAGACTTTTCCAGACAAATTTTCAAAATCTTCCAGACTTTTGAAAGATTGACCTGGCATCCCTGTTGACATGCACGATACTAATGACCGCCAAATCGCCTAAATTTATGCTCTGACCATACTCTATTGAGCACGTGACCTTAATGCTGTTGTAATGTTCTAATTTGGAATAATGACAGCTCTAATGCTGTTGTAGTGTTTCTTCAGCTGTGAAACATTTCGAATTAGAAAGAATGACATTCTCGAATATAAGCCATTTTACGAGACAGTCGGTTGACGTTTTCTGGCGGGCCGCTCATTATTATTGTTTTAAAAACTAGCATGATATGTGAATGGTGCTGATAATGTTTTTGTTGGTGATGACATTTTCGTCTCTTTCTGGCTATTTTTCTACGCGGTTACATGTCTGAGGTTACCAGTAAATAAAATAAATTCTTCCCTGCATGCTGATTTTAATTTTACTGGGGAAGATTGAAAAGCGAGTTGCACGCCATTAATGAATGAGCTCCTCCCAAATGTGGCGCTAGAAGAAACGTAAATAAATGGGCCCGCCAGCAAGTTTCAAAGCTGGTAAACAAATAAAAAAACATATGATTCGAAACGTCTCATAAAATGGCTTATTGTACTGAATAGCTGTTGCAGAGTTCCATAATTTATTGTTGTCTTTCAAAATCATAGTTGTAATGACACATGAAAATATCGACTCATAGAACAGGAATGCTTTGAAAAGCTGTTATGGGGGACCATCATAGTAATCATGGACTTTTGTTTTTAGTTTCACTGTAAAAACTCGATTTGGCGAACAATAATCTGATTAATGTGTATTTTGCTTTTCCAAATGTCAAACTCGTGTTTATAAGTTAGAACTGTTGAAACATTATTAACCCCATCCCAATCAAGTTCGCCCCAATTTGCTGCTGCACTGATCAGTGAACAACACGTTTAATCGAAGGTTCACAAAACTGAGAACGATTCAAGCAAAATCGAGCGTTTCAACCAACACATCATGTGTGTAATATCAACACATTCTGAAAAACTGCACTTATGTTGATTTCTATCGCTTTACAATATGAAGCTTTTCAATGCAACATGAAATTTTTGAAAAATAACCATAAACTGAATATGATAGCACAAAATTGATTTCGCAGCATCAGTGAAAATTACAAATACCTAGATATATTAATCCAGAAAAGCTCGATTTTGTTTAACTTTCTATTAAGAGAGAAGTTCCCAAAAATGAAAACAACTATGAAAAATTCTAGAACATTCTACGAATGAAGAAGAAATGTGTTCCATGAAACTAGAATTTTCTGTCAAATAACTGTTGTAGTGTTCTACAATTTGAAATTGTACGTTTCTAGCAATCAATTTTACTGTTGTAGTGCTCTAAAATTGCTGTTGTAGCGCTCAGTGAAATATTCCAAAGCGTGACTGACAGACAATTCTGGGATTTTATATATATGATTCCTGCGTTTGACCATAGTTTTGTGAAAAATGCCCAGATTTCTCGTACAAGTCTTTTCGTTCAAAAATCATAATTGATTTTCCTGACTAAACTATTGAAAAATGGGTAAATATCGAGGCATGTCTTATCTTCCATAGAAAAGCACATTTTTCTTGCTGTTATAGGGTTTTGACGTTTTGAAGTTTTCATGTACCGTAAAACGGGGTAACTTTGATAGTTTTTTCGAGGAAAACTTGAATATTTATGCATGCCGTTTCAAAGAATTTTAATTCATATTTTTAAAACAAGTACTGGTATCTTCTTCTTCTTTCTGGCGGTACGTCCCCACTGGGACAGAGCCTGCTTCTCAGCTTAGTGTTCTTATGAGCATTTCCACAGTTATTAACTGAGAGCTTACTATGCCAATGACCATTTTTGCATGCGTATATCGTGTGGCAGGTACGAAAATACTCTATGCCCTGGGAAGTCGAGAAAATTTCCAAACCGAAAAGATCCTCGACCGGTGGGATTCGAACCCACGACCCTCAGCTTGGTCTTGCTGAATAGCTGCGCGTTTACCGCTACGGCTATTTGGGCCCCTAAGTACTGGTATCCTAACTATCGATTCCAGTTGATAGATTTCCAAAAGATTTATTCATAATGGATATATAATTTTCCATATAATCGAAAGTCGGTTTTCTGTTTTGGGGTAACTTTGATAATGGAGCATCACTCGAACAAAATTGAATGAATTACAGAACATTTGTAGGGCGTTGCATATCTTTAGGCGTTTAACGCTATATGGAAATTTCAAACTTAGATTCCAAAAATGGTCCCAGTTTGTAAAAATAGTATTCGCTAAGAGTTTTGAGACCGAATTCGAGTTCTACTATAACTAGGCTATCAAGTATAAGTGACGAATTCATTATGACTTCATCAAATAGTGATCGTAGAACAGATTGTTTGAGAGCATTTCAAAATTGCTAAAATCTTATAAATTTTCCATATATGCATATAAATCCTCAAATGTACTTGATTCCAACAAAAATAGCTTTAACATGAAGTGTCATACTTATACTCTTTACTTTTCCATTCGTTTTGCTTAACAGATTAACAGGAACTTTGTTATTTCGTTTAGTATGTTGAGAGTCTCGCATTATCAAAGTTACCCGCATTATCAAAGTTACCCCGTTTTACGGTACCGTAATTTCGGGTGAAACTGATCATTTTTCATGTTTTTTCTTGTCTGTTTTCAATAATGTTGAAATGCCAAACCACTGAATGCAAGAAAACAAGTACGACGGTCAGCCTTTTATGGCTCATGTGCCAAAATTTTCTAACAAGTTTGTTTTTAATGCTAAGAATCATCCCTTAAATAAAAAATCGGGGAATCCTAGTTCGGGGTTAATTGATCACATGTTAAAGCGATTATTGTTATTCTTTGAAACGACTCTACATAATGAATATGAGCTCCCTGAATCCGAATATGCTTGCTGAATTCTTAATTATGCCAGAGCGTTAATGATTAACGGGTCGCAATGATTGATTAAGTGATTAATGATTACATTCAATTTTATCATGATTAATGATTATGATCATTGATTAAAATTTCTTAAGTCATGATTAATGATTGTGATTGATTTTTAAGCCAGAGTATGATTAATGATTATGAATGATGATTAAATTACAATTTTAGATGATTAATGATTATGATTAATGATTAAACTCAGTATGATTAGTGATTATGAATAATGATTATGATTAACCCTTACATGCCTAATGTCAAATTCGATCAAAATTTTCTATTTCAAAACAATAGTTTTTTTTTAATTATCATTTATCGTATTTATATTGTGAGCTCACTGTGAGCTTGCACTATACAAATCTCATCCAACAAGTCGTTGGCGAGTAGTGTGTGATTATTGAGATGAAATCGAGTTCAGGTTAACTTCTGCATCCGTGAGTCCTCTCGTGGTGTATGGATAACGCACCCTATCTAGTGAACAGGGAGTCGTGAGTTCGATTCTCACCAAGAAGACGTGTAATTTTATCGCAAATTTCACATCATTTTTTTCATTTAATCCATATGCGAAGTATATGTAATGTTGTTTTTCAAAATTTTGTTTTTCAGTCGTCTTCTAACGAAATTCCGTAAATATTAGGATTGCAGTTTGTCTTTGAAACTGCGGGCATCGATTCGTAAATTACGATAGTTCCGAATTCATGATGAGAGCTATTTGATTCAGTTTTTTTTAATCATAAGTGTACCGATAAATTTTAAAGAGTATGATCATTCGTTGCATACTTAAAGGTTTTTTGGGCATCTCGTGTCATTTAATTATTGTTTTTATGATTAATCTTTGATTAATCATTAATCATTCAATAACGAATGATTAAATACCCGAAAATATGCACTAAACGACTTAAAGTATGCAACCAGTTGGTTATATACTAACACTAGAAAATGATGAATATTACTCATGATTAACAAACAATCATATATAAAAATCTTCTGAGCTTTGCTATGGCAAATTAATCACAGTTTTCAATCACAAATCGTGATTAATTGCTCTGATTCAAGAGCCAGTATCCTGGAGGTAGTGGTCAATATATCGGCTCTGTGGAGCGTAGCTTGCTACATATCCAACTTCATGAATTATTAAGCTTTAAGCGGAAGTTTCAGACGTTAATGATAAACTTGAATATATGCCGGGTTGTTAAGGTGAAGTTGCATCGAAGCCAAACCTCAAATTTTCAAGAACACAAATCTAGAGAAACGGACAGCTGTTTGAGCTAAAAACTTAATCGGTTGGTCACTCGTTGGTGGTGACCCATCAATTAAATTTTCCGCTGTAACGGCTGTTTAGTTCTCTAGATTTAAGCTTTTGAAAATTTGAGGTTTGGCTTCGATGCATCTTCACGTTAAGGATTGTCGATTTCCCGGGAAAAGTATTCACAATATTGGTGTTGTATAAATCATTAGTAAGGCGAGCAAACCCCGGTATACTCTAATATACTGCTAATCATGTGATTATATTATAATTATACATAAAGTTTAATGGTATTTGCTCGCCTTTCTAGTGATTTTCAGTATTCTTTTTGTAAAGCGAAATGTTAAAATTCAATAAGTTGTTTATTCATACTCCGAAAATTCCTCCAAAATGAAAGTGAAGCACTATATAGGTAGTTCTGAAATCTAGCTTTCCATGTATTAGACTTCATGAATTTTACAAACCAAGCCATTGAATTAATTCTCAAGGGAATTATTGAAATATTTGATATCGAACTTTTCGAAAGAATTGGCTTGTTCAGAAGTATCCAGTTTTTTTTTGTATTTTCTGAATCTACATTAAAGTTTGAACCAGAACCCAAAATTTCAAAATTGTTCGTGCCCTGAAACTATTTTAATAACGCGTTCGATATTAGTATGGGAATAACTTTTGAATCACCCCCGGCAAATTTAGTTTCGCGCGAGCTGTCATTGTTTAAATTAAAATATCTACGGATTGAAATCTTTTTTGATATACTTGATATACTTAGAAAATGTGATCTTTCGAACAGGCTACGAAACACTGCAAATATTTCATCACTAAACAACCCAATTCTTGGAGAAGTTTTGAGCGAAATCAGTTTGAACATTTTGAAGGTATTTCCTAACGAGATCTTTATGAAAAACTTGGATAAATATTTTTTCAAACAATGTTTTAAAGAAATTTCCTTGATTTGAATCAAAATTTTTTAGTAAAAATGGTTCGCGATTAATAATATTGCTGTAACGAAGTTCAAAAGATTTTATATCAGATTTATTGCTAATCAAGGGAAAAATTCATCATTACATAATGTATACCTTGTCTGTTGCATACTTCAAGGCGTTTAGAGCATACTTTTGGGCATTAATTCATTAGCTTTTGCATGACTAATCAATGATTATTAATAAAAGAATAATTAAATGGCATCTTCCTAAGGCACCGTCCACAAATCACGTAATGCTCGAAGGGAGAGGGGGAGGCTCATACGGTGTGACTCAATCAGAATTTTGAAAATGTTCATACAAAAAGCATTTTTCCAGGGTTCAATAACTCAATTTTTAGCGCTACATAATGAATGGATGCTACTTACACGCCTTGAAGTGTGTAACAAATGAGCCATAAACATGAAAATGAATGGCTTTACTCATTATAGAAGAAAACTGCTACATTCAGTGAATTTCTGCAGGCGATGTTAGATTGCAAACATCAAAAGTGAACAAAAACAGCGAGGAAGTATTGACAGAAATACCACCTACTAGGGGAAAAGGACTAATTTTTGATCTTGAAAATGTTATGCCAATTTTCGGATTTTCATATAAAGTATACAATAATCTTATGAACGGCCAAAAATCTAGTGCTAGGTTGAAATGTTGTGATCTGCCCCTATAAACAGCAATTCACAAGCTCACAAACAACTCACAAGCTTCCAACCGCGTCTTCGGATTCGGATCATATACAACTAAGAAATGCACCGTCTTACATGGAGGAAATATTTAAGGGTCTTCGGATACAAAGCAAAGCCATGCTGTACCTGGTTGGATTTCGACGTTCCATGGGCATAAACTCTCATTGTTCGTGCCACAAGATATAAGAAATGTAAAATTTATTTATACATTAGAAGGCAATGCTGTAAAATTTGTTAAATTTTGTTCAATGATTGATTGATGATTGATTAAATGTTTGACTTATGATTAAGATTATGATTACTGAATAAAATTAACGATCTTTATGATTATGATTAATGATTAATGATTAAAACATAAAATTGCAATGATTATGATTAGTGATTAATAATCAACTTTCGATTTTTTGTGATTAATGATCAACATTTTTGATTAATCATAATCATTAATCATTAATCATGATTAAATTTATGATTAATCATTAACTCTCTGAATTATGCAATATTTAAAGGAATGAAGAATACGTAGTTAATTTCAAGAATTGTAATGAAAACGCCTAAATGTAGGCAATGTCCTAAAAAAATCCCTGATACCGTAATTTCGGGTGAAATTGATCATTTTTCACTGTTTTCTTGGTAAGCTTCGTAAAATTTTATCAATACCATACAACTAAATGCAGGAAAACAAGTACGACGGTGAACCTCGTTGGCGCATGTACTGAAATTTTCTAAAAAATGTGATGGTAATGCCAAAAATCAGCTCTAATATTCAAAATCGGGGAATCCCATTTCGGGGTGAAATTGATCACTTGTCAATGTGATTATTGTTTGTTTTGAAATTAACTTTAGATACTTAATTTAGGCCACCTGAATTCAAATATGCTTGCCAAATTCTTAAAGGGACAATATTTATGGAAACAATCAATAATTAAATTTCAAGCATACCGCGAAAAACGCCTAAATGTAGGCAATTTCCAACGGATTTCTCTACTTTGTAGAAGAAAATCAAATTTTTCAACAAAACGAACAAATTGGTAAGAGTTTTGATAGTAAAATCTGTTTTGGAAATATATTATTAGCATCCTTACAAACTTTCAGGTTTACACCATGTCCAAATCCTTGTTTAGAACTACAAGTTTATGGATGTCTATCAATTTCACACCAAACAGGATTCTAGAATTTTACATTATTTTTATTGAAATAAACATTCTGTAACACAAAAAACTTCACTATACACAAATATACATTATTTAAGACAAACACCGTTCATTTACTATAGGTAACAATGCATTTGGTGCACTATTAGTAAGAAATAAAATCGCGTGACACGGTGATCAATTTCACCCTACTGATCAATTACACCCGAATTTACGGTATCTAACAGAAATTTTAATTATTTCAACCGTATGAGTTAATTGGTAGATATTTTACGGCCTGGCGCTGGAATGACAAATGTAAATGTAGAGGCACACCACGACGAAGCAGAAGAAGTTCTTTATGGCGTAGAACTTCTTCGAGTATCAAAAGGAGATCATACCAATCATCGTGACAGACAACTTCAACATCGATATGAGCAAACAAAAGAACATGGAGTTCACTGACTTCATGGAGAAGTATCTTAACCTCAAACTGGCTTCGGAACCCACTAAAACAACCAATCTTAGTGAATCATTCGTGGATCTAACGTTCAACTGGAATATTTGTTTTGAGAGCACGAGTTTCCGCTAATGCTTCTTCTTCCATCGACCAATTCTATCGGTGTTGAAGTGTTAACTGAACCAACCAAATAATAACACACAATGTCCATAATCCGGCTTGATAGAAACTCCTCTCCGATGCAAAGAGGAGGCGATTTTGCCGTTTTTCTGAGGAGAAAAAATTGTACTCAAATTTTTAACACAGATCCTCGAAAGATTCGAATGAGAGTGCAAAAAAAATGCGAGGATTTTTTTGGTACTCTCTCTATGCTTGTGATGCTCACCTTTACTCACGCTTCAAAAGCATTCTTTTTTTATGGAATTTTACTCCGGTGTGTTTTGTGCTACATCTTCCTCGCTCAATTTTCGTTGCCTCTCTGCTTAGCATTTTTTCGCTCCCTCGCAAAGAGGCAAAGGCAGCACGCTGCACTAGAGTATGTCACCTCACAGTGCGCATCGTACCTTCGTGCTGTGCGTACACGAATTCTCTCTGCTCTTGGAAGTTTTCTTAAAAACTACCTAAAGCAATAAATCAGTACTTTTCAGTGCTACATAAACAGTACTTTTCAGTGCTAAAATTAAAAACGGTACTTTTCAGGGCTACTAAAACAGTACTTTTCAGTACTACTTTTTCTACTATTGATCCCTTTTCGATCCTTGTTTGGACCCGTGCCTTCGATTTTTCGTTGGACCCGTTGGCGAAAGCTAGCGGTGGTAATCCTTCTTGGACACCGTCTTGGGAAAAAACCTTTCGAAGGTCACGTCTTCTTTCGTTTATTAACTAAACATGGTATCAACAACTAACAAAAGGAAGGGTGAATCTCTGAATTCACTACTTCCTTCCAAAAAAGTGGGTTTTAAAACTGTCACTACACGTGGCAAGAATGGAAGAAAGGACGCTTCCCCGGAATGCGAACTTTCTTCCAAGGGTGAAATGAATAATTGTATCGAAATGAGCAATCAGTTCGATGCTCTAGACAAATTTTCCGAACACCAAATCGAAGCAGCCTCTAGCCCAGGCTCTTTGATTCAAGTGAGGAAGCAAAGAGTGCCGCCTATCGTGGTCAGTTGTTCCGAATTTGCGGGATTTAGGCAGGAGATCTTGAACTCCATTAGGGGAATCAAGGTTTCCTTCCAAATCGCAAAGAAAGGAGACTGTCGCGTTTTGCCGGAATCTCTTAAAGATCGTGAACTTCTTCTCAGATATCTTGAAGAGAAGAAGCACAAATTTTTTACTTATGACGACAAAACTGAACGTTTGTTCAAAGTTGTCTTGAAAGGTCTCTCAAGTGACTATAAGTCACCTGAAGAGATCAAAAATGGAATAAATGATTTACTTGGATTTTCCCCAGTCCAAGTAATCATTATGAAAAAGAGAACCCAATCTGGCTTTGTTCGGAAAGGACTTTCTCAAGAATTTTATTTAGTTCACTTTAACAAAAAAGAACTAAATAATATTAAAGCTTTAGAAAAAGCAAAACTTATGTTCGATGTCCGTGTGACATGGGAACATTTCCAGAAACCTGGAGGAAATTACCAGAACCCCACTCAGTGCCGTCGGTGCCAAAAGTGGGGTCATGGTACAAAAAATTGTCGCATGGATGCTAAATGCATGATTTGCGGAGGTTCTTCTCACGCCAAGAACGTCTGTCCAGTGAAGGAAGATACCACCAAGTTTATATGCTCGAATTGCGGGGGCAATCATAAGTCAAATTTTTGGGATAACCCTTCACACAGGAGAGTTGTTGAGGCTCGTGCCAGGCAGATGAAAGATAATATCCGTTACGATAACGATCGTTTCCGGAATTTTCCTGGTAGAGTATCTAACAATATTTATTTTTCAGTTAACGATCGCTTGATTAGGAATCATACCCATCAGGAAGATCATAATCATGCTCATTCACAAACTAACTTTAATCCGCCGGGTAGCCGTTCGAATCTTTTAATTTCGAATGTATCTACCCATGGTAAACCCTTTGCCGATATCGTAGCAAAGCCTATTCGTACTATGAGTACCCATTCTACTTGTTTCAAATCAAATGGAAACAACCCAACCGCCACAGGTAACACCTACTCCACCTCTTCGTCTACCGAAAATTCTAACGGGAAATCATCAAATGTACCCACTTCAAGTGATATGTCTGCCTCTGATTTTAATTTTCTAACTGAACAATTGAAGCTAATGATTGGTGCATTGTTCAAAGCCACCACTATGACTGAAGCAGTCCAAGTAGGTGTAACATTTTCTAATCAAATTGTTATTGGATTACGTTTTTCCAATGAATCTAAATAATAATTTAAATATTTTAAATTGGAATGCTCGTTCTTTGAATGGAAAAGAGGATGAGCTGTTTAATTTTCTTACAGCTAATAACGTGCATATAGCAGTTATTACTGAAACGTATTTGAAACCTAGATCTAAACTCAAAAGGAATCCTAACTTTTTAGTTTATCGTAATGATCGACTTGATGGGGCATGTGGGGGAGTTGCAATCATCATTCATAGGCGTATAAAACATCAACTGTTTCCGTCATATGAAACTAAAGTTTTTGAAACTTTAGGTGATTCAGTTGAAACACAGCTTGGTAAATAGGGTAAGTGTACCAGTTATGGACAACTTTAATGTCTTCAAATTTTGGAAATTTTTGTGTGTTATAGCAGTTAGATTTAAGATAAATCTTGATGTTGAAGCATTCAAAAATATTTAAAATGCGAAAGTTATCAAAATGTCACATATGACCAAATAGGGAACCACTATGGCCATAACTGGTACACTTTCCCTATACTTTCATAGCTGCCTATTTGCCTTTTCAATGCTCTGGACAGCAAGTAAATTTGCTCCAAACTGGCTTGCGAAAATTGACTCGCAATAAGTCAAAAAAAAAATTTGTCATTGGTAACTTTAATGCCAAACATCGGTCATGGAATAATTCTCAAAGTAATTCCAACGGCAGAATTTTATTTGATGAGTGCTTTTCAAGATATTTCTCAATTCTATACCCTGATAGCCCTACGTGTTTTTCCTCCTCTAGAAATCCTCCAACAATTGATTTGGTCTTAACCGGTGGTAGGTCATTTGGCATAAAGTCGTTTGACATAAAGCCGTTTGGCATAAAGTCGTTTGGCATAATGGTCATTTGGCATAAAGTCGTTTGGCATAATAGTCGTTTGGCATAATTAGTCTAAAACCAATAATTTCTTAAAATGACATTCGTCTTTACGTTTCAATTGAATCTTTCTGATGGCATCAGGCTTGTTGTGCTCTTGAATAAACTAAAGCATATTGGGAAAGTTATTGCCAATAGTTTTTTTTTATTTATCCAGAAATAACCGTTCTTTCAAATATTAATTCTTTTTTTGAGTTCCGCTATTGGAATAGATTTTTGCACAGATTTTAGCACAAATTTGCCCTTCTTTCAAACATTTTATTTATTTTTTCTAAATATGATGTAACCATAATTATAGGCATAAAAACTAATTTGAAATGTAAATAAATTTCACCTTCTTTTATACATAGGCTGTTCTTTGAAGTCATATTTAATTAATTGGCGGCTCTTTCGAGTTTTACCGTCCTCAGCATTTTTGCCAACATGTGTATAGCCGAAAATGACAGAATACCTCCTTGTTTTGATTGCTTATCGTTCTTTCTCGTTCACCATCCTGCCACTGAAGGCTATTATAGCACATTTTTAAACTGCACCACTTTTTGAGGAAAAGGGTTATTCGGGGAACCGGCATTTGGAGAAATGACATTCAGGGAAAAGTAGCAAAATCGCTTCGATGATTCTGAGCGCAATTATAATTCGTTTTATTATGCCGCAATAATATCTGGCGTCGAATCTTCTATTGGTTTAACCATTAATTTTGCCTTCTTTTAAGAATAAGCTGTTCTTTATATTTATACTGTTTTAATTTTTTTTATTTAGTTAAGCTAAATGTTTACCATTTGTATTCTTTGTTATGTATCAATTCTTGCAAGACGTGCTGTTGCAGTGATAGTTACTTTAGAACCTGCCAATATTCGTCATTTTTTTTTTTTGCAAACACGAGATCTCCTTTTGCGATATGCTAGGGATGTTCCGATACTTCCGATATATCAGAATATCGATATTTTGCCTTCGATATTCGATATTTTGGTATCGATATTTCCTATTCAATATATCGGTGATATCGATATTTCCTTCCGATATATCGTACATTAATATAAAGAAAGCAATTGTAAAGTTTTCTCCATACATATTTTATTTTTTGTATTTAAAAAAGTAGTTACCGTTCGTATTGTACTATAATGTACCTCAACAGAGGATGTTTATGTCCATATCGGCCGACTTGATAGAAACTCCTCTGCGATGCAAAGAGGAGGCGGTTTTGCCGTTTTTCTGAGGAGTGAAAATTGAACTCAAAATTTTCAACACATATCCTCTAGCGATTCAAGTGAGAGTGTAAAAAAAATGCGAGGAATTTTTCAGGTACCTACTCTCTATCTCTTGTTGCGATGCTCACCATCACTCACACTTCAAACGAACTTTTGAGTCTGCCGCCCAAACAAGGCAGTCCTCGGGGAGTTGTCAGAGCACCCTTTTTCGATGGAATTTTACTCTGTTGTGTTTTGTGCTGCATCTTCCTCGCTCATTTTTTGTCGCCTCTCTGCTTGGCATTTTTTCGCTCCCTCACAAAGAGACAAAGGCAGCACGCTGCTCTAGAGTATTTCATCGAACTCTAATGATGTTGAGGAGAATTATCAAGCCTGCATATCGGTTAAAATACCAATAATCTTGAATATCCGAAGATTTTTATTGACTCTTGGGAAACTAAATGCAGGTCACTAAGCGATATAGGATTTTTTTCCATTCAAATCTATCATATAGGGGGGTCGGTAGCCTTGAGGTAACGCTTTCGCTTCATAAGCGGAAGTCATGGGTTCAATTCCCAGCCCCTCTACAAAAAAACCGTCCATCCACCAGAAGACGCCACACGGAGGACCGTGCTTTGGGGAGCACATCCATCCTCCGTCAGTATCAGATGGTGAATGAGACAAACTGACCCACTTCGCAGGCAGCTAGCCTCAAACGACTCAGGAACACGGCAAAACGAACCACCGCAAGAGCAATGGACTATGGCTTATGGAAATCGATTGGACTAACAGCAGAGCACTCTCCTACCTGCTCGGTGTGAGAGCAAAAGAGTAAAAGAAAGTGAAAGCAGATGTAAATATAGATTAGTTAAAAATAGATCTGTATCGGTAAAGAAGATACAGATCAACTGATTCCGGCACAGTACTAGCCACGAGCACGGAATGCCTTAAAAAAAACAAATCTATCATATGATATTACGATATATCGATATTTTGAATCAATATATCGATGGTATCGATACTTTGATTCGATAATCGTATCGAATCAAATATCGATACTTCACAATATCGGAACGTCCCTAAGATATGCTGGTAAAAAATATTATTTCAATGACAAATTTATCCTTCTTTCGATAATAGACAGTGTTTTTGATGTCAACTTTCAAAAATAAAATTTATATTAAATCGTTCAGAAGTTTTGCCACGAATATTTTGTTTTTCAAAAATGTGTTGTTCGTTTGAGTTGTTTTTAAAAGATATTTTGCGTTAGAGCCTTAAACATTTTAAACGAAAAATAACCTGCTCTCGTACTTAGGCTATTTTTGCAGTATGCTGCAATAATAGATCTATTGATAAGAGCTTACAATATTTTGAAAATAAATTTTCCCTTCTTTTACCCAGTACTTTTCATCAAGTGTTACTTCCAAACTGGGACAAAGCTTGATCTGCAGAGATATATTCTATGCGCGTTCCCTTTATTAATAACTGCGAACTTTCTTTGTCAATTTACTATTTTCAAATATGAATATCGCAACAAGCTCAACGATACTCTATGTTCTGGGATGTTGAGAAAATGATTATTCCAAAACGATCTTCATCCAGACCCGTCTTGAGTTTTATTTGGTTATTCTCTCTACAATTTTTGACATTCATAGCTTGGAATATCCCTGAACGACCACCACGCTTATTGAGAGCCTACGAATGGTCGATGGTGTTGATCTCGGCAAAAGCTTCGAAAATGCCGATATTCATTCTAAGTCAATCATTATGCCAAATGACCATTATGCCAAATGGCCATCATGCCAAACAACCATTATGCCAAACGACGTTATGCCAAACAGCTTTATGCCAAACGACCTTATGCCAAACGACTTTATGCCAAACGGGGTACAGTCGTCTTAACCGACTCTAGTCATCTTTGTAGCCAATTAGTTACTCATGCTGATTTTGATTCTGATCATGTCCCTGTTAGGGACTTAGAACTCAGGACTTAGAAAATATACTCAATCAAGAGAACGTTTTCGAAAATTCACGGGAGACTGATTTGGATGAAGTGAGAACTACTGTTAAAAAATTCAAAAATATGAAAGCTCCTGGCGATGATCAAATTTTCTACATTTTCATCAAGAAATTTCCAGAAATCCAGAAATCATGCTTAGTTGATATATTTAACAAATGTTTTCGATTGGCATATTTTCCTGGAAAATGGAAAAATGCTAAGGTTGTACCAATTTTAAAACCAGACAAAAATCCTGCAGAAGCTTCTAGCTATCGTCCAATCAGTTTGCTCCTCCATTAGTAAACTTTTTGAGAAGGTCATTTTGAACAGAATGATGGTCCACATGGACATTCGACCACTCATCAACTCTTACGTGTAACAAATTTGATCCGTTCCAACAAATCTGAAGGTCATTCTACTGATGTTGCTCTTCTAGACATAGAAAAAGCATTCGACAGTGTTTGGCATGAAGGTTTGATCGTAAAATTAAAAAAAACTTTAATTTTCCAACATGCATTGTTAGAATAATTCAAAGTTATCTGTCAAATCGTACACTTCAGGTTAATTATCAGAACTCCAGATTTGAAAAACTTCCTGTAAGAGCTGGTGTTCCTCAAGGCAGCATTTCGGGACCAATATTATACAATATTTTTACATCTGGATGTCAAAAATCTTTATTTGCGGATGACACAGGCCTCTCCGCCAAAGGACGAAGCCTGCGTGTCATCTGTAGTCGATTGCAAAAAAGTTTGGATATTTTTTCTTCATACTCGCAAAAATGGAAGATTTCTCCTAATGCTTCCAAAACTCAACTAATAATATTCCCACATAAACCAAAAGCTCTTTATTTGAAACCTTCAAGTAGACAGGTTTCACGATGAGATGGGTTCCAATAAATTGGTCAGATGAAGGTAAGTATCTAGGGCTCATGCTCATAAGAATTTAACTTTCAAAAATCACATTGAGGGCATTCAAGCCAAATGTAACAAACATGTAAAATGTCTCTATCCACTTATTAATAGAAAATCAAAACTTTGTCTTAAGAACAAGCTTTTGATATTCAAACAAATTTTCAGGCCCGCTATGTTGTATGCTGTACCAATATGAACTAGCTGTTGTAATACCAGGAAGAAAGCTCTGCAGAGAATTCAAAATAAAATTTTGAAAATGATTGTGAGGCTTCCTTCCTGGTATAGTACCAATGAGTTACATAGAATATCCAATGTTGAAACATTGGAACAAATGTCAAATAAAATAATTAATAATTTTAGATAAAAATCGTTGCACGTTTAATGCGTTATATACTTAGGTTAAGTTAGGTTAAGTAAATTGAAGAAAACCCCCTTCCTCATCACCCTAAACCACGCCCCTGTCGATCCACAAGACTGCCACCAGGCACTCCAGGAGCTGCAAGTGCGGATGTGGGTGGCGTTAGGATTGGCTCCGAGTGGATTGCTGCTCGCACTGCACACAAATAAGCAAATGCAAAAATGCAGTAGCTGGAATAAACAATTAGTTATCGGAAGGTCCGAGAGTTATGGCAACGGCTGCTGGCTGGCTGGCTGGCTGGCGGCACAATACGGGTATGGTGCCGCATAGTGCTTTGTGATACGTGATCGTCAGTATTTTGGTAGCGCTCATAAATTGGGATTCAGTCAAAATCCGTCCGATGATGAGCTTCGACGAACGAAACGTGTACTACACTTCAGTACAAAAGTTTGGAGTCACGGATAAAAAAACATACATAAGTGTGTTTTCCATATCTCTGTGATTACATATCTAATTGAAACTCTCTATAGCTCATTTGTAAGGCAATGAGCGATACTTGTTTCGTAGGTATTTTGACAGCAACATGTTTTGAGTTTAGGTTACAAAATGTTAACTTGTTCTTGCGACTTTTTTTAGAATTGTACTGAAAAAGCATATTTTTTTCAGCATCGAATCAACCAAAAAATTTAAATCAGTACAGAATTACTACCGTAATTTCGAAATCTTTGGAGAGCATTTGCATAATTTAAACGGAGAAATCTTCAAACTTTGAATTCAATTTCATAACACAAAAACTATAGAATAAATGTCGTGTGACACAATTACATTTTCATAAATCATAAGTTTTGCATAATTTTAAATAATATCCGACCATAACTAACAAGAATAGTTTAGTCTTTCTTGTTATATTGAATGTAACATACAACAAAACTGAACCGCTTTCTAGGGACGCCATCGTGGTTAGCTACATTCAATTGAAATTTTTCTTTCAAACGTTCATTTGACCACTCATGTTGCGAATGCTGACGGTAAAGGCTGTCGAATGTCAACGATAACCGTGATTGCTGACAACACCGGACAAAGTATATGTATGTTTTTTTAGGGGTGATCTCAAATTTTTGCACGAGAGTGTGTGTAGCGTACGTGCTTCTATCGGAGTTAGCATGGCGGTCAAACATTATCTGTGGTATTCATGTTGGCGTGGTGCATAATTGTTCGGATCGGCCCTCCCCTCGTTAAAGCTGATGCAGTGTTGCAGTAAATCGAAGGTAAACCACCAGTGTATAGAATGTTTGGGGTTAACTATCATCGATTGGAAGAGGGCTTTGGTTGAATTGGTTTCGATGGTTTATAACGGGAAATAATTACGCATTGTTGTTCGTTTTTGGTAAATGCAGCGTTCATATAACAATTAACATGCACTGTGGACCTACTTATAAAGGCTTCGAATAGATTCCCTGTACACAATTCACGCTTAAAGTATGGAACAGCTTCACAGAGTATGGTAAAAACTATTTCAATCATACCAGGCCCAAACAATTTCAGAATTACCGGAGATCAAAAGTGACTATTGGGCTCGGTGAAGCGATTCCATACTACTTCCACACCCGGGTAGTTACTGAGCCTTTGCAGTTTACTAAAAATCGTTGAACTCAAGACACATCCCAGTAAACACAAAATCGTATAAGATAGCGCATAAGAGTACAAATGTGGAGGCGATATACGTACATGCGCCATAAGGCTGCATGCAAGATGTGCGTATATCGCCTCCACATTTGTACTCTTATATCTCATCATTTACGATGGTGTGTTTACTGGGATAATTAAAAGTGTGCACAGTAGTCTGTGAAGGTTTGTTACCCGCAAAGATTTACGAAAGTTTGAAATGATTCGTAAAGTATCGTATCGTATCGTATTCGTAAAAAAAACAACGAAGGTCTACGAAAGACTGCGAATGGTCTGCCAAGATCTTCAAAAGTTTCTTGAAGTCTGCAAAGGTATAAGAAGGACTATTACGGTTTGTAAAAGTCTAGAAGGTTCCCAAAGGACTTTGAACGTCCTCTTTGGGTTCTCGCAGGTCTGCAAAGGCATGCAAAGGTCTGGTAGGTCCACGAAAGTGTATGAAGTGAAGAACAAATCTCTGTAGAGGTACACGATTTTTGAGTGAAATTCATCTGCAAAGATATACCAAGGACAAGAAACATCCGCAAACTTCTTGCATGGAACAGTGGAGTCAAAAATGTGACTTGATTCCACAATTTGAGCAGGTAATGAGTTCCGTTTACGGGTTTAAATACATTGGAATAAGTCTGAATATGTTCCTGGATGCGGAAGTGGCTCTGAATTAACCTGAGGAAAATTCCTAGTGAAATTTCTGAAGCGTTTTGTCCATGTCTATCTACACAATTTCTGAAAGTATCCTGCTACCTTAATTATTCTAGAGACTCCATCAGATTTATTGATTATAAAAGCATATTAAATAACTTACTAAACTTTACCAAGGCAATTACTACAAAATCATCTATTACATCTAGAGATGGGCAAAACGGCTTAATGTAGTGAACAGATCCGATCCGAATCGCTCATTTTAGTGAACCGGATCTTTTGAACGGTTCAGAGGCTCAGCGACTAGCAAAGGAAGAGCGAACTAAACCGAGCGAACTGAAAGAGCGGTTCACTCTCTGTTGCACACAGCTTGATCCATCTGACATGCCAATCGAGCCCTCTGTCACCATAAAAGATATTGTCTCCATCCTTGTCGATGGCCTGATATTGCGCGACATGCGTCGTACCATTCGTATCTTTCGCTCTCTCATTATTCGTACACTCTTCCTCTACCTGAACCAAAAGGAAGAAGCAAAATGTGCTTTACCAGTCAAGTCGGCACATTTTCTCTCTTTCATCTGCCTGTATGCAAGAAAGCGGGACAGATTAGTAACAACTGTTGTTTGGCTGTGTATGCTGAGAGTGTGGAGCTGCAGCAAATTATGTTTGCGTGTGTGCCGTGGCGCGCAAAGCAAGGCACGTGTCAAGCGTTATAATAAAGCCGAAGTAGATTGGGTGAATTATTTTTCCTGGTCACTTTTTGTCCGATCCGTGCTGATCAAATGAGCTGACTCTCGCCAAAAAAGAGCTACGGATCATTCGTTCTTTTTAGTGATCCGGATCTTTTGAAAAGCTACAACTCTTTTTGCCCATCTCTAATTATATCTGTCTTTCCATTGTTCGAAAAACTAGTCCTTGAATTCCAATGGTGGCACCTTTAGAAATGTCTCAATAATACTTTAAAATATTTCTCTTTAATTCCTCCAGGTGTAAAATAATTCCTCAAGAGATTACATTGTGGAAAAAGATTTTGTCTAAAGCATAAAAATACCGCTATTCCCATAAATTGCTAAATCTATTGCCACTTTCAAAAATGTAATATCCCGTCTAATATTTGATATTTGATTGTTGAAAAAGGAATTTTGTTTTATCAATTCCAGTAAAATTGCATGCAAATTTAACAGCTTGTACGCTGATTTATGTGTTAAATGTACTACAAAAATCAGTATTTAGGTGCTATAGAATACGAATCAAATAAGTTAGTGCTTTAAGAAAGTGTTGCATCGTAATTGAAAATGTGGCATGCTGTATCGAATTACCGGACGCTTTGAAAGCCAGTCACTCGTCTGCTTTTTAACGGAAAAGAGCTCTTAAATATTTTATAAATTCTGGTTTTTATTCAATAAGACGATTTGTTCATTAAACGTTGTAATTAGTTAGATATAAAAGAACCTATTTTTATATCTAACTAATTACAACTTTTTTTTCAGTAATGGTTCTGATACATCAGATAAATTTAAAATTAATTTTTATGTACTCATTACCATCTTCTTCTTCTTGGCATGATGTCCTCACTGGGATAGAGCCTGCTTCTCAGCTTAGTGTTCAATGAGCACTTCCACAGTTATTAACTGAGAGCTTTCTTTGCCCAAGTTGCCATTTTCGCATTCGTATATCGTATGGAAAGTACGATGATACTCTATGCCCAGGGAAGTCAAGGAAATTTCCATTACGAAAAGATCCTGGACCGACCGGGAATTGAACCCAGACACCTTCAGCATGGCTTTGCTTTGCAGCCACGGACGCTAACCACTCGGCTAAGGAAGGGTACTCATTACCATATGTTATTTATAATTGTCGAATTGAGCTCATCTTCCTTTACACCCTACCCTACTAACACAAACACCAGAGGCAGGATCCGCCATGAATCCTTGTAGTGATGATGATTTGCATTGGTGTTAGTGAGCACTGACAATTTTCCCTTCTTAGGTTTTTATTGTAGTAAATCACGACTTTCCAAAAAATCTCTTGATGAAAAAAACCTTGGAAAAAAAGGGTGAAAACGTTTCCAACTTCTGATAGATACTACACTGGTTTTCGAAACAGCCTTCCTAGTTTCTGAGAGTAACTCTTGAACTCCATCAAACAAAACAACCTTTTCTAGCTTCTGAGAGTATTTCTTCAGATTCTGATAGCCTTTTTCAAGCTTCCATGGAAGGAGATTTAGCTTTCAATATTTTCCCTACCAGCGGCTCAAATCTTTTTGGCTTGTTGTAGTGTAGTGTAGATCTAGTCACCACTGATAAAAAATTCATGTTATTGAAAATTTGAAAATAGGATCGAGCTTTTCAAATTTCTGAAACAAGCTTCTCCAGCTTCCCATAAAATCTAAAACAGCTTCTGCAAGAATCTCTCCATCTTCTCTTACAAACTTTTATAAGGAGGCTCAATTTATTGTAGAAACTCTTTTAGCTTCTGGTAGAAGAGTTTTTGGTATAAGATGAACTCATTTCTTATGATACCAACTCTTCTTGCTTCTGATAGAGCTCTTCTAACCTAGTAACCAGAAGTCGCAAAAGGATGTGCGTAAAAATCGTTTATGTATCAAATTTTCAAAGCAGTGCCTATTACGAAAAAATACGAAAACAAACAAAACCGTAACGTTCCCTAGCGAAGCTATTGGGGTCAGGCTTGATAATACTCCTCAACATCATCAGAGTTTGGTGATGGGCACAAAACACAACAGAGTAAAATTCCATCAAAAAAGAATGCCATCACAATTCCCCGAGGACTGCCTTGTTCGGACGGGACACTCAAGAGTTCTTTTGAAGCGTGAGTAAAGATGAGCATCGCAATAAGAGAGAGAGTACCAGAAAATAACCTCGCATTTGTTACACTCTAACTCAAAACGCTTGAGGATCTGTGTAAAAAAGTTTGAGTTCAGTTTTTACTCTTCAGAAAAACGGCAAAATCTTCTTCTATCAAGCCTGATCATGGATTTCATTTGTCATTTTGCTTTCGGACATTCGTTTTATCGCTCGCTGCCGAATATCAGGAATATAAAACAACAGTGATTTATAGTTAGCATGCATTTGTAATGAATTTCGAAGCTGAAGTTATTCAGCTTATTCTTAAATAAGGGGTTAAGTGTTAATTCAAGAAACTGTCGGTGCTGAAAGAAGAACATCCCAAATGTAAGCAAATATTCACTTCTCTGCTAGCGGTAATAGCTGCTAGCATTTTCGCACTGTGTAGTCAGCTTTTGACAGTAACTAAAACGGTTCACAACTTATAAGTCCTTCTGCAGGACCGGTTTGCTTCCATCCCTCGAATCGTACTAAGTAAATTATCTCATACTTCTAGTAACCACAAATTTTGGCTTCTTCTTTTCACAACGGAGAAACAAAAAGCTGATTGACGTAATTGTTCACCGTGTGAATCTGTTTACTGCTATACGCAATCAACGAATCAGTGCTCACTTCAAACGTTGCAATTTTAATCTTGGAGGAGAATGACACCTCACCTAAGTTAACCCTTATGCTACAAAAAATGGTTTGAATAAGAATCTTTATGAATGTTTAATGAGCATGAATTCCAAGAACTATGTTTTTTTTTCGGCGTATGGAGGAGAATAATGAACCACGAGCTTGCGCAACTCTACGCTGAACCCAGTTACACGAAAGTCACCAAAGCTGGAAGGGTACGATGGGCGGGACATGTTGTGAGAATGCCGGACAACAATCCCGCAAAAATGGTGTTCAACTCAAATCCGGCCGGTACAAGACGAAGGAGAGCGCAACGAGTTAGGTGGTTTGACCAAGTGGAGCAGGATCTTGGAAGTGTGAGGCGATCGAGGAATTGGAGGTTAGCAGCCATGGACCGAGTTAGTTGGCGTAACATTGTGGCGCAGGTCATGTCTTGAAGGACGTAGACCAGCAAAAGTAAAGTAGAGTAAAGTGGGGCAAAAGTTCGAGTGGGGTAAGAGTTTCTTTTTGAGATTTCTATCTCAATTCAAAACAAATCTTTTAAATGTCATGGTGGTTCGAATGCTATTCAAATAAGAGACTTTCACTCCAAATATCATAAAAATCGATTGAGATCTTGAAAAGTTATGGCGATTTGTTGTTTTTCGACGTGAATATTGTAATTTTTGGTCAAAATTTCGTTGCATGGAACCAATTGAAGATAAAATCTTTTCCAATATTTTATGTAAGGGCGTTTCTAGGCCTATCATAAGGTTGCTTTGAGGTGTATTAGTTTTTGCATAATTGCTTGAAAAAAAATTTTGGCCCATAGTGAGGCAAAAGTTCGACTCATGTATAAAATCACGAAAAAAAATTGCAAATTGCCTAAAATCCACATATTATCTTCAAATTTAGTTAAATTTGTCTGATCGTGTTAAAATTGTCACCAAAATTTTACATTTCCACTTTGTTTTGCGAAAAACTGCTATTTTTGAGTATATTACAATTAACCCGGTTTTGGGAAATTTTTTGATGAAAATTTAGTGTGTATTTTTCGGCAAACTTAAGTTTACTGCTGATGTAAAGTGTGCCTGTGATAAGAGGATCGAAATTTTGTGTTTTAGCCAGCGAACTTTTGCCCTCCACTAGATTCGAACTCTTGCCCCACCGGTGGGGCAAAAGTTGGAATAAGACAATCAATTTTGAAACACAAGTTTGTTCAGCAAAATTATAGCCAATATGTTGAAGGTTCACTGTATGGTATTTATTTTGTTTTAACTGCTATTGTTGTCCTGGAAACTTTGATTATACCACTAAGGTTGAACTTTTGCCCCACCTTACTCTAAGTATGTTTTTTTTTCTATGAAGAACGGTCTATGATCAAAAGTCAATAATTAATTAGTTTTTCAATTTTTGGGTCACAAATAAGAATTCTACACATTTTGCACACACGGCACGTTGAAGCCATTTGATATTTTTTGTTCGTAATTCGGCCAAACGGCATTCGGCTAAATGGCCAGACACCATCATATAATGAAACAGGAGATTCAGTTCTTTGAACCCCGTTTGGCATAAGGCCATTTGTAAATTTTGGATCAAAGCAATAGTTATGAAGACAGTATATCACAAAAAACAGCCTATCTTAAAAATAAGTTAAATTTATTCTAATTTAAATTAACTGTTTTAACGCCTATAATTAATGTTACATCAATTTCGAAAGAACATCCTATGTTTAAAATTGGGATGAATTTGGAGAGAAAGCGCGGCATACAATAATAATTGAAATTTGAAATAAGACTGATCTCTAGTCAAATAATGGAACTAATTGCAATGTTTTCTCTATTGTCAGTCATGACACTGTATACTTAATGAGATTTAGCATGCCTGAGTTCATGCTAGAGAATAGAATTGTGAGTTAAGGTATCTTTTTTGTACCAATTTATTCCAAAGCAGACCTGAAATCCTCAGTGGAAGAGAGAAACGTGGAAATAAATATCATCTTAAAAAATCTTTGGTTTCAAACTAATTATGCCAAGGGGCCCTTATGTTAAACGACTTTATGCCAAACGGCCTTTATACCAAAAGGCCGTGTAATTTTTTTTTTATTGATTACGTAAAAACCCAAAAAAAAGACTGTACATACATTCTGGTTCTCTAGGTAAAATAAATCTGACATTGGTAAAGCCGAAAATGGCTTCCCCATTCCTTGGAAGAAATTCCAGACACCGGTAAAATTATATAAATTTTTTATATCAGAATTCCTGGAAAAACTTGAGGTTTTGAATTTGGAACGATGATAAAAAAAAGCTTAAAACATGGATTTCTTTATATTGAATATAATATATTCAGGGAAAGTAAGAAAAAGTGAGTTTTATTAGCAAAAATTCAGTAATAATAAAAGTTTGGCTAAAAGTTTAGCAACTAGATTTTGATGGCTAAGAATAAATACACAGTAATCGGGCTCAAAATCGGTAATAATCAATTACTTCATTAGATCCTTCAGTGTCAAAATACCAGACGACATTATTTTGATTTTCAATTTTCTAGATTTTGCTCTATTACTACATAAGCATAAGCCGTAGTTCGTCTGTTCTCGCATTCGAAAAGCTTTAGGCGTAAAAGGTTGAGAAAAACAGCCAAACATTTTTGAGCGAGTCTGATTCATAAATCTACATCTTTTGATTACAAAACATACCGAAAGGCGAACACATTTCCAATAAAACTTTTTGAATCCTCAAGAAGAAACAAAAGTTTGGAAGAAAACATATAACTGCTATCCATAAACTTTTAACAAATTGTTACCCTAAATGGGCCAAATACCACAGAGAATACTTTCTCATAATATACTCTTTACGTCGAATGTTCCATATTCAAATCGGTCCAAGTTGTCAAACAAAGCATGGGTGGGTAGGCGACTTGCTGACCAAACCAGGTAGGCCTTGGAATGTCCCATGTCATGCCGGCGTGGGTGCATAAATATATATATACAGTCGGGTCTCCTATTAAACGCATTCCTATAACGTGCACTCCTATTACGCTCACTCCTATAAGACACACCAGGACGTTATAGGAGACCCAGGGCTTATGGGATTTCATCACTTTGGGGGTGTCGTTGAATATCTCGTATGCCAAAAGAGATAGTACAGTACTGTCTTCGGCGAAGTTTCAGTACTAAGTACGATCTACCTTTAGGAGTTGAGGATCATCCTTTTAGTTGAGAACTTGGCCGGTAGGGGCGCTTTTTCTGATTTGCACTATATGAACCATGAGGGATAAGAATGCAAAATTTTGTAACATATGATATCTCTGAATCCTGATGTTTTGGAAGGTTGGTAACTTCGGAAGAGTTGTTCAGTAACTCAAGGGCTGACATGTGGCTGACATTCTAGTACTGAATTACGCCACCAGGCGGCGCTAGTGGGCATGGAATTTTTGTTTTGCGCATAGCTCAGTAGCCTGACCACTTAGAAAGATGGCGTCTTCGGCAAAGTTGCTCAGTATCACAAGGGCTAACATTATTTGAGCCGAAAGTTTCGAAATTTTGCCACTAGGCGGCGCTAGTGAGCGAAGAATTTTTGTTTTGCGCATAGCTCAGTAGCCTGACCACTTAGAACGATGGCGTCTTCGGCAAAGTTGCTCAGTATCACAAGGGCTAACATTATTTGAGCCGAAAGTTTCGAAATTTTGCCACTAGGCGGCGCTAGTGAGCCAAGAATTTTTGTTTTGCGCATAGCTCAGTAGCCTGACCACTTAGAACGATGGCGTCTTCGGCAAAGTTGCTCTGTATCACAAGGGCTAACATTATTTGAGCCGAAAGTTTCGAAATTTTGCCACTAGGCGGCGCTAGTGAGCCAAGAATTTTTGATTTGCGCATAGCTCAGTAGCCTGACCACTTAGAAAGATGGCGTCTTCGGCAAAGTTGCTTAGTATCACAAGGGCTAACATTATTTGAGCCGAAAGTTTCAAAATTTTGCCACTAGGCGGCGCTAGTGAGCAAGAATTTTTGATTTGCGATTAGCTCAGTTGCCTGACCACTTAGAAAGATGGCGTCTTCGGCAATGTTGCTCAGTATCACAAGGGCTAACATTATTTGAGCCTAAAGTTTCGAAATTTTGCCACTAGGCGGCGCTAGTGAGCGAAGAATTTTTGTTTTGCGCATAGCTCAGTAGCCTGACCACTTAGAACGATGGCGTCTTCGGCAAAGTTGCTCTAGTGAGCCAAGAATTTTTGATTTGCGCATAGCTCAGTTGCCTGACCACTTAGAAAGATGGCGTCTTCGGCAAAGTTGCTCTGTATCACAAGGGCTAACATTATTTGAGCCGAAAAAATCGAAATTATGCCACTAGGCGGCGCTAGTGAGCGAAGAATTTTTGATTTGCGCATAGCTCAGTAGCCTGACCACTTAGAAATATGGCATTTTCGGCAAAGTTGCTCTGTATCACAAGGGCTAACATTATTTGAGCCAAAAGTTTCGAAATTTTGCCACTAGGCACCGCTAGTGAGCAAAGAATTTTTGTTTCGTGGATAGCTCAGTAGCCTGACCACTTAGAAAGATGGCGTCTTCGACAAAGTTGCTCTGTATCACAAGGGCTAACATTATTTGAGCCGAAAGTTTCAAAATTTTGCCACTAGGCGGCGCTAGTGAGCAAGAATTTTTGTTTTGCGCATAGCTCAGTAGCCTGACCACTTAGAAAGATGGCGTCTTCGTCAAAGTTGCTCTGTATCACAAGGGCTAACATTATTTGAGCCGAAAATTTCGACATTTTGCCACTAGGCGGCGCTAGTGAGCAAAATTTTTTTTTGCACATAGCTCAGTAGCCTGACCACTAAGAAAGATGGCGTCTTCGGCAAAGTTGCTCAGTATCACAAAGGCTAACATTATTTGGGCCGAAAGTTTCGAAATTTTGCCACAAGGCGGCGCTAGTGAGCATGGAATTTTTGTTTTGCAGATAGCTCAGTGGTCTGACCACTTAGAACGATGGCGTCTTCGGCAAAGTTGCTCAGTATCACAAGGGCTAACATTATATGAGCCGAAAGTTTCGAGATTTTATACATACGTAGAAATCGGGAGAAAAAGTTTTTTATTATAAGATTGAATTATCGTTATGAAAAAGAAGGTTTATATTTTAAAAATATTCAAACAAGAGTGTCGTGTAACTAAAAGATAAGGCCAGTCATTGTTATCTCATTAAGATTGTTAGCGAATGGATTTCCCAATTTATTAGTAATGACTGAAATTCCAACCTAACTTCATTTCTATCCATACATACCTTGGAAAATGTCTAAGAAATGAAGTTCATGCAATGACGAAATAAAAATAAACATACATATTTTTTCTCTGGTTTATATGAAAAGCTAACGATCACATATTTGAGTAGTAAACGGATCCTCACTCATTCTCATATCATATTATTGATCAAAAATTCTCCCAATCCGTCGAAAATACTAGGATACTAGCCATACTTTTATCCGATTATAAAAGTAATGTATATATTTTTCTCCAGGCACTTTAACTTAAACGTGACAATGCGAAGAAAATCGATAGCCTAGTGTCATATTGAACAACTTTGGTCAGGCTACTGAGCTATCCACAAAACAAAAATCTTCGCTCACTAGCGCCGCCTAGTGGAAAAATTTCGAAACTTTCGGCTCAAATAATGTTAGCCCTTGTGATACTAAGCAACTTTGCCGAAGACGCCATCTTTCTAATTGGTCGGGCTACTGAGCTATGCGCAAAACAAAAATTCTTGGCTCACTAGCGCCGCCTCGTGGCAAAATTTCGAAACTTTCGGCTCACATAATGTTAGCCCTTGTGATACAGAGCAACTTTGCCGAAGATGCCAACTTTCTAAGTGGTCAGACTACTGAGCTATCCACGAATTAAAAATTCCTTGCTCACTAGCGTCGCCTAGTGGCAAAATTTCGAAACTTTCGGCTCAAATAATGTTAGCCCTTGTGATACTGAGCAACTTTGCCGAAGACGCCATCTTTCTAAGTGGTCGGGCTACTGAGCTATGCACAAAATAAAAATTCTTTGCTCACTAGCGCCGCCTCGTGGCAAAATTTCGAAACTTTCGGCTCACATAATGTTAGCCCTTGTGATACAGAGCAACTTTGCCGAAGATGCCAACTTTCTAAGTGGTCAGACTACTGAGCTATCCACGAATTAAAAATTCCTTGCTCACTAGCGTCGCCTAGTGGCAAAATTTCGAAACTTTCGGCTCAAATAATGTTAGCCCTTGTGATACTGAGCAACTTTGCCGAAGACGCCATCGTTCTAAGTGGTCAGGCAACTGAGCAATGCGCAAAACAAAAATTCCTTGCTTACTAGCGCCGCCTAATGGCAAAATTTCGAAACATTCGGCTCAAACAATGTTAGCCCTTGTGATACTGAGCAACTTTGCTGAAGACGCCATCTTTGTAAGTGGGCAGACTACTGAGCTATGCACAAAACAAAAATTCTTTGCTCACTAGCGCCGCCTCGTGGCAAAATTTTGAAACTTTCGGCTCAAATAATGTTAGCCCTTGTGATACTGAGCAACTTTGCCGAAGTTGCCAACTTTCTAAATGGTCAGGCTACTGAGCTATCCACGAAATACAAATTCCTTGCTCACTAGCGGTGCCTAGTGGCAAAATTTCGAAACTTTCGGCTCAAATAATGTTAGCCCTTGTGATACTGAGCAACTTTGCCGAAGACGCCATCTTTCTAAGTGGTCGGGCTACTGAGCTATGCACAAAATAAAAATTCTTTGCTCACTAGCGCCGCCTCGTGGCAAAATTTCGAAACTTTCGGCTCAAATAATGTTAGCCCTTGTGATACTGAGCAACTTTGCCGAAGTTGCCAACTTTCTAAATGGTCAGGCTACTGAGCTATCCACGAAATACAAATTCCTTGCTCACTAGCGGTGTCTAGTGGCAAAATTTCGAAACTTTCGGCTCAAATAATGTTAGCCCTTGTGATACTGAGCAACTTTGCCGAAGACGCCATCTTTCTAAGTGGTCGGGCTACTGAGCTATGCACAAAATAAAAATTCTTTGCTCACTAGCGCCGCCTCGTGGCAAAATTTCGAAACTTTCGGCTCACATAATGTTAGCCCTTGTGATACTGAGCAACTTTGCCGAAGATGCCAACTTTCTAAGTGGTCAGACTACTGAGCTATCCACGAATTAAAAATTCCTTGCTCACTAGCGTCGCCTAGTGGCAAAATTTCGAAACTTTCGGCTCAAATAATATTAGCCCTTGTGATACTGAGCATTTTTGCCGAAGACGCCATCGTTCTAAGTGGTCAGGCAACTGAGCAATGCGCAAAATAAAAATTCCTTGCTTACTAGCGCCGCCTAATGGCAAAATTTCGAAACATTCGGCTCAAACAATGTTAGCCCTTGTGATACTGAGCAACTTTGCTGAAGACGCCATCTTTGTAAGTGGGCAGACTACTGAGCTATGCGCAAAACAAAAATTCTTTGCTCACTAGCGCCGCCTAGTGGCAAAATTTCGAAACTTTCGGCTCAAATAATGTTAGCCCTTGTGATACAGAGCAACTTTGCCGAAGACGCCATCGTTCTAAGTGGTCAGGCTACTGAGCTATGCGCAAAACAAAAATTCTTGGCTCACTAGCGCCGCCTAGTGGCATAATTTCGATTTTTTCGGCTCAAATAATGTTAGCCCTTGTGATACAGAGCATTTTTGCCGAAGACGCCATCGTTCTAAGTGGTCAGGCTACTGAGCTAATCGCAAAACAAAAATTCTTTGCTCACTAGCGCCGCCTAGTCGCAAAATTTCGATTTTTTCGGCTCAAATAATGTTAGACCTTGTGATACAGAGCAACTTTGCCGAAGACGCCATCGTTCTAAGTGGTCAGGCTACTGAGCTATGCGCAAAACAAAAATTCCATGCCCGCTAGTGCCGCCTGGTGGCGTAATTCCGTATTAGAATGGCCACCACATGTCAGCCCTTGTGCTACTGAACAACTCTTCCGAAGTTACCAACCTTCTAAAACATCAGGATTCAGAGATATCATATGTTACAAAATTTTGCATTCTTATCCCTCATGGTTCATATAGTGCAAATCAGAAAAAGCGCCCCTACCGGCCAAGTTCTCAACTAAAAGGATGATCCTCAACTCCTAAAGGTAGATCGTACTTAGTACTGAAACTTCGCCGAAGACAGTACTGTACTATCTCTTTTGGCATACGAGATATTCAACGACACCCCCAAAGTGATGAAATCCCATAAGCCCTGGGTCTCCTATAACGTAGATTCCTATTACGCCCCCCAACCATGTGTCTAATAGGAGACCTGACTGTATGTAGATGCGAGGACATCGAATATCAAAGCAGGCTTCTCACATTCTTCGGCGCATTGCCAGCACAGCACCAAACTTCCAACCGCACGGCTTTAGGGTAGAGGCATTTTCCGTGCCCTTTTTTTCCCACACGACAGCCCAGTTTTCCCAGTCCAGTGGCTGCGTGACTGAAATTATGTGAATTCCCGTGCGGGTGCGTTAGGGTGGGTCATAATGATCGAACTGCAAAAATCTCTAGAGTTATACTCCTCAAATTTGTTCTTTTGGACTCCTAGAAGCACTCACTCGATATTTCGTATCTCGATATCGGGTTAAAGAACCAGCGCAAAAGTTGGTTTTCATGGCTACCTCGATAGTCCCTTGAACCGCATTTGCACTGGTCTTGTGTTCTATAACTCTCTAGCTTGATAGTTCCTTCAGTATCAAGTTATGGAGAGTTGTCTGCATATAAATTTTAGTGGAACTCGTCAACTCTAGAGAAGCTATGGCGAAAATCAGACAAATATATAAGAAAACGATTTGAATTACATTTTTGATCATATATGGCTCTGTATTCGAAGAGAAGAGACTGCAAAAAACCGAAAGTCCTTCAGTATGGAATGTCGAAAATTTAAGTGGAACCGTTTCTTCCATATATTTGATCGATTTCTTCATTCAAATTTTAAGCTCATTTAGCCCCCCTTAGAGTTAATGAATTCCGCTCAAATTTTCACAGTAGCTTCTGGTGGTCCAAGAAACAAATTAGGTTGTTGTATATTATCGTTTTTACAGTTTAATTCTTCTCATATAAAAATGGACCACCTTAGTGTGCATGCACGGCCGTGTGTTTGTCTGTGTGTACAAAGGGACATTGAAGCGGTCCGCGTTATAAATAAGTGGAGTAATTATCATAATCCCGTGTAATAGTTACCACACAATTTATTTATAAGAGCATACTCTGCACCGCGACCGACCGTCCTTTTGTCGTACTCGACGTCGTCGTCACGGTGGCCACGCGGCATGGTGCCTTCCTACCTATTACTGGCTGGCCCAAGAGCGGAACGATTCAAGTGCTCACTCCCGCGCTATTGCTGCTCGCCCCGTGCTCTATTTATATGACTTTATTATTTATTCCGCGGCCGTAAAATGCATTCGGTGCACACGGCATTCTGCTGCCTGCCGGCGCACAATGGGATGTAATGCATCAAGAAACGGTATCTCATGCTCTTACTCTTACTCGATAACTCATTTATCGAAACGAATCCTGCAAACAAACAACCTTTCCGAACCCATATCCAATTTCGCAGTATTTTCTTGTGGAAGTGCAGAGGACTTGTCGACTTCCTTAAAGTAAGTTACACGTTAACATCCCCAAATTGACCTGCATTCGGACGGACGCCACCGGTGCCGTTATTGTTTCTCATGATAAGATCACCAGTACTTACACATTCAGAATGCTACTAATCCCTAGTAGCATCTGTTGGTTCCCTGTGTAAGTACAGCTGTTCTTGCAATAACGGAGTAGTCAAGTCGAGTTTTTGGTCCACATTTTTTCCCACCGTGTGGCGGGTGGCGACAGAATGCATTTTCGGCGACGTCATGGCCGGCATGCTGCGCGAGCGGGGGTGTGGACTTCAGGCTGCTGTAACACGCGTCGGTGATTTGTTTTGGTGAAATTTTGAAGAGCTTCGTTTATGATTCAGTGGCGGGCAATTTAAGCGTATCGTCGCAACAGTTGGGATCGGGGCGTATTTTCTGGTCCAATATGTGTCGTCAGTGTAATATGGGCACGTTCCGCAGGCGGCAGCAGTGCCAGCGGTTTTACGGTCTAGATGCGCTACAGCGTGACGGTATTCGAAATGTCTGGATGCATAGCGCCGATGTATTGGGAGCTTAATTTTCATGGCTGTGCGTTGTCCATTAGCGATGGACAATGGAATTCTGATTAGGTATTCACCGGAGGGTAGGTTTGATTGGAATTCAGTGAACTTTATATAGAATCGCATACAGTTTCAGTTCAATAGCCTAATTGCTACAAATTATTATCGACCGCGCCAGTGTCTCATAATCTAATCTACCTAGCAACAGATCCAAATATAAATTTCGTTCACATCTGAATTGAATTATATATACATCAGTTCCTTCACATTTTATCAAGAAAACTCGTTATGGAGAACTACTTAAAATCAGCAACCAGAGCAATCGAAGTTGCACAGAGATGTATTGGATGCGGCTTGGGATTATGCACATTGGTCCCAGAGCCATATCTAGGAAGACAAAAATGATTGCGCCTAAACCGTCAATTTTAGATATATGGTGTCTTCGGCAAAGTTTCTCCATATTTTTCAGACATTTTTTTCAGAGATGTGAAATTAGGGTGGCCCACATGGTTTACGAGATCAGTACATAAACTTTTTTGCTGACGCATTTAGGACTACACAATGTTCTACAATGTTTTAGAACAACCAATTTGGAGCAACTTTGCCGAAGAACCCAAATTTCTATCTCTTATGGTTTGCGAGTTATGATTTTTTTTTAACAAAAAAGTTAGGGTGGTACTGAAAACTCAGTTTTTTCTTGATAACTTTTTATACCATCATTTCTCGCAAAAACTTTGTTCCGAGCACTTTTAGAAGTTTTGATTGCGCAACTTTTTGCCGAAGAAACTACTGTTCTATCTCTTATGGTTACAGAGTTATCAGAAATTTTCTTCGAAAAAATGGTTGTTTTCAAATGCCGATATCTCAGAAAGGCGCAAACGAATTTTCTATCTTTTGTCAGCATTAGAAAGATTATTTCTTTCTCTGTTTATGGTGAAAAAACTGTGAGGACGTTTTTTGTTTGAAAAGATTGACAAAATTTTGAAAATGATATGTTTTTAACCGAAAATTGTCTATAACTTGAAAAATATTCGAGATAGCTCTTTGGTGCCTTCAGCAAAAATGTGCAAAATTGAATGTTCTGATTGTGCTTCATACAAGGTATTCATGAAAAATCAACGCTTACACATATATTCACCATAAACCAAATTTTATATGGTAAAGAAAGCGAAAAAAGAAATATTTGCTAGAACAATCGAAATAACTGTATATATGTCATTTAAAATTGAATACACATTTTTTGATATCGATCGTAGTAAGCGGAATCTAAGGAGTTGAAAAAAGTAAAATTATTTGCTGAAGCAGTTTTCAAGTGATCAAGGCCCACCTTCTGGTTCGTTACCTTAGACAGATATTTGGGATTTATATCTGGCTCATGTTCAAGATTCATGCGTTCTTCAACAGGCGAATGCTACCCTGACTACTTCGTTGTGGCAGATTTATTGGATTTCATTTAATTGAATGGGATAAGTTGGATGCCCAGAAAGAATAATTGCAGATACTTCTATATTTCTATGGGAGGGTATCACGGGAAGTAAGGTTTGGTAATTTGAAGGAATTCTTCAAAGTATACGTTTTGTTATCGTTTGGGGTTGATAATATAATGAACGGAACCGGTATTGAACGCATGACCTTCTGCTTAGTAAGCCGAAGCGGTAGCAATTTATAACCAACCACGGCATAGGTTAGCTGGACAAACATTGGGTGATATGAATAAAAAACTTTGAACTTTACTACATGTAGCATCTACTCAAAAACAAAATCCACAAAGTTTACTACACTTTTGGAATGAATAAAAAACTTTTCGAACATGTAGTGCTCACTACTTTCGAACATGAGCAGTAACTGAAGTTGCACGTTAAGAAATTTCCATTCAGAGTGCAGAGTGATTCTGCACGTAAAGAATAATCTATTCAGAGTGACGCTTAAAATTAATACAATCATGCATATGAAGAAAATGCATGGAATCTAATCGATTACGCGACAATTTGCACAAATCATGAAGGTGCTGTTATTTGACAAGATTTGTAGTGTAATTTTGCGATTAGTCTGGTATTCTCTCTATGTCTATGATTTTATGATGATGGTACATCAAAGAATTTTCTGGGTGATTTTCGGCCTTCGCCAACGCCGATGATTTTTTAAATACTAGCTGAACATTTATGAAGAGATCTTGAGATTACAGTTATCAAATTAGGAACCACATATTTTCTAGCACCAGTACTGAGATTCTGGTGAAATTGCGGTAGAATTTTGATGCTCCCCGTGTGTTTTCTTAACAGCATGTTGAATTCCGATGTTCTAAGTGTTTCTGTGATATTCTCGTTATTTTCGTGGGGTTTCTGATAGTATCCTTGGAATGTCTAGAACTTAGAATGTAGAGATTTTTATGAGAATTGTAGTGATTCCATTGGTAGTCGTTAGTATTCAATGAGGATCTCCCCTAAAACACCAGGGTTCCCTTTAAAATTATTAAAATTCTTAACGATTCCACAAAAAATCCCATTGAAATCTATAAAATATTTACCGACATTCAAAACGTTTATATTAAAGTTTTACTTTGAAATTCCAACGACACTGGAAATAAACGGAATCTTAAAGGTTTTTACAATAATTACAAAGATTGATTTTCGGAATTACAAATATTCTCACAATAATTCGCAGGAAACCCACCGCAATCTCATAGATTCTTACAGAAATATCGTCTCAAAGATACCCACAGAATTCCAAGAGATTAATATTCGGAATCCCATTCCCACCCCAATTCTAGAGTTTTTGCCAGATTCCTAATATTTCCGCAATATTCCTAGAATGGTATTTAAATTTTCAGAATTATCATAAAAAATCCGACATCCCTATCGGAATCCCAAAGTTTCTACAGGAGTTCCGGAATTCAAAAGGAAATCTGAGATGTCAGAATTTACACGTAAAATTCAGAATTACTTTATCAATATCTGAATTCCTACCGACATCCTAAAATTCCTAGAAAATAACATAATTATCGTAATCAGTGTTGATAGACTCACACTCAAAATCTCAATCAATAGGCTCTCCCGTGAAAGCAAACTCATTAGAGATCCGCTTCGCAAATCTCACGCTTGAGATTTTGATGCAAAATCAACTCAATCAACTCAAACCGTAAAAAATGATTAAGTCGCAAAACCCGGCAAAAACTCGTGAAACCCGAATGTTGTTTTTTACGTTAGAAAGGATTACTATATTGCTGTGTGCGTTTGAAATGCAAATATCAAATGCGGGAACACCAAATGCGGTAAGATTTTAAACAAGGAAGGCGAAGTCAAAATTTGATTTTCTTTGCTAGGTTGGCGGTGATATGCATCATGGTTGCTAAGTATCCTTTGGTTACATTGTGTTACCGCATTTGAAGCTCAGTTGGACTGGATTTGCACGTCAAACGCAAACAGCAATAATTTTACCAGACTAACAAGAAATTATTGCCGTGTGTGAGTAAACTGTGGAAATACGAGACAATGAGTCAAAAAGGTGAGCCAACTCATCCATGATTTTTTAACTGCTGAGTTACATGATTCTCAACTCACGCATGAAAAATCTCAAGCGTGAATTGTGAGAAATTGAGTTTTTCACAACACTGATCGTAATGCCAGAATTCACACGGATATTACAAATTGCTACTGCCGGTAATCTTACCGGAATCTCAGAATTGGCGGAGCGAAAGTTTTCGTAACCTCAGAATTCCTTTGCAAAACTCAAAATACCTTCCGATATATCAAAACTCATATCGTTTTCCCATGATTTTTACTCAAAAGTAAATTATTCTATTCAATTCCGCAAACTCAAAGCATGTGTAGCAACCTCTGAAGCTAACTACCAGTAGCTTTGTAGTAAATGCTACCTTTATTCATAGCAATGCGTTGTTTGTAGTATGTTCGAAAGGTGTAGAAAGGAAAATGACACAAACATGTTCCACTCGTGTTCCACATATAGCGTTTACTACCGAGAATGTAGTAAACTCAACTTTACTACATTTTATTCATACGGCCCATTATGTCGCGTGAAATAACAAGACACCGTTTATGGATTAATGTTCCATGGATCACTGTTAAAACTGCTTCAGCAACTAACTTTCCCTAACTCCAAACATTTCCCTTACTGTGATCGATCTTATTTCATTACATATATTTTCAATTTAAAATGACTTTACATACAGTGATTCCGGTTGTTCCAGCAAATATCTCTTTTTCGCTTTTTTTTACCATCCAAAATTTGGTTTATGGTGAATATATCATAAAACAATGATTTTTTTTATGAATACTTTGTATGAAGCACTTTCAGAACATTCAATTTTGCACATTTTTGCTGAAGGCACCAAAGAGCTATCTCGACTATTTTTCGAGTTATGGACAATTTTCGGTTGAAAACATATCATTTTCAAAATTCTATCAATCTTTTCAAACAAAAAACGTCCTCACAGTTTTTTCACCATAAACAGAGAAAGAAATAATCTTTCTAATGCCGACAAAAGATTGAAAATCCGTTTGCGCCTTTCGGAGATACCGGCATTTGAAAACAACCATTTTTTCGAAGAAAATTTCTGATATCTCTGTAACCATAGGAGATAGAACAGTAGTTTCTTCGGCAAAAAGTTGCGCAATCAAAACTTCTAAAAGTGCTCGGAACAAAGTTTTTGCGAGAAATTATCGCATAAAAAGTTATCAAGAAAAAAATGATTTTTCAGTACCACCCTAACTTTTTTGTTAACAAAAAATCATAACTCGCGAACCATAAGAGATAGAAATTTGGGTTCTTCGGCAAAGTTGCTCCAAATCGGTTTTTCTAAAACATTGTAGAACATTGTGTAGTCCTAAATGCGTCAGCAAAAAAGTTTATGTGCTGATCTCGTAAACCATGTGGGCCACCCTAATTTCACATCTCTGAAAAAAATGTCTGAAAAATATGGAGAAACTTTGCCGAAGACACCATATATCTAAAATTGACGGTTTAGGCGCAATCATTTTTGTCTTCCTAGATATGGCTTTGGGACCAATGTGCAATGTGCACAAATCGAGAGCTCAAATTTTAAAAGTCAATAACGGCGCCGGACACGTCCTTACGGTCTTCGGGGAAAGGAAGGACAACCGTTGTTACTAGAGACCGAGATCACCTCTGCATCTCCACAGTTGTCATGGAAAGCATATTGGGTTAATGGGATAAGGTAGAGATCTGGGAGTCACCAATGTTTGGTGATGCGATCCATGTTCTAATCCCGCCTAACCGGATTCGCGATATAATTTGATAATCGCATTATACGCCGAACAAGTGTTCATCACTCGCCCTTGCAAGAGCAAGCGACGTGATCAATAGATCAAACATTGCTAACAATCCGCTGCGCTTTTCTATTTCACTACGCGAACGACGCACGACAACTTAGATCCTGCCCTCATCACCCGCCCCCACAGGAGCAAGCGACGAGGTCGAAGGATCAAACACTACTCATTCAGTCAGAAATATCTCGGAAATACACAAACTTTCGCATATTACACCACTTAGCTTAATGTCAGAAAATTTTGCACGGCACGTTCGCTCCTTGAAGCTCCTATTGATGACCCATTCAATATCGGGTTTGTATCTATCAATAGTAGTTACGATTACATACCTGAAAAGAAAAGAGAGAAAAAATGTTATTGAAACAGCCAATTCATACTTTTGCATTACAAATATAAAACAGAGCGGAATTAAATGATATAGTACTAAATTCGGCTTTCGTTTACTTATAGGAAGATTTTCCAGTTATTTAGGTACATAACCTTTCTATGCTTCTGATACGAATGAATTGATTCATATAGAATGATGCATTACCAAAGTAATACAAACCAAAATGTTGAATGGGAAAATTCTACAGCTTTCAAAAGAAAATTTTACTCCTGTGCTCTGTGCAATGTATACATTCTCAGATTCTCTGTAATGGTTTTTCAATTTGTCATACAAGTTTGACCGACTTCAGATAGAAGCCATCTAGCTTTTTACAACTTCTGGAAGATGCTCAACCTGCAAAACCATTCGTTATCTTGAAAATATTCTTCGCCACCTTCTAAAAGTAGCTTTCCTAGTTTCTCGGAGTAGCTGCTGAGAGAAATCATTCCACATTTCAAAGATTTTTCACGCTCTTTAAAAATATTAACCTTTACGTTGCCGGCCTCCGACAAGGCATTTTCAAACAGCTGCCATTTCGTCAATTTCCATTCGATTTTTTTTAAACTACCCTCAGTTTACTTTAAAAAGGTTTCAGTTATTTGTCTTAAATGGAAAATTCTGTATTCGGAACCATGCCGGAGATATTCCGGGTTGTACTGGGGTCACGAGGGTGCCAAATTCGGGAAATGTGATAATTTTTTAATTTATTGCAGCTACAACACTAAGGTTTTTATGTAAAACGTGAAATAATGGTCGATTGTCATCATTTCAACATAATTTGAATAAGTGGACCGTTCCGGAACATCGTAGCCGGTTCCGCCAGGGCCAGTTTGGGGACATTTCCGTTTCATGTCCAAAACATTCCGTGCGACGTCTCAATCTTCATGAATTCGGGAGGACATGTCAATAAAGGAAGAATAAACTAAATTTCAATAGATTTGGCCACTTTCGAGCACCTCACACAGATTCCGCCAGGGCCTCTTTGAGGACATTTCCGTTTTTTGTCGGAAACATACCGTGCGACGTATCAATCTTCGTGAATTCGAGAGAACATGTCAATGAAAGAAGAAAAACTGCGGTACAAACAGATGTGGCCACTCCAGATCCTGGCACAGGTTCCACGAGGGCCTCTTTGGGGACATTTCCGTTTTTTTTCAAAAATATACCGTGCGACGTCTCTTCTTGAATTAGAAAGAACATGTAAATAAAGGAAGAAAAAAAAATCTCGCTATAAACAGATGTGGCCACTCCAGATGTCCTGGCACAGGTTCCACGAGGGCTTCTTGGAGCACATTTCCGTTTTATGTCCAAAAACATACCGTGCGCCTTCTCAATCTTCATGAATTCTGAAAAACTTGTCAATACATAAAAAATAAACACTGTAATGGAAGATTTGGCCACTTAAGAGCTTCCGTAACTGGTTCCTCGAGAACCTCTTTGAAGACATTTCTGCTTTTTGTCCAAAACATAGCGTGCGACGTCTAAATCTGTTTGATTTGGAGGGTACATGTCAATAGAAAAAGAATCAACTTATTATCAACTGATGTGGCCATTCCATAGCTCCAAGCACAAGTTTCGCAAGGGCATTCTTGGGGACATTTCTGTTTTATACCCAAAGCAAACCGTGTGACGTGAAAATTTTCGTGAATTCGAAAAAACATGTCAATTAATAAAGTATGAACAAAGTATCAACTAATTAGGTCACTCCTAAGCACCTGGTACTGGTTCCGCCAAGGCCTTTTAGGGGACATTTCAGTTTCATGTCCAAAACCTATTGTGCAACGTATTGGATATTTGGATATAAAACAGAAATGTCCCCAAGGATACCTGTGCTTGGATCTATGGAGTGGCCACATCAGTTGATAATAAGTTGATTCTTTTTCTATTGACATGTACTCTCCAATTCACAAAGATTGAGACGTCGCACGCTATTTTTTGGACAAAAAGCAGAAATGTACTCAAAGAGGTCTTCGTGAACCAGTGCCAGAAGCCCTTAAATGACCAAATCTTCCATCACCGTGTTTATTTTTCATGTATTGACAAGTTCTTCCGAATTCATGAAGATTGAGACGTCGCACGGTATGTTTTGGACATGAAACGGGAATGTCCCAAAACTGGCCCTGGTGGAACCGGCTACGATGTTCCGGAACGGTCCACTTATTCAAATTATGTTGAAATGATGACAATCGACCATTATTTCACGTTTTACATAAAAATTTTAGTGTTGTAGCTGAAATAAATACAAAAATAATCACATTTCCCAAATTTGACACCCTCGTGACTCCAGTACAACCTGGATTATCTCCAGCATGGTTCCGAATACAGAACTTTCCATTTATGACAAATAACTGAAACATTTTTAAAGTGAACTGAGGGTAGTTTCAAAAAAAATCGAATGGAAATTGACGAAATGGCAGCTGTTGGAAAATGCCTTGTCGGAGGCCGGTAACGTAAAGGTTAATGAAGCTCTTTCAGCTTCCGACAGAGCAGATGAAAGTCCCCTAGAGACGGGGAAACCTATCTAAACCTGGCAAAGCTTGTATCAGAAACCAGAAGAGTTTTTTCATGTATTTCAAAATCTTCAAGAGTTTTTTTTTATAAAATTGGAAAGTTTTATAAACTGGAAAGCTTCTTCAAGATGTTTGGAGCGTTTCTTAATAAGTGGATTAATTTCCCAGAAGTTGTAAGAATATATTTAAAAAAAATTAGACGAGCTTCTCCTTGAAGCTGGAAAAGCTTAAAAAGAAGCCATAATAGCTTCTCACGAAAATAATAGTAACTTCTCCACGGAACTCTCCCAGCTTTTTTCCGGAAGCATGAAAAACTTGTCCTCGAAATAAGAAGTATTTCTGCTGTAAAGTAGTAGATTTTAAACTACAAATTGAAAGAACTTTTCCCAGAAGAAGGAAAATCTTCTCATACAATGAAGAAGAGCAGAAAAAGCCTCTACAAAAATGCATAAAAGTATTGTTCTATGCGTTCAACGTGCAAATCTTGTCTAACAGGGCTTCAAATGCAGTAACACAAAGTAATCAAAGGATACTTAGCAACCATAATATACATATGTTTCCGCCAACCTAGCAAATAAAATAAATTTTTGACTTCGCCTTCCTCGTGAAAAATCTTGTTGTTCTCGTAATTGATATTTGCGTTTCAAACGCACACAGTATCCCCAGAAGACAGAAAAAAATCTCATATGTAAATCACACGCACAATCAACTTCTGTTGAAAGTTGGGAAAACCTCTATCCAGCTTTTTACGCTAGCATGCCATAAATTTTGAATCGCTCCTTTCTGACATGAGCCTCTGTATTGTTCGTTTTGTTGAGGAATAGATTCTCATGCACATTTTGAACGTGGAAAAATAAATACTCACACGTCAGTTTCTATGGCACTTTAATAGAAGCACGCAACTTGCATTCAATGTACAATCCAACATAATGCGTTACATGTGCGTTACTTGTTGGTTTTGTTAGCTACGACGCCATCCAATATATGGCAAACATGGTGGGAGAATATTTTGGTGTGACAAAATTGTTTGGGTGTGAGTCTATTAGAGGGCAAAATCCTCAATACCTACCATAAATTATTTTGTTGTTTTGACTTTTACTGTGCGCCGTGTGCACCAACACACGGCGCACAGTAAAAGTGTCGAGACAGCCCTTTTCGCATTCTCACAACTGCATCAAATAGTTCGTGATGGCTGTTTTAGTGTGAATATTTGAAAAGCATTTCAGTTAGAGAATCGTTGGAAAACCTTCAGAAAAAATGCTTCCGCAGAGCTTATTGATGTTAAACTTTTTCTGTTTTGAAACTGTTGTAATCCTAGACTCTTCCAACTTGTTTTTATTACAATTGTAACTAGCGATTAACCAAATTATCAAGTCTGTGGCAGAGCGAAGTATAGTAGGTGCCAAGGAGAATGTGTTCATTGGTTGTTGGTTTAAAAATATGCAATATAAAACAAACTCTCATATCTATAAGAAAACTTATGATATAAAGAATTGAAGAATCGCAGTAAGCCGTGCTACGAACGGTTGTGTTTTTTCTCGTTTGTGAAACTCTGATGGATTATGATGGGGAATAATATTAGTTATAATTTATGATAAATCAATTATCAAAACAAATGTAGCTTGCGAAACTTTTAAAAATAATACAATAGAGACAGTTAAACCAAAGTTTGCACCTTTAGCGAAGCAGAGAGTGAGTGAGGAGTGTGTTGAATCGTCGGACACGTTTTAGGAGACTGCAAGAATCTGGTGAGTTCGTTCTTTTATAATAGAAACCAGAACTTATTTAGAATGTTACGATTATTTTCGCGTTCCAAAGTGCGTCATGTTTTGTTTACAACGCTGACGGTGCTTTGTAAGTTTTTCTTGATTGATTGGCCACCTTAAGGCCTTTTGGTGCGTCATCACAAAATGGCTTCTTCCAAAATCATTAACATATTGTTATGATAGTATTGGTATTTGCAACATCGATGAAATATAACTGCTTATCACCTGATTTAATGGATAATTTATGCGAAGAAAAATGCTTCAGGTGGTATTTCAATATTTAATCAACACTTTCAGATACAGCATTATCAATTTAGCGACAATATACATGAGATTTATATTCTCAAAAAAAAATCTCCGATTTCATGCCGCATTTCATTGCCTCACACAACTACACTGGTAAATAGTAGGTGCCTACCTTTTCGATTGTAATTCAGCGGCAAGCATTTGTGTTTTGGATTCCACATTGCGTTCACTACACTTCCACTAAACAAATCTTTTATTCACTTTCCTTAAAGGAACACATTTCCACCGGGATTTCAATATTTATAAAGTTTTATCAACCGCATCACTCAAAACTATTATGGCGATGGTTTTCACTTGTTGCGAATCGACGCCGCCACCGCACACTGAGACAAGCCTGTGTTTATAGTCTAAAATATCCAACTTTTTTCTGTTGTATTAATTTTCAGTGCAGACAGGTTGGGCAAAGCATAGAAACTTGAAACTCATACGTTGTTTGTTTTTCGATTCTCTCAAATTACAGAAACCATCTCTACGAAGCATAAAATCATACCAAGTGTTTATCAATTTGGACCACCCAAAATAATTGAAAAGCTCCACAGTGCGATGCATCGGGATGCGTCGAGACGCGTCTATCGTGTGTGCACAATCATCGCGATCGTTGAGCGCAGTGATGTCAGAGTTGTTATCTGTAAAATCATAGCATTTAATGTGGATTGATCACAAAAATCATTAAAATTTTATGAAATCAGTGATCTTGTGATGGAAAACTATTTGCAAAATGATAAGTTTTTATAATTTGCAGCAATTGTTCCGGAAACAAGCATATAACAATTGCTAGAAAAATCTGTCACCAATCACCTGGCAACACCGTCATCCCTTGTAAACATAAACCGTACCGATGCATAACAAAAATATGCGATAAATCCAATAAAAAACAGAGAAATTCCGTTGCCCTTTATTAAATTGTATTTTTTTTCTTTTGATATGTACGATTGAACAGTTGATTTTGATTTCCAATACTCGTAAATCTACTAAATTTCCCATGTGTTTACATAAAAATATGCTTAACACAAATGTTATATTTTTTGTTTGTTTGTTTTGAAAATATACATGGAAAGGCGACACTACTACTGTTACATCAATGATGATTCTAATGATTCTTTGAGTTACACGCCGCTTCACCTTAAAGAAAAGTCGATAAAAGTGCTGAAAATATTGCGGAATCTTCGGATTTTTTATGATTTCCAACAATTTTTTGATCAATACACTAGATCCGCATGATTTCCATTGTCTTACAAAAACTCACATATAAATAAATAATTTTTCAAAAATTATAATTTTCTGAGTAGTTTTTTTTTAAAGATGGGGTGATATGGGGGAGATAATTGTATTTTTTTTTTTTTTTTTTTTGTTGGAACAGTAAGATATTGTTCCAAAAAGCACTTAAGAAGTGTCTTAAATTAGTTATAAATAGGCTAATTGAGTTGGAAGAGCTATGCGCCTTTATCAACCGTATTATTGAATTAAAATTAATGATCCTACAAACGATTGCTTAGATAAAAACTAGATTGGTACCTAACGTGTTTGCCATAATAGAGCACTATTAAATGTAAGTAACACAATATTGTACAAGGCATAAATAATTATGAAGAAATATTTTCAATTTGAAGCAAATTACAATAAAGTCGCTATCAGGATTAGTGCGAAGTTTGTCTCTGCCAACAATTTTGTATGGGGAAAGGCATCTAACTTCAAATTTCTCGTAAATGAAGCCGTAAATATTTAGTAGGCGTGATAGTCATTATCATCACGTACAACCGGCACCAATTTTTTTTTTCAAAAGTAGTTCCCAATTTTGAGAAATAATTCGTTAGATGCTTTTCGCCATACAAATATTTTTCGCGTTACCTTTTTGCGATTTTTCGTGCATAGACACTAGCGCATGTGCGTTATTTCCCTTTTCCCCCATTGGTCTGCATCCTGACGTGGCAGGCGCCATTGTTGCCTCTAAATAGAATATCATCAGAACTTATACACTGAGTGTGTCTGTTAGTCCCAAGCAGTCATCTTATGGGTTCCTTGTGTAAGTGCAGCTGATCTGGCGATACTGGAGAAGCAACCACGCGCGACCAATCAAGCTCAAGATTAAGTTCAAAACATTTTTCTAGCTTATGAAAGAAGTGCTTCCGGATTATGAGAGATACGAAGGTACAGTACTGGACAGAATAAAGTACGCATTGGACGTTGTACCATACAAAATGTGACCATTTGGAGGTCTAAATCTCGGCTTCTAGGAGTCCGATTGATCTGAAATTTTAGCACAGCTTTAATATAAGATGAATTTTACTCAACTGAAAAATCACAACAGTTGAAACACCAATTTTGAAATTATTGCAAATTTCTTATTTTGTGAAAAATGGCATCAATTTGTTTGGAAATATTTTAAAAACAATCAATTTTATTTTAAAATCTTGTTCTACAAGCTTGTGTGTCTTATCAAACTTCACAATTTCGGGGACCACGACTTTGGTAAACATTGGCTTTGCAAGACGCTGTTGAGCCCAATTCAACTCGATCACACTCACCAATACCACTATCAGGAAGAGCTAACAACAATCTTTCGGATAGTGGTGTCAGTTTGCGTGGGCAGGTTCAAAAGGGCTCAACAGCAACGTTTCTTAAAAAAGGCTCAAGACCTCTTGGGCCCTTTTCAAATGTTTGTCCAGATTCAATCTTTGTGGTCAAAGTTGAAATTTGCGATAACTGAACTTGATTATGAAAACTTTTGATTTTTAGGTTTAGCAAATTTGAAGTTAATTTAAAGCTGTGGTAATTTTTTTAGGTCGATCAGACTTCTAGAAGCCGAGGTATAAACAAAACACTCAATTTCACATGCTCACTAACGTCACTCAGCCGAAGGATAACGAATCAATCTGTTTGCCGAACGGATTTCTTTGACTGTCTGAACAACTTTACCCTGAGGAGTGCGGTCTCCAACATTTTGGTCATTCAATTTGAACACATGTTTTTCTACCAGTGCTAACTATTGTTTGTTTGCTTGTCTCACAGGAAACCATTTTCAAGATGCACTCCTAAAATACTTCACACAAAGCTTCTGCAGTTTGATGCAGGTAATAAGTTCAATAAATCAGCTGAATTAGATAGTTTCTGATCGTATGTTAGTTAAAAATTTGTTTCACAAAAGTTCTGAAAAACTTACGCATCAATAAGACCAAGTCAACGTTTTTTTCAACAGTTGATAGTTTTTGTGTCACCTAAAATGTATAGTAGTTTTTAGCGTAACGAACTAATGACCGCAAACTCCTAGGCACACTCGGATCATTTTGATGTGAATTTTTGCTTGACAGCAGCCTGCGCCACCTGATGGAACAATTACGAACTAAACTGTTTGCCGTTCGGTTGTCATTGACCTTCTGAACAACTTTGCCAAAAAATTGATCATTATTTCTTGTCAAAAATATGAGTTTCTCTCTCATAAAGTATAGAATACTCATTTAAACATGATCAATTGCGCTAGATTAAAACTTTCCATATCATCCGGTTCAAAAGATAAAATTTGTTTCAAATATAGGGGGATCTCAGTACCGGACACTTAAGCCACTAAATTTATAATTCGAAAAATATTGATTTTATGGGCTCGTGTTACCCATTTATGATGTAGAATGTGTAGAATGATTTGAATGCTTATTGTTTTAAATGCAATGTTCTCGGTAATATGGAAGAAATTTCTCAAAAAAGTAGCGGATAGTGCGTGTCAGTGGATATAGGAATGAATTTTCATGGTGTATAGTGAAAAATTGTGAAATTATGGTATTTTTCGAGATGTTTGATCGATTTTGTAATGGCTTGGCCGATGTGAAGTTAAAAAAAACCTGGCGTAGTCATTGTATTGGTGTTGTCGTGTGGGTGGAGTGAAGTGAGGGGTTTTTTCATCTGAAGCTTGAATGACGTTGTTTTAATGGGGTTCAATGGTGTTGAATGAATTGTTGTCAGTTGGCATGTAAAGCATTTAAAATATTTTATAATAAAGTTGTTCAATTCAAGAATTTATATAAAATTATGTGGTAGAAGTGCGCATAGAATTTACTGGAAGCCATGGGTACCTCAGATCAATAAGCGTGTGTGCGTGAAACTTAGCGCATCGAGCATTATGTTGTCATGACAACGACGAAATGTGGTGTTAGAAGAGGTTAGAAGTGGAACAACCTAAAGCTGTAGGCCGACGACATAGTAACGCGGCGCGTTCATCGTGTGATTTGCATATAAGCGACGAGTGACGCTATATGTGACACTGTAACGCCTTGTTGAATTGCGTGGGTCGTAGTTACATTACAGGATATCCGGAATAAAAAAATTGCAAAATAAGTATTTTGTAGTTTTAGATCTACATTTCCTACTATTAAGGGACTGACAATTAATTACGTAACACATTTTTTCGGATTTGTGAACCCCTTTTTGTATGAAAATAAACAAAAATCATTATATGGCGCGTGAGAAATCTCAATCTTATTAAATCTGTCCGAAACTGAGGGACTGGCGGTGCGTAACGAAAATTGTAATTTGTCCATATTTAGTTCATTTATTGTAAAAAATACATTCATACTATCAAATAAGGATTATGTTCGATCATTCTTGCGTGATTCAAAGTATTTTTTTTTTTTTTTTTCATATTCAAAATAATTACTAAATAGGCTCAAAATTAAGAGAACACGTAAATTTTTTAAAGATTTTCAAACTTTTCTACTTTTTTAAAAAGGCATGCATATTTCAAGGATGTGTTATTCAACGCAAACATCAGTCTACATAATAGCTTTCTTTTCTACTAATAAACCATCTTGATTGGACCGTGATTTCTCAATGTTTCGATTTTGTCCGATATTGGGTGCTGTCCGGCACTGGGGGATCTCCCCCTACCTACTTGTGCCACATAGCGGCAAAATTAGGAACCAAACGGTTTTTGTTTCGGAAGTCTAGCTCGCTGCGCCCCACGCCTTCTTGTTCCGACCGGATTCGTAGCGAACACCACCTTTACAGGGTTGTTGTCCGGCATTCTTGCAACATTCCCTGCCCAGCGTATCCTTCCAGCGTGTAAAACTAGTTTAGAATGCTCAATTTCATATGCTCACAAGCGCCACCTAGCGGCAAAATTTTGAACCAAATTATCTGTCTTTCGATTTCCTTGACTTTATATTCAATTTTGCCGAAAACTCGAACTTTCTATCTTGTGTGGCCTGAACATTGTCATTCAAAGATGTACCAAAACCATATTGTAAAATTTCTACAGATATGTCGTCATAAAATCCCAAAATTACTTTGATAGGGATTTGGAAACTAGCATTTTGGCCTGAGGATAACCTATCACTTTCCAGAAGAAACTAGGGTGTTTCACCACAATTTACATGACAGACCAAACACAAAAAAAAAAAAGATGAACCCAACCATTTAGTCTACACAAAGATCTTCCAATAAGTTTCCACAGTAGTCTTCACAAATGAGGTTCTTTAACATCTTTTGATACAAATGCTTAGAGGATCTTTTCAGCTTCCAGGAAAATCTTTTACAATATTCGAGAGCAATTTTATAATATATCAAATCAATATAAAAATTTTCAACGTTCAGTAGAAGAACTTGCAGTTGTAGAGCAAAGCTCATCTAGCGACCGAGATTTTGGATTTAAATTTGTAGTATTCCAGTTGCTTTGAGAAGCTATCTCAGCTTCTCTGAAAAGTTTTCTATACTCAATGATTTTCTAGGTTCTGTGAGATGATTTAGGAGACCTAGTTAGTAGAGTAGTTCATCATGTGATGGATTTTTTATTATCCCTCTTTCAATATCTGGAAAACCCTCGAACCATCTGGAACGAGCGTTTCAGCTTATGATTGAAGCTCTTCCAACATCTTGGACAGCTGTTTCACCTTATATCAAAAGCTCTACCAGCTTCTAGAAAAAACTCTCTCAGAGTATTGAAGCCTTCCTTCCTACGAGCTTCTAAAAGCAAATTTTCCAGCTTATAATAAAAGCTCTTTCAGTATCTGAAAAAATTTTCATCCAGTATCTGAGAGAAGCTTTTCCAGCTTCAAGAATAAGCTATTCCATCGATTGATTGCAAGTCTTCCAAGAGTGGCAACTTCTTATAATGATCCAAGCTTAAACAGCTTCTGAAGCAAACTTATCCTTACAAGAATGAGTTATTCAAGTTATTAGAAAAACAAACTTTTTTAATCCATGGAGAAAGCTTCCGCCGTTTCTGAAAGGAAGCCTTCTGAAGAAACCATTTCCAGATTCTGGAGGAAGCTTTTCCAGCTTTTGAGTAAGAAGTTTTCCAGTTTCTGGTAGCAAATTTGAAGTACAAGATGTCTTTGGCAAATCATATGGACCAAGTTTTCCACGTAATACATATATGTACAAGAGCTGTAAAAAGTGCACCTAAAGGCCAACCTTCTCTTGAAAGATAAAATGCTATTCATTGGAGCTTATAATGGTGCTCATAGAATTAGGAAAGCTATTTTCTGGAAACTGCAAGATGTTTTATCAAAAAGCTAGTACACAATCCAAAGCTGAAAAAGCACATTTTAGATGCTAGCAGCACTTTTGGCAGTAGAAAAGTTTGTTCCATAATTTACAAAAGGCTTCCTTCTAAAGGCTGGAAATAGAATCAGCTTCTCCTAGAAAATAGAAGAGTTTTTCATATAACCACCTAAACATTTAAAACCCTTCTAGAAGCTGTAAAACAAGGAAGGGTGAATATCCAGCTATTTCCAAACTGTGGTTAGAATTTCAATCGATGCATCCGAAGCTGAGATGCAAGCATCAAATACTGTAAAATCTACAGTAGATTAAGTGAAAGGATCCAAAGAATCGATAAATACAACTTTCCAAAGCTGTCATTAGACTATGAAGATGTCACCGAATCTTTATTGGTGCCAAAAACAATGCATGTCTTAATATTGTATTTTGACCACAAGCTACTTATGTCTGCAAACATTCATATGATTCACTCTATAATTTCGTTAATTCTCAACAATCCAAAAGCAGCATTTACAAAACCAGCCAATTGAGCTCATAAAACAATTAAGCGTCCTTAGATGGTACAATCGTCTCGGACCGGTTTTTCTTTTTTGCATTTTCGCTCAACATGATTTGTATCAGCAAAACGCGCCGTTCAGAGTACTAAGTAATTATGTCTGCTTAGACACCATTCCGGCAATTGCCACTGCAGCAGACACATGCTTAAATTCCAGATAAACGTCGCTGACATGTTTATGATCAAACTGCATAATGACATTGCCACCCCACACACGATTCTCAACAAGCGTATTTCTTTTTCTCTCGCGTCTCCTTACGTTGTATCAACAGACGACGCGATGTAGGAGAAGGTGGTTCAAAATGCCAACTCAAGATCGATCGTATTTAAGGTGAAACTCCTTTGAATCCACTTATAACTGTATAAAAGTAGTGGTACACAAAAAATATTCCCCTATTTGTTGGTAATAGTGAAATTATAATTGATAAGACGTTGTTGCCAGTAATCGCTACTTCAATTTGAGTCTTTTCCCGTTCGACTAAATAAGATTGCTTGATGTCGTACGTAACCATCAACGTATCTGACCGCCCTGCAAACGAGCAGCCGGCGTAAAATTAGAAAAATAAAAAAAGCGAAATGCTGCGATCAAGTGATTGTTTTTAGCACGGTTTGGTGAAATTTTAAGTTGTTTTCATCAGAAATCAACCAGTAATCGTTCTTTAATTACCAAGTAGTGAAAGTAAACTGTGTTGAAGGTTCTACGTTTAGCGAAAGTGGTAAAATTCGGCGAAAAGTGTTCTTCGTTCGCAGGCGGATAAGTGTAAACAATTGTAGCAAAGTTAAACGTCCGTGATGAAAATTAGGACGGTTCAAGAAATTTCTACCAGCTACTAGTGTTAAAACTACGGAAATCGTAAGGTAATAGTGTTCTGATGTCTCGTTAGCAATTTGGGAGCGAACTTAGTGTAGGTAAGTGAAATATTTTGAGAAATAATGTGGACTTTCAGAAATGTGTTTGTATATGTGAGGAAGCCATTTTCACTGCCATGGCAGGGATTCCTTCCTATATGTCCTTAACAGAGGTATAACAAGGCTATACCGTTGTCCGGGGTAACATTGATCAGTTTTTAGGATATTTCTTGAATATTTCATCCAAAAATGTAAATGATGTGAGCTTTATATTTTTAAAACAAGTATTGCCACCCATAGCTTGTGACCATATAATGTAGTTTGTTTTTTGAAAGATTTAAGCATGTTTACAAATATGTTTTATGTGATTTTTTCATTTAGCTGATATGGGGTAACATTGATCACCCATGTAAACAACGTTCGGTAATATTGGAAATGTCGTTACTTACATAAATCATGGCCCCTGAAGCCGAATATGATGTCGAAACGCTTACATCTCATTTAGTTTTTGAGTTATTTTAAAATTAAAAACACCTCGAAAAGAGGAATACGCCCAAAGGTAGGCAATTTCCTAAGGGAATTCTACATTCTTAACAGTAATTTGTTAATGTTGCCTAATTGAACATACTTATAACATTTTTGACAACGGAATCGTTTTTGGCGATGCCATTTTTAGTGAGAACCGTATTTTCCTTGCTCATATCGCTTGCAGAACTTATGTGAGATATGAATCTTTGGTAGTGTCATCCTTAACCATTGAAATCATTGTATCACAAACTTGACAAATTTACGCATAAAGTTAACGCAATATTTGCAAAAATCTTAATTTTTAATAGCTTATAAGTATAAGAAAAAGAAGCAACATTCATGCTTTGGAAATGTTTCATCAACGTAATACCAACTTATTACGAGATGAGCCTTCCTTAGCCGAGTGGTTAGAGTCCGCAGCATCAAAGCAAAGCCATGCTAAAGGTGTCTGGGTTCGATTCCCGGTCGGTCCAGGATCTTTTCATAATGGATATTTCCTTTACTTCCCTGGGCATAGAGTATAATCGTACCTGCCACACGATATACGAATGTGAAAATGGCAAGTTTGGCAAAGAAAGCTCTCAGTTAATAACTGTGGAAGTGCTCATAAGAACACTAAGCTGAGAAGCAGGTTCTGCCCCAGTGAGGACGTTAATGCCATGAAGAAGAAGAGGAGGTACTTTAAATACTATATTATTTTATTAAAATTGAAACCGGGTCATTATATCCCATATGTGCTTTATCAACTACTTTACCCTACCAAGAGACCTCAGTACCTCTACTAACACGCTCTTGCTCAGATAAATCGCCACCAGTCAGTGCGCGCTAGGGTGCCAATGAAAATCGATTTTTCGAATTTCAAAAAAAGGTAGTGCTCAAAAGTTTTGTCTTCTCGAAAAAAGTCCCCATGCAAAATTTGAGCTCAATCGGACTTCATTAAGTGGACCCCCAAAGCGGTCAAAGTTTGGCTTTTTTGACCCATGAAAATTCTCCAAAGGGGGGGGTACATGAAATTTCCAAAATCGTATTTTTTTTTTTTGATGCCAGATGTCTTAGAAATGCATGAAACGTCGAGATCTGGCGTTATCTGAAAAATTTTTTTTTTTTTAAAAATCGACCTTTTGGGACTTAGTAAATTTTTGAGTTGGGGGAGTGAATTGAATTTGAAATGAACGATTTGAATTCAATTGCTGAGAAATTCAAGGCAATAGTATTGAAACATATCATTGTTGGCCACTGAAAGCATATTATATGTGATATTTAATTAGGGTGGTTCATTTACTTTCCATTAGGGTGGTCCTTTTTGTAAAAAAATAAAATAAAATAAAAAATATAATTTTAATTGAATATTGAAGACAATAGTATTGAAACATTTCTCACATTATCGTAAGCCATTTTCTACATTTAACATGTGGTGTTTTATTAGGGTGGTTCACTTATTTTCCATTAGGGTCGAAAAATCATAATTTGAATGGGATATTAAAAACGATAGTATTTTATCACCTCTTTCATCATCGTAGGGCATTTTCTTCATTAGATTCGTGATATTTTATTAGGGTGGCTCACTTATTTTCCATTGGTGTTTGCCGAAAATTAAAAAAAAAATCAAGAAATTTTGAATTTGATCCTTTTTTTTAGCACAATAGTATTTTAACACCTCTTTTATAATCGTAGGCCATTGTCTTCATTTTTATTTAGAGAGGCTTTAAATTCCTCTGAATTCATGCGCCTCTAGTTCCATTTGATATGCGACATCATCGTAGGACACTGTTAACATATTTCATTAGGAAGTTTCTCTCATTTTCCATTAGGGTGCATCATTTTTCGTATAGTTTGAAACGATGATTTCTCGCAAAAGTCTCGTCCACTTTCCTTAATTATGGTGTCATTGTAAAAATTTCAACCTCAATATCTACAGACCGAAAGATTATGGTGTGGACTACTACATAATATTTGTGTATTGTTCGACGAAAAATGTAAAGGTAACTTAGTTAACAACAAAAGAGTTTTCTAGAAAGCCTCTCATTGTTAGAAAGGTCCTTTTGAAAAGTTTTGCGTGATTTTCATTCGGAATGCAACATTTCACTAAGCTGAACCAGTTCGGAGTCCTCGTCTCATACAAAATCCAATTGCTACATCGTGATTTCAGATGCACTCATCTCAGAGATCAAGCATTGAGCTTCAGTGACCTTTCCAATTCTGTTTTGCAAATTCCGAAGAAAATTCCAGAGAAAATTCTGAAGGAAATTCTAGAGGAAATACCGAAGGAAATTCCAAAGAAAATTCCAACGGAAATTCCAGAGGGAATTACGAAGGAAATTCCAGTGGAAATTCTGAAGGAAATTCCAGTGGAAATTCCGAAAGAAATTCCAGAGAAAATTTCGAAGTAAATTCCAGACGAAATTTCTCAGGAAATTGCAGAGGAAATTCCAGAGGAAATTCCGAAGGAAATTCCAGAGGATATTCCGAAGGAAATACCAGAGAAAATTCCGAAGGAAATTCCAGAGAAAATTCCGAAGGAAGTATCGAAGGAAATTCCAGAGGAAACGAAAATTATAGAGGAACTTCCGATGAAAATTCCAAAGGAAACGCCGAAGACAATTCCGTAGAAAACTGCAATGATAAATTATAATAGAAACTCTGCAAAAAATTCCGAAGGAAATTCCATATGAAATTAAGAAGGAAATTCAATAGGGAACTCAGACGGAAATTCCAAAGGAAATTCCATATGAAATTCCGAATTTAATCCTAAGGAAAATTCCAAAGGGAGCTGCAAAATAAATTCCATAGAAAATTCAAAAGGAAATCCCATTAAAATAAATCTGAATGGATTTTTAAAGGATATTCCGAAGCAAATTCCAAAAAATACTCGGACGAAAATTGTGCAGAAAATTCCAAATGAAATTCCGAAGCCAGCTCTAAAAGAAATTGCAATCGAAATTCCATAAGAAATTTCAAAGGAACTTCCGAAGCGAATTTCAAAGGAAATTCCGAAGGCAATTCCAGAAGAAATTCCGAAGAAAATTCCAAAGGAAACGCCGAAGAAAATTTTGAAGAAGTGAAGAAGGAAATTCCGAAAGTAATTCCAAAGAAATCCAAAATAACTTCCTAAAGCAACTTACTAAAAGAAATTCCAAAGGAAATTCTGAAGTAAATGAGATATAAAGTTCCGAAGAATACGAAGGAATTTTAAATGATACTCCTAAGAAAATTCCGAAAAACAATTTCAAGGAAATTCCAGAGTAAATTCCGAGAAAATTCAACGGAAATTCCAATGAAAATTACGTAGAACAGCCCAAAGGAAAATTCCGTAAAAAATTCCAATCAAAACTTCTAAATAAAATTCCGAATTCCAAAGGCTATTCCTGAAGAAATTCCGAGGAAACTCTATAAAAAATTTGGAAGTAAACTTCAAACGAAATTCCGAAAGAAATTTCAAAGAGAATTTTGAAGGAAGTAATAAAGACATTCCAAAGGAAATTCTGAAGAAAATTTGATTTGATTTGATTTGAGCCTTAGAGAAAACTGCAAAGGAATTTTAAAGGATACTCCTAAGGAAATATTCAAGCATATTCATAAGGGAATTTCTAAGGAAATTCCAAAGAAAATTCCAAAGCAAATCCCGAAGCAAATTCCAATGAAAAAAGAAAGTTGAAAGGAAATTTCGTAGAAAATTTCTAAGGAATTTTCTATGGAATATCCAAAGCAAATTTGTAAGGAAATTCTCAAGAAAATTCTGTAGAAATTCCAAAGAAAATTGTAAAGTAAATTTCTAAGAATATTCCGAATTAAATTTCAAAGGTCCAAAAGAAATCCCTAATGAAATATGTTAACAGTGTCCTACGATGATGTCGCATATCAAATGGAACTAGAGGTGCATGAATTCAGAGGAATTTAAAGCCTCTCTAAACAAAAATGAAGACAATGGCCTACGATTATAAAAGAGGTGTTAAAATACTATTGTGCTAAAAAAAGAATCAAATTCAAAATTTCTTGATTTTTTTTTTAATTTTCGGCAAACACCAATGGAAAATAAGTGAGCCACCCTAATAAAATATCACGAATCTAATGAAGGAAATGCCCTACGATGATGAAAGAGGTGATAAAATACTATTGTTTTTAATATCCCACTCAAATTATGATTTTTCGACAGAAAGGCCCACCCTAATCGATAATAAGTGAACCACCCTAATAAAACACCATAGCTTACGAAAATGTGAGTGATGTTCCAATACTATTGTCTTCAATATTCAATTAAAATTATATTTTTTATTTTTTTTTTTTATTTTTTTTTTACAAAAAGGACCACCCTAATGGAAATTAAATGAACCACCCTAATGAAATATCACATATAATATGCTTTCAGTGGCCAACAATGATATGTTTCAATACTATTGCCTTGAATTCCTCAGCAATTGAATTCAAATCGTTCATTTCAAATTCAATTCACTCCCCAACTCAAAAATTTACTAAGTCCCAAAAGGTCGATTTTTTCAAAAAAAAAATTTTTCAGATAACACCAGATCTCGACGTTTCATGCATTTCTAAGACATCTGGCATCAAAAAAAAAATTTCGATTTCGGAAATTTCATGTACCCCCCCTTTGGAGAATTTTCATGGGTCAAAAAAGCCAAACTTTGACCGCTTTGGGGGTCCACTTAATGAAGTCCGATTGAGCTCAAATTTTGCATGGGGACTTTTTTCGAGGAGACAAAACTTTTGAGCACTACCTTTTTTTGAAATTCGATGACAAAATTTTTCCCATACATTCCATTGGCACCCTAGTGCGCGCTTATAAATACCTCTATATGTCTAGTCTTAGCAACCCGTTCGTTCGCCAGCCCAGACCTCTCCATAGCGAGCAAGCGAGCATAGCAAGCCGTTTTGTGTTTGCTGCGTCGCGAGGTCTGATCTTCCGTGCCGAGACAACAAGCGCCTGCTTAGGTGCACATTATTAAAAATGTTTTTATTAACCCGCCGAGGAGGTATGCGCCGTTCCATTATGGTTTTATGCTAAATTTGATAATTAGATCATAGATTGCTTGATAATGCATGGCTGTCGCGCGGAAAACATTTTAATATGCTTGCACAACAAGCGCCATTAAGAGGGGCTTAGCTGTACAGTTGAGTCGCGAGGGCTTCATCATTACGCGAAGGCAGCACTCCCGGAGAAAGGAGTTTCTGACTAAGCAGCCCGACTAGCGCGTTAATCACTTCACGCTCCGGCTCGGACCCCTTGTTCACGCTCAACGTGCGGAGATTTTCGGGACCTGATTAACGACGTCCACTGGACGGAGTTTCGTGTTTCAACAAATCGCCGGTTTTTGTTTTCGCCCGAAATGTTAAGCTCGCGACACGATTTCCGATGGCCAGAGATACCTACCTACTAGCATAAAGGGAAAGGAGATTAAATGAAAGATCAGCGCATGGTTGATTAGGGGCTTCGGCAAGCAGGTCAGGCTATCTCTAGTTCCAATCGGTTGTTACAACATCATCAGCCCCGTGTTAGCATAATGAAATTCGAGCATCGATCCACCCAGAAGCAGTTGCGTTCATTGGAGTATCTAGGAGTATCTGGAGGGAGCATATAGGGGCCCAGCATCACTAGAACAAGGGTGAAAAATCCGGTAGCCCAATCATGGTTCTCATAGCTTTCTAAGTTTTCGTATTTCTAAGGAATTATAATTTTTTATGGAAGCCAAAAAACTACCGTTTCGTCTCATAGTTGTTTTGAAAATTGTGCGTTTGCTAAAACGAAAAAGACAGTTTTCTTCCAAATGAACAACAAATCTAGAAAAATAAAAACATGTTTTCCGATATGTTGACACATCGGAAAAAACGGCATTCAAAATTTTGACAAATGCTCCATTCTTACTAGAGTATTGAGCTAATGTGAATCAGTGACAAAAGTTTGTCCGTCAACTGCCACTATTAGTAGTTTTAATAACACAATGTAACATTTTCGAGGTGTTCGAATGTGAACAAGATTCTGTCTTCAGATCCTGAAAGTACATACTAGTAAACCTCCAAACAAACAAAACCCTATTTGGGTTTTGAGATATTAGTTCAAAGTTTGGACTTACGCCCTTATCTTTTTTTTCAGCTTTATTTTTCCTCAATACGGCTATATCTCACAAACTATTAAGAATTTCTCATACTCGGTAAGTAGGCCTTGACCGGGTTAAACGGTTTTTTCTTCGCTTGTCAATTTTTTTCATCTTTTTCAGATTCCAATTACGACCGAGGCTTTGATTGATCGATTTTGTGGACTTGCGTCGTAGATTCGATTCAAGAGTTGCTGCTTACTTGGATTATTTGATTCAAGAGTTGTTGTTCTCTGGGATTGCTTGATTCAAGAATTGTAGTTCATTCATATTCCCAAGTCTTTCACCGTTCATTCAAGTTCGTTGTTATTTGCGTTGCTGTTTCGTTTATTTGAAGACAGCTAAGTATATTTTTTATTTATTTCTCTTTCTCTTACTCCTGCTCCAAAGAATAATTCTGACCTTTTTTCTATTGTTGAGTTTCCATTATGGAAACGGATGAGGGAGAGGGGGGATCCAAAGAAAATGTTCAGATTAATGAATCCTCTTCATTGAACAAACCTTTTCGAGTGAAGGTTTATCCGTCCAGTTTTCCTGGACCATTTGTAGTCTTTTTTCGAAAAAAAGAAAAACCCATTAATGTTCTTTTGATCTCATCTGAGATTTATAAATTGTACAAATCAGTGAAAGAAATTAAAAAAATTTCACTTGATAAGTTACGAGTAATTTTTGGATCCAGAGATGAAGCCAACGCTCTTCTGGAATCTAAATTGTTTTTCAATTCCTATCGCGTTTATGCTCCTTATGATGCTTGCGAAATCAATGGAATTATTTATGACGAATCTTTAGATTGCGAAGATATCAGATCTCATGGTTCAGGAATTTTTAAGAACAAATCCATTTCCCCTGTTAAGGTTTTGGATTGTGTTCGATTATCAAAATTATTATTTGTTGGGAATGACTCGAAGTATGTTCATTCAAACTGCATCAAAATTACGTTCTCTGGTTCCGTTCTTCCAGATTACGTAATGGTTGATAATGTCAAATTTCGCGTGAGACTTTATCATCCAAAGCTCATGCATTGTAACAAGTGTCTTCTTTTTGGGCACACTTCTAGTTTTTGCTCCAACAAACAGAAGTGTTCGAAATGTGGGGAACCTCATTCATCTTCTGAATGTAACAAAACATCAGATTTATGTATTTATTGTAAACGAAAGCACAATTCATTGAAAGAATGTGTTGTTTACATTGATCATCAATCAAAATTCAATCAAAAAGTTAAACATAAAAATCTTTTGTCTTATGCTGAAATCATGAAATCATCTGATAATTTTTCAGCTCCCAATACATTTGAGATTTTGCCAGATGATGATGGCATTGAATCATCGGAAAATTTAAATTATTTTGCTTATAAACCTCCCAGCAAAAGAAAAAAAATTTCAAACAAATCTATTAACGCTCATAATAATGTATCTGAACCTCAACCATCTACATCTTATAATGTAAATTTCCCTCCCCTCAGTGCATCAGTTCCTTCTAATAATATTCCCGGTTTCCAAAGAATTGACGCTGAACAAACATCCAACAGAAACGATCAAAAATCGAACAATACTACTAGTGACAAAGAAAATGAAAATTCAAATAATTCAATTTTGAAAATTTTAGAAGAAATTGTAGAATTTTTGGGATTAAGTGATTTTTGGAAGAAAATCATTAAATTTATTTTACCATTTTTGGCTACCCTTTTGGATAAATTAAATTCGTTTGTTCCCCTCTTTTCTTCTCTATTCTCGTTTTAATGGCTTCGATCAATTCCAATAAATTGCATATTTTACAATGGAATTGTCGAAGTATTGTTCCTAAAATTGATAGATTGAAAGTATTACTAACCAATTTTGATGTAGATGTGTTCTGTTTAAATGAAACTTGATTAGGGACAGCTAACTTTTTTCGTATTCCAAAATTCAATGTAATTCGGAAAGATAGAGATTCATCATTTGGAGGTGTTTTAATTGGAATTCGTGATAATATTAAATTCAAATATTTGGATATTTCTATTCAAACGCAGCTAGAATACGTTGCAGTTTCTATCAAAAAGGGTAGATTTGAGTTTTCAATTATTTGTTTTTATATTCCTCCAAATGCAAGTTTTTCTTTGTCACAAATTAAAAGTGTTTTAAATGAAGTTCCTACTCCGTTTTATATTTTAGGAGATTTCAATGCACATAATTTTTCCTGGGGTAGTGAAAAGACTGATGGTAGAGGTTCTTTGATTATGGATATGATTGATGATTTAAATTTAAATATTCTCAATGATGGATCGATTACAAGGATTGCTGTACCTCCAAATAATCATTCATGTATTGATTTATCTTTGTGTTCAAATAATTTGTCAATGCAATCCTCTTGGAAAACCATTGATGATCCAAATGGTAGTGATCATCTACCTATTTTAATTTATATATATACTTCTGAACAAAATGAAATTTTTAATGAACCATGTGCTCCTGATCTTTGTAAAAATGTTAATTGGGTGAAATTTTCAGACCTTATTTCTATTTCATTGATTAACGTTATAAATTCAGATTCTCCAGTTGACAATAACGACAATTTTTCAAAATTGTTAATTGATTGTTTGCAAAAATCTCAATATAATAAATTAACTAACGGTACTGTTAGAAAAAATCGGCCATCTTTTTGGTGGGATCATGAGTGTTCCGTTTCATTAATAAACAAATCAGAAGCCTTTAAATTATTTCGCAGATCTGGCTCCAGAAATCATTATTTTTTATATTGTAAAGCTGAAGCTCAATTCATAAGGCTTACTAAATTCAATAAGAGAAATTATTGGAAAAATTTTGTTGAAAATTTGGACAGTGAAACTTCGCTATCCACTTTGTGGTCCGTAGCACGTAATTTAAGAAATTATAATTCTTCTGTTCCTCCTATTTTAGAATATTCGGACAAATGGATTGATGATTTTTCGACAAAAATATGTTCTGATTTCGTTCCTCCGTTCATTAATTTTAAAACAACATCATTCAATTATTATCCTGAACTTTGTGATCCATTTTCATTGGCCGAATTAAACATGGCTTTATCAATAACCAAAAATACTGCTCCGGGTATTGATAACATTAAATTCATTGTTCTCAAAAACTTACCAGAGGAAGCCAAAATTCATTTACTTTCGATTTATAATTCCTTCTTATGTCAAAATATTATCCCTCTTGAATGGCGTTTCATCAAAGTTATTAGTATTGTCAAGCCTGGTAAAGATCCCTCATTCGCTGATAGTAGAAGACCTATCAGTTTATTGTCATATTTGCGTAAATTATTAGAACGTATGATTTTGAATCGCCTTGAATTGTGGGCTGAGGACAACAATATTTTTTCATCTTCTCAATTTGGATTTAGAAGAGGTCGCGGCACCCGTGACTGTATTGCACTTTTGACTTCACAAATTCAACTTTCATTCAATAAAAAACAGGATGTTATTTCAACTTTCCTTAATGTTTCTGGAGCGTATGATTCTGTTTTAATTGATTTATTGTATAATAAAATGCATAATTTGAAAATTCCAAACTTGATATCAAATTTTTTATGTAATTTATTTTCTTTCAAAATTATTAAATTTTATCATGATGGAATGTCCAAACAAATTCGTTATAGTTATTTTGGTCTTCCACAGGGATCTTGTATTAGTCCTTTCTTGTACAATTTATTTACAAGTGACATTGCTTCCATTATTCCTAATGGATGTTATTTATTACAATTTTCTGATGATAATGTTATTTCAATCAGTGGCAAAAACAGAGAGATCATTAGACATTTTATGCAATGTGCTTTAGATATTATTGATATGTGGGCTCATGAAAATGGTTTTTCTTTCTCGGTTCAAAAAACGAAATATATTGTTTTCTCAAGAAAACATTCTTCTACAATTATAAACTTATATCTTAATGGCCTTGAAATTGAAAAAGTTGATATATACAAATATCTTGGCATATGGTTTGATTATAAATTAAATTGGAACACTCACATTACATTTATCCAAAAAGTTTGTGCCAAAAGAATTAATTTTCTTCGTACAATTACAGGTACTTGGTGGGGAGCGAATCCTTCTGATTTAATAACACTTTATAAAACGACTATTCGTTCAGTTATGGAATATGGTTGTTTTTCATTTGATAGTGCTGTACAAACATATTTTGTCAAACTTGAAAAAAATACAACTTTGTTGCTTGAGAATTTGTTTAAAGCTTATGAATTCAACACATACTCAATCAATTGAAGTTCTTGCCGGAGTAGTGCCACTTAAGATTCGCTTTCAAGAATTAAATTGCAAATTTGTGATGAATTGTTTCTCAAACAATCATCCTATTATCAATATTTTGAAATCATTATTTGAAATTAATCCTTCGAGCAGAATATTAGATTTATTCATTCATTGCTCTAATGAACAAATTGAAACAATTCCTTTAAATGCTTTTTATAATTCAAAAATTACAATTCACTCATACCAACCTATCATTGACTTCACCTTGTTGCATGAATTTAAACAAGTTCCAAAAATTCAACATACTTATTTTGCGAATTTTTTATTTGAGCGTAAATTTATTGAAGTCACACCTGCGCAAATTTATTATACGGATGGTTCTTTGATTCAAGATGTTGCGGGATTTGGTGTATACAATTTATTGTCGGGTCATTTTTTTAAATTACAATCTCCTTGTTCCATTTTGTCGGCAGAACTGGTTGCTCTATATTTTGCGTGCAACTTGATCAAAGATTGTACACTAAATATTTATTTCATTTGTTCTGATAGTTTAAGCTGTCTACAGGCATTGGATACGATAAATTTCAATTTTAAAACTCATCATATTATATTTATGATAAAAACATTATTATTTGATCTTAGTTCTAAGGGATTTAGTATTAAATTTGTATGGGTTCCTGCTCATTGTAAGATTTGTGGAAATGAACAGGCGGATTCATTAGCTAAATTTGGCGTTCATCGGGGAATAACCTACAATCGTCACATATTATCATTTGAATATTATCCAAAACTGAAAGTAAAATCTCTTTTGGATTGGCAAATTTGTTGGAACTCTAGAGATAAAGGGCGATGGTGTCATTTGCCCAAAAGTTAGTAATTATCCATGGTTCAAAAATATATCAGCAAGTAGAAATTTCATTTGCTCTTTTTCAAGGTTGATGTCAAATCATTATATTTGCAACAGCCATTTGTATCAACATCAAAGATTCTAATCTATGCGATTGTGGAGAATCTTATGAGGATATTGATCATATTGTATTTCAATGTCGCAAATTCATATTACCGAGGAAAAAATTAATCAACAACATAGTAAATTTGAACCATCCTATTCCCATATCTGTTCGTGACATACTTGGTATTAAATGCTATCCCGTATTGAAAATTTTATTTGAGTTTCTAAAAGAGATCTCATATTTTGTTTGATACTTGTTGTCGTTTTTATACATTTATTTTCAGATGTCAAGAATGATTCGATTCTGATGGACCCTCTCCCTCGCCGACTTTTGATGATACTCTTCACTTAATATCGGATTGATGTTCATATTCCACGATTATGGCTCTGTTATGGTCTGTTGCCGTGTGAGCCTCTAGTTTTAAGTTTGATTTGTAACGTTTCTTGAAAAGATAAAGAGGTTTTGTGCCTCTTTGAGAAAGATTTCAAAAAAGAAATCACTCAAAGGGGTTTTTCCCTCTTTCAAAATTTTATGTTAAAATAAATAAATAAATAAATTAAGAATTTCTGATGCATCGGACGAAAAGTTCTTTACCAAAAAAGCGCAACTTTCGAGAAAATGTCGTGGCGGAAAAAAAATTAGGGGGGAAGAATCCTGGGGGGGGGGGGGGGGCAATCCCCCCACTTTCCTACGCCATTGGTTACTCTCAATGTAAATGGAGGGACGAGGTGAATAATGGCATCCACTCACGGCCTCGGTATACAGGTGAAAGATACCTGTCTGCGTGCATAGGCCGATTGGATCGTAACTTATGACCATCGATGATTGTTGATGGCGGTTCGGTCCTACTCGAAAAAGATTGCCGGCGATAGAGAAAATGGCATGAACAAATATCCCGCTATCAAAAGATGGCTACCCAACCTCCGAAAACACATATAGAAAAAAGTTCGTGAGATGATTGCCACTTGTAGGATGGATATTGGAAAATATTTTAGTCAGACAGCAGCATAAGAATGCATGTTGTTAATAAAGACCGTCACATTGTTTGACAGACAGCTTGGATGTCGCTCTCCTCCCAAGCACTTATCAACAACGGCTACATCGACATCACTGGGTAGTTTCTCGTGACTATGTGACTGGCTACTGCCCCCAAACCACATCGAATCCAGGCCATGTGCCAAAGCAGGAGAGTGGAGCCAAATGGCGGGTGGAATGGTTTCATCTGTGGATGGGACACGAAATGGTTCGTGTCTGGCCATCCACAACGTGCTCGTCGTATTGATTGTGTAAAATATTATTTTCCTCTCTTCAAATTGACGTTTTTTCGAACGACGTGATTGCCAACAACGATCGGATTTTACTTTTGCTAAAATATTGAGTTCATCGGATTCCAACTGCTGGCTTGGAGGTGTCGTTAGTTTCGGGATGGCAATTTCAATTGATATGACAATAGGTTTTAGCTTGCGATTCTAGAGAAATAAAGATTTGACACAAAATCATGATATTTCAACTAACCTGATTTGACAGGCTTTTTTCTATAGGCATGTGTTGGACAAGCTTAAAATGTTAGACAACTTTGATAGATTTGCAATAGAATTGGAATTGGAGATTCTTTAGAAAGCTTTTCCAGCTTCTTAAAGGAAGTTTTTCCAGTTTCTGGAAAAAAAACATTTCCAGGTTTCAGAAGGAATTTTTTCAGCTTCTGGAAGAAAGCTTTTCCAGCTTCTGGATGCAAGCTTCTCCAGCTCCTGGAGGGAGACTTATCCATCTTCTGAAATGGAGATTTTCCAGATTTTTTAAGCTTTTCCAGCTTCTGAAAGGCAAAACATTTTTGGAAGGAAATTTTTTCAGCTTCTGGAAGAAATCTTTTCCTGATCCTAGAAGAAAGCTTCTACAGATCCTAGAAGAAAGCTTTTCCAGCTTCTCGAACGAAGCTTTTCCAGGTTATGTAAGGAAGCTTTTCCAGCTTCTGGAAGAAAGCTTTTCTAGTTTCTAGAAGGAAGTTTTTCCAGCTTCTGGAAGGAAACTTTCCGAACTTTTGGAATGAAGATTTTCTTTCAGCTTCTTTAACGAAGCTTTTCCAGCTCCTGAAAGGAAACATTTTTTGAAGCTTCTAGAAGGAAGCTTTTCCAGCTTCTGGAAGGAAGCTTTTCCAGCTTCTGAGTATGAGCTTTACTAGCTTCTAGAGGGAAACTTTGCCAGCTCCTGTAAGAAAGCTTTGCCAGCTCCTGGAAGGAAGATTTTCCAGATTCTGCAAGGACGCTTTTCTAGCTTCAGGAAGGAAGCTTTTCCAGCTTATGAAAGAAAGATTAACCAGCTTCTGGAAGAAAGCTTTCCTAGCATCTGAAAGGAAGCTTTCTCAGATGCTAAAGAAACTTTTTCAGCTTTTAGAAAGAAGCTTTTTCTACTTCTGGATAAAAGTGAGGAGTAAGTTTTTCCAGCATCTAGAAGGAAGTTTTTCAAGCTTCCGGAAGGTAGCATTTCTAGCTACTCGAAGAAATTTTTCAAGCTCCTGGAAAGAACCTTTTTCAACTTCAGGAAAAAAAGTTTTTTTCAGTTTCTAGAAGAAAGCTTCTATAGCTCCTGGAAGCTTATAAATGGAATATTTTCACACTCTTGAAGAAAGCTTTTACAGCTTCTGAGAGAAAGCTTTTCCAGCTTCTAGAAGGAAGCTTTTCCGGTTTCTCGAAGGAAGCTTATCCAGTTTCTGGAAGCAAGCTTTTCCAGTTTCTGGAAGAAAGCTTTCCCAGCTCTTGGAAAAATGCTTTCCCAGCTTATGGAAGGAAACTTGCCCAGATTCGAGAAGGAAGCTTTTCCTGCTTCTGGCTGAAAGCTATCCCAGCTCTTGGAAATATGCTTTCCAAGCTTCTGGAAAGAAGCTTTCCCAACTTATGGAATGAAGCTTTCTTAGCTTCTGGAAAGAAGCCTACCCAGCTTCTGGAAGGAAGCTTTTCGAGCTTCTGGGAGAATACTTTCCCAGCTTCTGGAAGGAATCTTTCCTAGCTTCTGGAAGAAAGCTTTCCCAGTTTCTGGAGGGAGACTTGTCCATCTTCTGAAATAAAGATTTTCCAGATTTTTTAAGGAAGCCTTTCCAGCTTCTGAAAGGCAAAACATTTCTTGCTTTTGGAAGGACATTTTTTCAGCTTCTGGAAGAAATAATTTTTAACTTTTGGAATTAAGATTTTCTTTCAGCTTCTTTAATGAAGCTTTTCCAGCTCCTGAAAGGAGCTTTTTTAAGGATATTGCTTCCGCTTCTAGAAGAAGCTTTTCCAGCTTCTGAGTATGAGCTTTACTAGCATCTAGAGGGAAACTTTGCCAGCTCCTGTAAGAAAGCTTTGCCAGCTCCTGGAAGGAAGATTTTCCAGCTTCTAAAAGGAAGCTTTCCCAGATTCTGAAGGAAGCATTTCCAGCTTTCATTTTCTGGAAGGATGCATTTTCAGCTTCCGGAAGGAAGCTTTTCCAGCTTATGGAAGAAAGATTAATCAGCTTCTGGAAGAAAGCTTTCCTAGCATCTGAAAGGAAGCTTTCTCAGATGCTAAAGAAACTTTTTTAGCTTTAAAAAGTAGCTTTTTCTACTTCTGGATAGAAGTTTTCCAGTTTTTGGGAGGAAGTTTTTCCAGCATCTTGAAGGAAGTTTTGCCAGCTTCCAGAAGGTAGCATTTCTAGCTACTCGAAGAATTTTTTCAAGCTCCTGGAGAAAAGCATTTCCAACTTCAGGAAAAAAAGTTGTTTCAGTTCCCAGTTTTCCACATTCTCGAAAGAAGCTTTTCCAGTTTCTGGAAGGAAGCTTTTCCAGCTCTTGGAAAGCAGCTCTCCAAGCTTCTGGAAAAATGCTTTCCCAGCTTATGGAAGGAAGGAAACTTGCCCAGCTTCTGGAAGGAAGCTTTTCCTGCTTCTGGCAGAAAGCTATCCCAGCTTCTAGAAGAAAGCTTTCACAGCTTCTGGAAGGTAGCTTTCCCAGCCTGTGGAAGAAAGTTTTCCCAGATTCTGGAACGAAGCTTTCCCAGCTTCTGGAAGGAGGTTTTCCAGCCTCTGGAAGGAAGCTTTACCAGCTTTTAGAAAGTAGCTTTTCCAGCTTCTGGATGAGGAAGCTTTTCCTAATTCTGGATGGAACCTTTTCCAGCTTCTGGATGGAAACTTTTCCACCTTCTCAAAGGAACCACTTCCAGCTTCCAGAGAAGAGCTCACCCAGATTCTGAAAAACAGCTTTTCCAGCTTCTGGATGGAAGCTTTTCCAGCTTCTGGAAGGATGCTCTCCTAGCTTCTGGAACGAGTTTCCAGCTTGTGGAAGAAAGCCTTTCCAGGTCAGATTTTCCAACCTCCAAGGGAGCTTTCCAACTTCTGGAAAGATGCTTTTCCAGCTTCTTGAAGAGAGCTTTTCCAGCTTCAGTAAGGAAGCTTTTCCAGCTTCTGGAACGAAACTCTTTTAGAAGCTTTGCCCAGCTTCTGTACGAGAATTACACTACTTTACCAAGCATCGTGTTGTAGGTTATGGCCTTCAGTCTATTATACTCAAAAACGGATTTTAAGTTTTCATCCGACGTTTCGGACACATTTATTGTTCCTTTTTTCAAGGAGTTAACTGTGTTCCGTTTACTCGTTAACTTGCCCACAGCATAGGCAGCATAAGTCAACATAGAATTTTGCCCGTTTTGGTCTTAACACGATCCGGGTCGCAGAACTTCGATAAAGTTGCCTGTTTATCGCCACTTTTATTCTTATTGTGTTACAATTAGAATTACAATAAGAATAAAATAATAAAAATAAAATAATTCTTATTATTATTATTATTATTATTTATTACACACGTAGCATAAGATTTACATCTTTTGAACGCTACAACGTTTTTTTGCATGAAGTGCGTCACAGAAATATTCAAACTACTTTCTACCATTTTTCTTTTCTATAACGATTATTTTACTAACAACTAACTATTTGAAGTGAACCTTGCATTGCTTCTTAAATGTAAACATTGAATTTAACTCCTTAATGACATTAGGCAGAGAATTCCATATAATGACACCTCTTACAAAAAAGAACCTGCGTACAAAGTTGTGAGATGTGCAGGAATTAAAAAGTTTCTTATTCTATTACTACGAAACGGTTGTAACTTAGAGTGTAGGTAAGAGGGCTGTTTCGTTATAATTATCTTATGTAATAAAAGACATATACGTGTTTTAAAGAAACTAAAAAAAGAGTAACCTAACAATGTATGTTGCAGGTGTGTAACATGATCTTGGCAATAGAGATTATAAACAAAACGAACACATGAATTTAATGCAACTTTCAATCGTTCTTGAGTGTTAGAGGACACATTGAAAAAGAGAAAGTCACATGAAATAAAATAGGGTAAAATGAACGTTATAAATAGTTTCAGCTTTACATTTGTGCTTAATAAACTAGCTTTAGTATAAAGAGATCGCAATGAACCGTAAATTTTACCACACTGACCTAACACATAACTATCCCATTTGAAGTTATTCCCTACAGTAAAACCTAAGCTGGTTGCACGATCTACAAATTCAATAGTTTCGTTACCTATTTTAATTTCTGGATATTCGACCTGAATGTAGCGAGAAATCAATAAAGCATTAGTTTTCTTCGCATTAAGTTTAAGCAAATTTCTCTCCGACCACACTCGGATACATTCCAAATCCTCATTGATTTTGTTTGCGACCATATTTAGATCGGATTTGTTACAGTTCAAATAAAGCTGGACGTCGTCCGCAAACAAATGAACTTGACATAATCGGGGGAAGATCATTAATATATAAGCTGAATAAAATGGGACCTAGGACAGAACCTTGTGGCACACCTGATGAAACATCTAGAAAAGATGACAACATATCATTTGAAAAAACAGCTTGCTTACGATTTTTTAAATAAGATGAAATCAAATCGACAGCGTCCTTATAAAAATAAAAATTGTGTTGGAGCTTTTTACAGAGTAAAGAATGCGAAATAGTGTCAAATGCTTTTGAAAAATCTAACAATATCATTATTACACTATTTCCCCTATCTAGAACAAGTCCAATGTCATCACAAATTTTTATCATGGCAGTTTTTACACTATGGCCAGGCCTATAACCAGACTGACATTTTGAAAGTAAATGATTCTCATGAATATAAGCGCATATTTGTTTTTTGAGAATGCGTTCAAATGCCTTGGATAACGCGCTTAGAATGCTAATAGGGCGGAGATTGTCCAGCGAGCTACAGTTGTTCTTTTTCTTAATTGGAATTATTTTTGACAACTTCCATGCCCTCGGAAAAACTGATTTGGTGATGATACAATTATATAAATACGTGATTGGATGCACCAACAGCGGTAGAACGAATTTGATAAATTTAATCGGTATGTCATCCAGTCCAACAGCATTTGAATTAATATCGAAGATAGCATTGATAACATCATACTCTTGTATATTACTAAATCGAAAGCCATTTGAAACGAATGATTCAGATTGAACAGTATCACTAGACGACGTTGAGAAATGTTTGTGGAGTGACCAGTTGATTTCATCTGCGGTAAAATTATTCTCCACATTCAAAGAGCGTGTCGTAAATCCTAGCTCCTTCAGTTTATTCCACAGTTGCTTCGAAGGCAAGTCTGTATTCAATTGACAGTTAAAGAAATCACGTTTTGCTTTTGTTACTAAAGTATTCGTAACATTTCTCAGTCGCTTGAAGTTTTGAAAATCGTTATAACTTTTTGTAATTTTCCATTTTTTGTATGCACGATCTCGATCTACCATAGATTTCTGGATTTGTGCGTTAAACCATGGATTACTTCTGCCTTTTGGATTTTTTAATTTTCGTAGGGGTATACAGCATTCATAAAGAGTTTTTACATTAAGATTGAACAAACTAATAAGAGTATCAGGATTGTCAGCGTCATAAAAACTTACCCAGTCAAGTTGATTAAACTGTTCAATGACTCGATTCGGATTAACATTCTTATAGTCACGATAGTAAACATCTTGTTCTGATTGAACTGTCGTTAAATCAAGGAACACAAACATCAGATCATGGTGAGAAATATTTGGAACGCTGACTTGACCGAACTTGAGAATACTGTTGTTATTATTGGTCATAACTAAGTCTAACTGGGAACAGCCTTGTGAATAAAAAAAGGTCGGCTCAATTCCAACGTTCATCAAACCCAGAACATCCAGTGTCTCTAACAAACGTTCAGACTTTGTATTCTTTTTTAAAAGATTAGTGTTGAAATCTCCTGATACTAAGATTTCATCGTAATTTGAACCATATTCAGATATTTTTTCAAACAAAACATCCGAACAATCCAATTCAGGATGATTGTAGAACAGACCTATTAAAATCTTCCTATTTTGAATATGAGCTTCAATGAACATGAATTTAATTGTATGGCCATTGATCGTCACATAAGAAGTGTCTAGAGTTCTAAATTTGAAGCACTTTTTAATGTAGATCAGCAAACCGCCTCCTGTTCTACCAATCCGATCACTTCTTATTGAGTTATAGCCAGCAATTTCAACTAAGCTAGTATCGATTCTACTGTTCAACCAAGTCTCACACACACATGCAACATCCACATTAGACACATTCATTATCTGTCGCAATTCATCAAATTTGATCATATTTCTAGCACACAAGCTCTGAACATTGAGACACATAACAGATAACTTTTCAGCCACAAATGCAGATCTCAAGACTATACCAGATACACAAATATTCGTAGAGGTGTTCAAATCGGTTTGTTCAGCCATTATCCATGAATGAAATATTTAAGCAGCAATGCAAGGTATCAAAACTAAAACTCAAAAACATTAATCAAACATAGCTACAGTGACGCAAACAAGAACTCAAAAAGTACACACAATATTCAAAATATTTTTTCAGCAATAACATTCTTCTTGAACAAATACATTTTTAGAATCATTTGGATAATCATCCCTACATTCGGATAGCATTCTTCAGCACAGCAGTCAACAGCAACAGCAGCATCCTCGCAACAGCATCCCAACAGCATACAGGTCCAGATAACTTTTAGGAGAGGAAACATAGGATAATTTTGGGAATGGATTGGAAGGACAGAGAGCGTTCATTAGGAGAGGGTGCAAACTATCGAATGACTTTTAGGAGAGGAATCATGGGATTGTTATAGGATGGATTGGAAGGAGAGTGAGTGTAGCGAAGGAAAGGTTATAGTTGTTGAAGTACTTGTACCAGATGACTCTCCGACGAAATCAGGATAGCATTTGCTCCGGCAGATCTCTTGACGAATATTTCCCCGTTTTTCGAGAAGACAGAATGCAACTTTCCTTCTTTTTTCACCAAGAGTGCCTTAGCCTTGATTGCTCTCGCAAGAGGTGTAAGATTTTCATTGATGAAAATCCTGTCGTTGCTCTTAAAACCAATTTGGTCCAGCGCGAGTGATCTTGCCTTCAGATACTTGTGGTAAAAATCGCTTCGTTGGTTGGTGATTGCGAACTGGAGCAGAATTTTGTAGCTCTTCCCAACATTCATCGTTTGTTTTGAGAGACGACGTATATCAACGAGTGGTACAGAGGTATATCCGAGTTGATTGCACCATGTTTCAAAATAGTTCGTGAGGATCTCATCCTTGATGTACGGCACACCACTCACGATCAAGTCGTTCGTATACTGAGAACGACTTAGGGCTGACGTAGTGGATTGGATAGCATCACTGTTTGTAGCCACCGCTGAGATCACTTATGGATTTATCTAATTGAGAGCGCATAATATCCAGTTCGGTCTTGATCTCAGTTTTTACGCTCACCATTCCTTCGTTGATCCTCTTCACCAGTTCCTCCTTCGTAGTGTCGAGTTTGGACGAAATCCACTGGGCAAGCTGAGAGACGGACATATCCTCACTACTGGTTGCAGCCTCATCTTGATTGGCTCGCCGAGTGCTCAGATCTCGTTTGGTACTCATTATCGATGAATTACACCGTAAACGATAACGATAAAACCGCTAAGTCAACCGATCCAAACTTTTGATGACACCAATCAACACAGCAATTTTTTTACTTTCAGTTTTTAAGCTTGTCAACTGATATTGGCACAAGATATCACTTCTGCATTTTAAATGATAGTTTTGAAGTAAATATGCACTACACTGGGGATTTAATTTACGATATTATTGCACTTTTTGAGCATTTCTTTGCGTCAGCACTTAGCTTCTATGACTACTCCATATACCAGTGTTGCCAATTATATACAATAAGAATAAAAGTGGCGATAAACAGGCAACTTTATCGAAGTTCTGCGACCCGGATCGTTTTTTTCGGATTCTACGCCCGTGTTAAGACCAGAACGGGCAAAATTCTATGTTGACTTATGCTGCCTATGCTGTGGGCAAGTTAACGAGAAAACGGAACACAATTAACTCCTTGAAAAAGGCACAATAAATGTGTCCGAAACGTCGGATGAAAACTTAAAATCCGTTTTTGAGTATAATAGACTGAAGGCCATAACCTACAACATAATCATCACAGTCGTATCCCTGAGAAAATTACCAAGCATCTGGAAGCTTTTCCATGCTTTTGGAAGATACCACCGCTTTCCTTTTCTGTAAGCAGCTTTACCTCAGGGAAAAGCTATTTCAACCTTCGGAAGTAGCTTTGCCCAGCTTCTGTATGTAGCTTCATCCAGCTCTAGAAACTTCCCCTTCCCCTTCATTTTATAATAAGAAGTTTTTCAAGTTTAGGGAACATGCTTATCTAGTTCCTGATAGAAGCATTCTCAGCTTCTGAGGAAAGTCTTCATCATGATTGTTCGGCCCTAAACTAATTTTACCTTGTTTTGAGAGAAATTTACTCAGTCATTAAAAGGAATTCTTTTTGCTTTAAGAATAATGCCTTTTATCTTGTGAGATGAGCTTTTCCACCTTGTGAAATCTCATCTCTTAGTAGAGATGGGCTGCAAAATGGTGAGTCGACAATCAGGAAGGAGCGTCCAACACAGTTCTGGTCCTCACAAGTTCCTACCTCGCGCTTCCACGGGTCAAATGATGACAAAGACCGCCAGCTAAGGGTTGCGTACTTAGCTGGTAGTGCAGCCTGGGCACTGTTGTCCTTCTGACATCAGCTAGAGTGAGGAGGTGCGTTCTGAGCGTCTGTACACCAGGAGGTGCGGCTCAAACAGCGTCTGTTCTGGTATCCAGCGGCTGAGTACGAAACGCTGTATCACGTCAGCTACACCTAAGATGGCAGTCCCATCAACGTGATGTAGGTAGCGCGACCCCGGTAAGGTAGCATACCGAATTCATTATCCACCACGAAAAATGGAGAAAGAAGAAGAAACGAACGTTATTTTCGGCAACCGACCTGGCAACGAAATAAGGACTATGATTGGAAACGGTACCTGGAACGTCAGGACCTTAAATGAACCTGGACGAGTGAGCCTTTTGGCTCGTGAATTGCGAAAAGTTGGCGTGTGCGTGGCTGCTATTCAGGAAGTGCGTTGGCTAAGATCTGGAGAACGTGAATTCAGAGCGGTAGATCCCGTCGCTAACACCGCTTTCAAATACAACATCTATTACAGCGGTGGCGATAAAGCTGAACACGGAGTCGGTTTCATAGTGATCGGGAAGCAGATGAAGCGCGTTATTAGGTGGAGGCCGATCAACGAGCGGATCTGCGTATTGAGGATTCGGGGCAAGTTCTTCAACTACAGCCTGATCAACGTATATGCACCGACTAACGACAAATCCGATGACGTGAAGGACGCGTTTTACGAATGTCTAGACAAGACCTATGGAGAATGCCCAAAACACGACGTGAAAATTGTCATCGGCGACGCTAATGCGCAGGTCGGAAAAGAGGACTTCTTCCGCCCTATCATTGGTAAAGAGAGCCTTCACTCTGTTACCAACGACAACGGCCTACGTTTAGTGAACTTTGCTGCCACCAGGGGGATGGCCATCAGTAGCACTTACTTTGCACGCAAGGATATCCGCAAGCACACTTGGCAACACCCAAATGGCGAACTTTGCAACCAAATCGACCATGTTCTGGTAGACGGCCGACATTTTTCCGACGTCATCGATGTTAGAACTTTCAGGGGTCCTAATATCGACTCAGACCACTATCTCGTTGTAAGCAAAATTCGAGCGCGATTATCAACCGTCTCGAGTTCTAGAAATCGACAATCGTTGCGTTTCAATATCCAACGCCTGTCAGCAGATGGTGTAGCAGCGGACTACCATCAAAAGCTCGACGAGCGGATTAGCGAAATCGACGAAAGCGTCAACCTCAGCGATCTGTGGGAGTCAGTCCACGGAGCAGTGAGCACAGTAGCGCGAGAAGTGGTAGGTACTGCTCAACGAAGACCAAGGAACGGTTGGTTCGACGAGGAGTGCCAGAGAATGACGAACGAGAAGAACATGGCTAGAAGCCGGATGCTGGTGTCTGGTACCCGTCAGAGCAGAGAGCGGTACAAGGAAGCAAGGGCAGCCGAAAAACGGATCCATCGCAGAAAGAAAAAGGAGCATGAAGAGGCAGTAATTGCTCAGGCGCAAGAAGCTATGGAAGAGAACAACATGCGACGGTTCTACGAGTCCGTAAATGGTGTGCGGAGAAAAACAGCGCCGTCTCCCGCCATGTGCAACGACCGCGAAGGAAACTTGCTGACGGATAAGACAATGGTGGCCGCCAGGTGGAAAGAGTACTTTGAGTCATTGTTGAATGGAAATAATGGAAGTGGATCTGGTAGCAGAATTCAAATCGATGACGATGGACAGGCTGTGGACCCTCCAACGCTAGATGAGGTAAAAAAAGCTATCAATGGGCTGAAGAACAACAAGGCTGCTGGGAAGGACGAGCTCCCGGCCGAACTTCTCAAACACGGAAGCGAGCAGCTGCACGAACTCCTTCACCGTATCATATCGAGGATATGGGAGGAAGAACAAATGCCTACTAGTTGGTTGGAAGGTCTCATTTCCCCTTTGTACAAGAAAGGGCATCGACTGGAGTGCGCCAATTACCGAGGGATAACACTCCTTAATTCGGCGTACAAAATCATGTCTGGAGTTCTGTTCAACAGATTGAGACCGTATGAGGAGTCCTTTGTCGGCGAATACAAAGCTGGTTTTCGAGAGGGCCGATCAACGACGGATCAAATGTTTACCCTGCGTCAAATCCTAGATAAATTCCGGGAGTACAACTTGCAGACTCATCATCTGTTTGTAGATTTCAAAGCAGCGTACGATTCAGTGAAGAGAAACGAGTTGTGGCAAATTATGTCCGAACATGGCTTTCCGGCGAAGCTGATTAGACTGATTCGTGCAACGCTTGATGGATCAAAATCAAGTGTGCGGATGGTGGACGAGATTTCATCATCGTTCGTAACCTTAGATGGATTGAAACAGGGTGACGCTCTTTCTAACTTGCTGTTTAACATAGCGCTCGAAGGTGCTATCAGGAGAGGCGGTGTGCAGAGAAGCGGTACCATTATCACACGTTCTCATATGCTCCTTGGCTTCGCGGACGATATCGACATCATCGGGATTGACCGTCGGGCAGTGGAAGAGGTGTTCGTGCCTTTCAAGAGGGAGACAGCGAGAATCGGGCTCACGATCAACACCACAAAAACGAAGTACATGATAGCTGGTGGTCAACGTGGGTCCGGACGTGTTAGTGGTAGCGAAATGGTGCTAGGTGGTGATAAGTTTGAAGTGGTGGAAGAATTTGTGTATCTTGGAACACTAGTGACATGCGATAATGATGTTACCCGCGAGGTGAAAAGACGTATTGCAGCTGCGAGTCGGGCTTTCTACGGGCTCCGTAACCAGCTGAAGTCCCGTAGCCTGCAAACGAAAACAAAACTCGCGTTATACAAGACACTGATCCTTCCGGTTGTCCTTTATGGCCATGAATCATGGACATTGAAGGAAGTCGACCGGAGAGCTTTCGGGGTGTTTGAACGTAAAGTGCTGCGAACAATACTCGGCGGTAAACTAGAAAACGGCATCTGGCGGCGTCGCATGAATCACGAGTTGTACCAAGTGTATAAAGAGGTGGATATTGTCAAGCGCATAAAACACGGCAGGCTGCGTTGGGCTGGTCACGTTGCCCGTATGCCGGAAGAACGACAAGCAAAGATAATATTCAACAGAGAACCCGGACGAGGCCGCCGACTTCGTGGTAGGCCGCGCACACGATGGCTTTTTGCGGTTGAGGAGGACTTAAGGGCACTTAACGTTCAGGGCGACTGGAAGCGATTGGCCCAGGACCGAGCCCAGTGGAGAAGACTCATCCATTCGGCACAGATTCATCGTAGCGAATTGTAGCCCATCAAGTATCAAGTAAGTAGAGATATTCCAGTTTCTTCCCGAGGAGAACCTCTTCAAACTTTGGTTATAGACAAACTTTGGAACACTTTCAATTTGTTTGGAGTTGTGATAGATTATCTTTCAGATTTTGACAAAAAGCTGTTTTAAATGCGGATATAATGCTAAATTCTCATTTCGTGTTTATTTTTTGTTCGACAGAAAAATTACTAAAGGAATTCTCTCCAGCACATCCAAACAGTTTTTAGATAAGGTTTCAATCCACTTCGTCACAAGTGCTACCATTCGTCGTGTCAAACTCAACATGTCCTACTACGACGGATATTCAAACTTACCTCACACATTGATTAAATTTCGAAGTGTAATTTTGTGAAAACTGTCAAAAAATAAATGTACGAGAGAACAATAATGAAAACTTTAAACTTTAGCAGAGAAAAAGGGAAATTTGAGCGATCATTTTGCCTGTCATAATATATACAAGTTTTGTATGCTTATCAAATAGTTTTATGCAACATAATGCATTTATAGGGCTTCTGAGCGGTGAATGTGCAGATTGTAGGTGTGTAGGCCCTTATAATGCTTTTGTGATGCAAATAAGCATTACAAATGTTGATTAAAAGTAAAATAAGTTGGAGAGCAGTTATATCACACCCCCTGCAGTGGAGATGTCTGAGGTACGCAATTAAGATTGTAATTATGTTGATACCCAGATATGGAATAAAAAAGAGGTGCTGACTTGGTAGCAAATCAGTCAGTAATCTGCGGTTGGTGGTAGCCTTAATATTTTTATAGTTTTACAAACAAATTACATGGTTACATGAGTATTGCAATGTATCTAGAAGTATCTAGAAAGTGCAATGCGAAGAGCTAGGGTATGAACTTCAACAGAACCAGTCAAATTCTTTGCTTAAGCATTATAATTAGCATTAGCATTAACCATTTCGCACAAATTCGTAGGTGGTTCAGTCCTAGACCATTGTATGAGGGTTGCCTCCTTCCCGTCCGTTACCAAAGTCAGAAATTTGGGACTAACCTCTAACTCTTGGACAAGATTGACGCATCCTCCAATAATCGAGAGCTGTCTTGGCCACGTCCTTGCGAAAGCTGGGGAATGGGAAAGGATTATTGATTGAACACCTACTTAAGAAAGATGCAGAGAACTCTACGACCTCTCATAGATGTTACGGGATGTTGTGGAATGTTGATGGAAAGGGTAGTACCATAGGATACGCAGAACCAGTCAATTTATTTGCTTTTTGTATTACATGAAGATCGTGATCAAGGTTTTAGTTGACTTTGTGAGATGTACTAGACGCATCCATTGAAAATATCCTTGGTGAAATGGCATACTGTACGAATCCTTCAAATAATGTCCAGAGACAATCCCTGAAAATGTACATCATGAGAAAATACAAGGAAAGGTACTAACGACTAGTCGCATCCCTGCGTCCTGCGATAAAAATCAGCTAAACACAAATTTAGCAATTAATTAACGAAACAAACAAAAACGCAAACTTCGCTTCCCCCCGCCTCCCGGCTCGAAACAAATCTGATGAAGAGCGTCTACATTCCGATGAATGGACCGGACTGGACCCGGAAAATCCTAGCAACTCGGTTCGCCAATCATTATCCTCCGTCCCTCCGGTTTCGGAACTTCTTTGTCTGAGCGGTGTTTGCCCTGAACTTCATCATCATCAACCGCTCAAAGTACACACATGCATCGCCAACAACCACCACTACTCGTTTATGCGCGCCCCTTTCCGGCCGGGAAAAGAAGGGTTGACCGGTGAACTTCTGGCCCCCAGGACTGGATTAATTAATTGGCTCGACTGTGGGCTCCGATGTACAAGGAAGGTAGGTACCGTAATGCGAGGTCATATTGATTATTGTGGCGGTTCGGTTCAAAAAAGCATTAATAAATACAAGTAAAATCACAAAAATATTAAATTTAGAATGATTACTACTCGCTTATGAAGCGAATGCGTAACCTCAAAGCTACATACCCCCCCCCCCATTCCTATTTTTTTTTAATCATGAAACCATTTTTACTCGAAAGGTTTGCCTTTTTCAAAGGAAATTGCCTACACGGGTAGAAATCGGAATCCAAAATCATGATTATGCACGCGGATTTCATGATTCCAGTGTGTTTTCATCTTATGAAAATACACCATGATTTGGGCTCACGATATCATGAGTCAGATTGTCGTTACGCGACACAAGTTGCAGCTGAGTGCTCGAAATCATGCATCGAATGCTCGAAAATCATGACTCGCGCATCCGTTTCGGATCTATTTATAATTCTGTCAGTCAAACCAATAAAATGAAAACAAAATAAACAAAACTTGCTAGAGCAAGATTCGAATCAAGAACCTTCTGATTGAGAGCCACGTACTTTACCACAGTACCAATCTATCGTGATGAATGATGGGTGATCGTTGCGAATTACTTGAAGCAAAGTGCACCGCTCTATGTTGTCGCTCTTGATGTTACGTTTATGAAGAATCATGATTTGACTCCTGGAACCATGATTTGTCGTCCTGATATCATGGCCTTATCAATTTATGAATTTCATGACTTGTAAATCATGGTGTGGGAATCAGATTTTTATCCGTGTACATTTCGGCGTTTTCCAAAGTTTAAATTTGCAATTAAAGAGTCAAAAACATGAGTTGTAAGAATGTTGACATTATCTTGATTAAGGAGACCCAAATTTAGGAGATGTCATTCACAACTTTTAACATTCAAGCTTATTTAATGACATATTACATGTGATATATTCAAAAATCCATTATGTACTCTGGTAGAGTTCAAGGAAGTACTGATTTTTTTTAATAAATTTGAAAATACCTTTAGAGGAATATAACCATCAAAGTTTTACAAATTTTCAAAATCGTTTTTTATTGTCTGTAGATTTTCATAAGGATTTCATTATAATTGAGCGAAAACCTAGTTTTTTTTTATTTCGATGATTGCTGATGATTGAAAGGATTCTTGAGCCTTAATACCTGAAATTGTAAAATACAGATCAATTTACCCTTGCTTTACGGTACCGGACACGAGACACGGTGACGATGATGAGAGATTATCCCAGGGCTCCGACCAGACTACTGGATGATGATGGGGCTCAAGGATGCTCCAAGGGTGAGTGTGTTAGGGTAAATATCAACACAAAAACGTGATTCAATGAAGACGTACTTTCCAAGTGCTGTTTACACAGGCCGGAGGATCCCAACTGGATAGAGAGGGTGCAGGAGTACCAACCAAAAAGGGGGTTGATAAGGATCGGTCCGGTTTGTGTTTGAATTTGCTTTGGGAAGAGCAGGTGCTCTCATTCGCAATTTTAAACTTGACATTCATGTGTTGAGCCAGCCAGCACTTGCCCCCCAATTTCGAAGCAGTGTTGCCTTATTTTTTATGATGCTCTGCTTCGTAGTGCTTCGTAGTAGGTGATGGGAATTTAGGAACCCGTTTAGCACCGAGCCGAGTCAACAATCATAAACATTAATAACAAGGTGGTAAACTGGTTGGAGCGAGTTGATGCACACATGCAAAAAGGCCATTAGCACTAGTAGTCTTTGCGAGGTGGTTCGAATGCAGGGAAGTCTGGCAGAAAACACTGCCTTGAAATGATTTATTAGTTCTGCATAATGAAATTGTATGTTCACCATATTCATTGTTGGTTATTTAAAGCAATCAAGCTTAATTCCGTTCCGTTCAAAGCTTTTCTCAGAAGCTGGACAATGTTCTCTCAAAAGCTGGGAAAGCTATTCTCAGAAGCTGGAAAAGTTTCTCCCAGAAGCGGAGAAAGCTTCTCCCAGAAGCTGAGAAAGCTTCTCCCAGAAACTGAGAGAGCTACTCTCAGAAGCTGAGAAAGCTTCGCTCAGAAGCTGGGAAAGCTTCTCTCAGAAGCTGGGAAAGCTTCTCTCAGAAGCTGGGAAAGCTTCTCTCAGAAGCTGGGAAAGCTTCTCTCAGAAGCTGGGAAAGCTTCTCTCAGAAGCTGGGAAAGCTTCTCTCAGAAGCTCGGAAAGCTTCTCTCAGAAGCTGGGAAAGCTTCTCTCAGAAGCTGGGAAAGCTTCTCTCAGAAGCTGGGAAAGCTTCTCTCAGAAGCTCGGAAAGCTTCTCTCAGAAGCTGGGAAAGCTTCTCGCAAAAGCTTGGAAAGCTTCTCTCAGAAGCTGGGAAAGCTTTTCTCAAAAACTGGGAGAGCTTCGCTCAGAAGCTGGGAAAGCTTCTCTCAGAAGCTGGGAAAGCTTCTCTCAGAAGCTCGGAAAGTTTCTCTCAGAAGCTGGGAAAGCTTCTCTCAGAAGCTGGGAAAGCTTCTCTCAGGAGCTCGGAAAGCTTCTCTCAGAAGCTGGGAAAGCTTCTCGCAAAAGCTAGGAAAACTTCTCTCAGAAGCTCGGAAAGCTTCTCTCAGAAGCTGGGAAAGCTTTTCTCAAAAACTGGGAGAGCTTTTCTCGGAAGCTAGGAACGCTTCTCTCAGAAGCTGGGAAAGCTTCTCTCAGAAGCTGAGAAAGCTTCTCTCAGAAACTGGAAAAGCTTCTCGCAGAAGCAGGATTACTTTTCAAATCCTGTTCTGGATTCTTTTCAGAATCCTGCTCAGAGTTTCTTTCAGAATCCTATTCAGGATTCCTTTAAGAAAGTTATTCAGGATTCCTTTCAGAATCCTTTTCAAGGTTTCCTTTCAGAATATTGTTAAGGATTCATTTCAGAATCCTATCCGGGATTCCTTCTAGAATCATGTTCACGATTGAATCAAATCTCACACAACTTTCATTAAAAGTGCGCAATTTGCTTTTTTTAAACCACTATGCAGTCCGTGGAGACTCTTTCGCTATCGGGGAGACTAGGGTATTAGCCGACATCAACGGACGGACCCGGCGACTGTATGGCATTCCGGGTTATCTGCATAATTAAATTCATCTATGTACGCGAATGGCGAGTGTCCCCGCTTTCGGTATCGCACACCGTATACTGTGTGCTGGAATGCATGTGACGACTTGAACCACTGCCGAAGAGCCCGGGCCGCATTTGCGAGATACAGGTGCCACCATATTTTATTTTTATAATAAACGCCGTTTCCATTCTTCGTCGCCGTGTTTTGTCAGAGCCATTTATCTTTTTTTCCGCCACACTGAGTTCGCTCATTCACTGGGTGTCCCTGGAGTGGTCACCTTTTTTTTTGTGCTGCCCTGAGGAAGTTGGCGGAATGAAGGGTGGAGGGTACAAGTGTCGAGGCCGATTCCCCCCAGAGACCCGCGAGAGGCTAAATTGAATACGTGCTTTGATTGTTTTGTCTGTGCCCCTTGATTGGAGTTGTCGCTGAGAGTTGCACTTGCGACAACCTGTATGCGGTGATTGAGCAGACCCCGAGGAATACACGCAGAATCATCCTGTGGCGAAGCGGCGGGAACGAAGGCAGCCTATTTTTAGCACTGGTAAGGATTGAAAATACTCCATTGAAAAAAAGGTTGATCCATAATAACAGCAGTTATTCACTAATGCAATAAAGGATGATATCAATTGTACCGGTTTAATAACAAAATGTCTGCATGGAATTGAAAAATTTTACCAGAATTTGACTACGATTCATACAAATTTTAAAATTCTTGGTGATTCTTAAATTCCAAAAAAATGACCACGTGATTTATGGACAGTCCCTTGACAGTAAATGGTATCTGTCCCACATCAAACTGCAGCACGAAAAAAACTTTGAACCCGAATTAATCATTGGGTTTTAGAGTGTATTGTTTACGCAATATTTTTATCGCTGAAAGTGTAAAATTAGCGTAGCGAATTGATCTTGCGCAAGAACCTGGAAAATCCTCAGCTCTTTCATCGGGACATCGGAAACCAACTCGAAATCGTGCAGACAAACAGTTTACTACGTAACTCTGAGCATCGAACGGAAGGAGAAATGCGATCAAAATTGATGTTCTATCTAGCTTTTTACGCTAGCATGCCATAAAATTTGAATCACCCCCTTCTGACAAGTCTTGCCCACACTATAATTTTCTTTATGGAAAAATCAAAGCAAGCTTGGTGCTGTAAGAAATTGTCATGGAAACGTCAAAAGTCTTCATTCTTGGTTTTGAAAATAGAAAAAAATGTTTCTTGTTTAATTATTTCATTATTTATCATTATTTTAGGTCAATGAAAAGCGTTTGGAAGCAGCAACTTGGAGAACAGGTTTCCTTTTATCATGAAGAATCTGCATGGCTCTACAAGCTGGACAAAAAACAAGATGTTAAAACGTTTTCTTCAGCGTGACCACTGAGAAACGGATTTTTCATTTCTACTGAACGCTCTTGTACTTTGATAAAGTGTTCAGAGGATATTATAAGTTCAAAAGGTTAGCGACATTTTATCGTGCACCCCCGCTAATTTGAACAGTACCTCATGCAAACCATCGGGGTTCATTTTTAATTTGAACATCTAGTCACCCTAGAAACGTGTTTCTGGATACCTTTTCCACTGTTTTGTTTTGATTCTGCGTTCCGTTTCACAGCGTTCCATCTCACTTCACTCCGTTCCATGAGCTAAATGACGTTTGAACCATTTTTAATCTGAACGATGTGCAAATTAGCGGGGTAAAGATTAAAAAGTGTTCAGATTAAATGTGGTCAAACCACACCGGTACTCGAAAATAGACTATAAAAAGTTAAAGGCGCAGATTGCCAAGTCTTCGACCGATTTCCTTGTGTTCTACGTCGGTGTTCTGCTGGTTTTCAAACTATGCCATGCTATGGGAATAACCTTTTTTTTCTCCCACACTTTTAAGAATCATTCGATTGCACGCAATTAATCGAAAATAATACTAAAAATACAATCTATTTCCATAGACTAGCCTCTTCTTAATCATGTGATATGTCTTGCTTATGCTAAGAGTCGGAAGGGGTAAGACTTGGTGTCGAATGAGGTGTCAACACTCGACACGCTGTTATTTAGTTTATATTAGTCATTTCACATTATTCGAGGTGATAGCAATTCGTTCCCGATTTTCAGAAAAACCCTGTGCATTTGAAAAAGCCTTCCAGCATGTTCCCATTGGGCCACCAACCATGTACGGCTCATATCCATGGATGCTCCCATATTGGCTCATACTAGGTATTTTAGAGAATTCAACCATGATGCAGATCTTATCGTATACATATATTGCGCATTCCGAAGTTTTTAGGATGCTGTCATTGTATTCCTAAAAATAAAACAAAATAGTTACCAAAAAAAAATAAAACGTTGGAAAAATAGAAATCGAAGCTCCTGTAGGTAACTACAATGATGTACAAACAAATGTAAATAGTGAAAATTTTTGACAGTTCAATCAACAGTCTTAAATAGCAGCCTACTGAGATCAAGCTATAAAACTTGTGGACAACAAATGTCAAATATAATTCACCCCCTGTAGTTTTATAGCTACCGTAAAAAGCTGGATTAGTGATCAAGATAACAAACGTGTTGTGAATATATTTAAGTGGACCAGGGACGTGGCTAAATTTAATATTTAATCTAATTGATTCGATTTAAGGTGAAAGTTCATTGACGTACGTAAACATAATGTTGCCACCCACTCGAGCCACCCGCTAAAGCACCCTCACGAATCACCCAACAAGGCAAAGAACAATGTTATGTGCGTCGGCCAAAAATAAATTATCATGTTCCATGTATACCTCCACCCACAGAATTATGTAGGCAGTATTACTAACGCACGTTTCATACAATGGTATTAATGTCGATATGAATTCATCAACAACTTCAAAAAAGCTCAAAATCACAATTTATTTCATTTGGTAGTGAAAACATGTTTTTTGACCAAAATTATAATCATTTTTCACACCATGCGTGTGTTGTTTACTTTTTTTGGCAGATTTATCCTCTCTTCTCTCGCTTCTCACGGATGGAGAAAGTTGCCATCAGTATGCATTTGAATCCTACAGTCAATTATACTGTATAATATATTATATTCATTTTTGCTGTTAAATTACGTCGTACATTGTTTTCCTCACGCATAAAAATGTTTTGCAACACTTGTGACATTGTACACCTTTTGAGTATTATGAAATTGTAAAATACATGGTTGTAGCAAGTGTATCAATATCCGAACAATTTTGATTCCAAACATAAAAATTGACATCACTTCCAATCAGTGAGAGCGACGCTTCCGATTCATAAAAAATGTTGACTCAGTGAATTCGCGTTCCGGTGCTGTTTTCGAGCACAAATTGATGAATATAAGTGATCTATTGCTCCCAGGAGCATCGTGCGTGAAAAATCAAAGTGTTTCAAGTATCCCATTAGATTTTTGAATTGCCACGGTGAGTAGAAATACGATTAAAAGTGAGTTTTAGAACGGGCACCGAAAAGCCAGCAAACAATATTTCGGTGCGTGAAAAAGAAGTGATTCGGTAGTGCGTGGTATTTAACAACACAAATCACAACAATAACTACGTGTTTGCATTCAAAAACTGGTGATTTGTGAAAAACACATTATGGAATACTTTCAGCTAAGAAACCACCCCTCTACAATAAGGTTAGTAACTTCAATTAATCATTTTTTTGTGATCGCTCTCGAAAACACAGTGAAAAGCGTAGGAGGAGGGTGCAGAATGTGAAGGGGGAGTGAGGTGCCTTATTAGAGGCCATTTTGGTACTCAAGGAGATATGTCCTTAAGCCCCAACCACAATGTAAACGGCAGCACGGTACAACGGAAAAACGGCAAGCCCATCTTGATCTACACTCTACTTGTCAAATTCATGTTGAATCTGATTGAGTCTGCATTGATCAAAATATTGATTGCAATATCATTCAAGTCGGTGTTGCCGTTTTGCCGTTCTTGCCGTAATGCCGTTGCATAAGGCTATCCATAAATACTTTTCGTAATACTGGCTTGTTTTCTTGGCTTCTTTGATTTCTTCTTCTTATGTTTGGGTTGTGTACAATGGCTCGGAGAGCAAAAACTGGGTCAAAACCATGATCACATCTTATTTGTTTCAAAAAGATCATAAAATTTTAAAAATTCAATAGCAATTTGAGTCCAATCGACAATATTTAAATAATCAACGATTTTATATGCGAGAGCACAGGAAAACAACCTGAATTTTAGATCACATCCAGTTTTAGTTTGACCAAATTTTGACGGTTTTTCACGCTCTGCCCTTCGAATGTGCGGTTTTCCAGTGACAGTTGATGACAGGTTTCCTTGACTTTTGGGAGCTCGCAATCTAAGCCAGCTGTCTCCTCTCTCTCAGGACAAATCATGCGAGTGTTATCGGAGCTTTACATTTTCCTTTGGAATCGAAAGTCACTCCGATCGCGAAACGTCAAAAGCACATGGTAAACAAAAAAACCAGCTGATCGCAGCTGTCTCATGGATTGCTTTATGGTCCTTTTTACAAGACATTTTAAATCAGCTGATTCAGAAGGTTTTTGACAGTTCTTCTTCGGAATTGACAGACCCGTGTATGCACCACTCTTTGGCAGATGAGCATTTGACGTTTCGCTTGACCAAAATTGACGTTTCGTTCAAAATTGACAACTACTGGCACCGTTGTTTTTAAATTTTATTAAAGAGTGAATGAGAGAGAATTCCGCCGTGAAATTAACTACAGGCTTCCATGTAAAGACCGTTATTAAAAAAAAATGGGACACGTTGCGCATGCAACATCTTTACAACAACCGCAATCGTTTGACTAATATTGTGTGATGTTGTAGAAATAAAATAGCCACAAAAACAATTTAATTCTATAGGAATAAACAAGAAGCAATTTGAGAAGAGGCTTGTGCTTCAATAGCATAAACGGTAAAAGCCTCAAAAGTGAATTTTATGATTTTTGTAGCATCAGTTATTTAAAAATAATAAAAACAATTTGAATCCATTTTAAGAGGACAAATGAATTAAATTAATATGATCAGAGTTTTTTGATTCAAAGTGCATCCTTACGTAGATAATAATACACTAAAGTTTTTACACGTTTTTTTTTACACTTTCTGTACACGGTTTTCGGTACGGATTTCAGAATTTATACGGTTTTTTCCACGGATTCCGGAATTAACATGTTTTGGTTCTTTATTACACGGATTTCAAAATTACAACGGTTTCTTTTACACGGATTTCGGAGTTCAAGCGGTATATTTTTCCATGGATTCCGAAATTAACTTTATTTATTTTTTATTTTTTTGCTCGGATTTTCTTTACACGGCACGTAATCCCCGTGTAAAAAAGAACCTCAGTGTAAAGTCCTGATATGAAAAACAACTCACGCTTTCAAAGCGTGGCTGGTTTATCCACGTTATATTAAAGGCGAAATAAGAACATGGAGAAATAAAGCCTCATTTCTAGATTTCCTGCCAAAACACAATGGAAAATCTTGAGAAGTGTGCATGACTGTTAAAATCAATTCGCATTTTTCTTCTGTATTTTTTCCCCTTTTTTTATTATGAAACATTATTTCAAAAACTATGGGTTTATTCTGTGTTGTCTAGAAGCCCCGGCAAACTACGTCTTGACATCAAGTGGTTGTTGAAAAATGCCATAAAACATCTCATACAAAATTCCAGTTCCGTCCACTCTCGTTTTTCGATTCCTGAGCTTTTCATACACACAAACACATCAGAGCAATTTAGGAAAGAACTGCTAAAATCATATAGTACGTTTTCGAGCCAACTGGCATATAAACACATTTCCATGTTTATATTGATAGATTTTAAAATTATTTAGTGGTAGGGAAAGTGTACCAGTTATGGCCATAGTAGTTCCCTATTTGGCCATATGCAAAATTTGGATAACTTTTACATTTTTAATCTTTTTGAACTTTTTAACATCAAGATTTATCCTTTACTTTACTGCTAAAACACAAAAGATTTTTCGAAATGTGAAGGCATTCAAGATATCACGTATGGCGAAATAGGGAACCACTATGGCCATAACTGGTACACCTACCCTACAGTTTTTCACTTCAAATTAGAAAATTTGTGGTCTCACCGATGCCACTGATATAATTTATGAAGTGACTTTGTTTATATATGGAACATAATATAAATTCTAATGGTATATAACTTCATTTATCATGGAGCACTTTTAGATTTTGTTTGGGGCATTTTCTTTTTCTTATAGTCGCAAAAACCTTTTGTCGGAAGCAACCCTATAGCGACGGAATTGATTAAAAATTCATTCATTCAAACGTTTTGCGACGACTTTGCAGGCCAGCTCCAGTTGCCCCGTGGACCGGACCCGCGATTGTTGTTCGGCCGCTCCCCGTGAACGAGAGGAAGGAACACGAAACCGACGACACCGAACAAGACCCGGAGTCGGTATACGGTGCTCTATGTGCTCGCGAGCTCTTCCTGTGTCTTTCACTTAGTATTAGTTTTAGACTCGCGTTTTTTTTTTTTCACTTTAAGCATGCTTTGGACCCCCACGTGAAGATTGCCGGGTGCTCCCCATGCTGACTGACGGAGCCAAAGTTGTGCCTTTCTGGCATGTACATGTTTAAAATTTTCATCATGCTTTCGCTCCTTCAGTTCTCGTTTTCTTTCTGTACATCGGACCATACCGAAACGCTCGCTACCTCATCTGCACGCCACACGCAGACCTTCGAACGACCGGTCCGAGTTGCATGTGCCGCTACATACACTTAACTAGCCATGCTGATGGTGGTCCGCCAAAAGCCGAAAGCGCCCAGGGAAGGTGAATGCGGCAGCCACCAGTCGGCATCAACAGATTTGGATTTGGAACTTGTGCCGCGCCGCACTCTTTGACTCTCACCGTCTCTCACACAGGGCAGGGCTGAATAAGCCGCCGAGTCACTCTGACTGGTGCGCCCAACACGGACCCCATCGCGATAGCTTTCTGCCGACTCGTTCAGCGAGACCAGTGCCAATTCGGGTCGGGAGCATTGTTTTGCATTCTAATGCTGGGCGGAGTACCCATCGACTGTTTTGGCTTCTGTGCGCCTGCCGTCTGGAGCGAACGGAAAAAATATGCTCCTTTTATGGTTAGCTACACTGAAAATCGATTCCATGTGCCTTTCTGGCATACGGAATTGATGCGGTCCGTAACACAATGTTTGCTGCTGGGCGGCGCGCGAGGAAGCGTGTAATTTGCTCCATCCCCAAGAAGGGCGGCGTGGCGTGTAGCGAGGTATCAAGTTGCAGAAGGTTCTGTTTTAGGTCAGGCTACTTTGCTGGGGGAGGTGGTTGTGAGCACGAAACGTGTTCTTTGGCATGCTTTGATCCCATAAGATGAACGAAAATTGCTGGTTTCTAAGTCTAGTCAGCTTTCAACACCTTAGCGATATGATAGAGCTTTCCAGTGGCAACTATGATAGGGTCTTTTTAACTATGCTCCCATCGATTTCATGGCTGGTATACTAAAGAGATCTTTGATTGCTATCCCCATTCCAGTATGCCAAATGGTGCACCCAAAATCACTCGTTTCAAAATTATCTCCAAATGGTAGGCCTGCTTCTATAATGTTTAGAAGCATTCAATCAGATGTTACAAGGAACCTCAGCTGGGTCAAAAACCGAATGCAAAACGGGTTAACCCAATATAGGGCTGCTCAATGACTTCTGAGCGTTATATCAGCCGTATATCGCAGCGTTGTTCCAATATACAGCTTATTTGTAACCTGAGGGCAATCCGTCCGAACTCGACTTACATCAATCATTGTTTTCTATCCTGTGCTTCCATACGGAACATCAGAATTTTATTCACAGAGCTGTTAATCAAAAACAAGCTATTTCAATATGGAAACCAAATTATTCATATCTCTGTGCTTGTATTCCTCGGGATCAGCTAGATTGCATGGAATGAAACAAATAACTTATGTGACATTCAACAGAAGCATTCAGGGACGGCAGCATTTTTTTTTCCTCCACCAGACCAGCAAACCCAGAATCGGTACATTCCATCACGGCCTGATACTTTCTGCCGAGGTCATACCGTACCGCGGAGGACTGGTGAGTGGAGGCGTCGACGGAGGCCAGACCACTGAACGTGTGCATCCGACCAAAAAACGTGGCCGTGATACGACGGGAAATATTTGTTTTATTTTCCCCGTGTAAACTCTTGGTTGCTCCCCACAGTTCCATTCGATTCAATCGAACGTGTAGATGTCATCGATTCCGTCCGAATTTCCGAGTTACGATCCAACGGCGCACGGCGGAATGGCGTGCTAGGAATAAATTAGTGCTGCATCCTGACCCTAGTCAGCTGCTTGCCACATCATTTTCCTGAATCAATGCCTACTACCATTTGTAATGTTCTTTTTATTTCCAATGATATGTTGATGGACTTTCATTGCCACTCTCTTCGGGGCTTACATAATGTTGTGATGGAGAAGTCCATAAAATCACATTCCATCGATCATGCGGGAGGAAATAAAAATAAAAGAACAACGCAAAGGTCACGAGCCGACAGGAAGCACCTGCCCCTCGCGGCGACAACAACGGCCGATTCGAGTGTCACTAATGGTAATGGATCCTGGAATCGCGTGTCTGGCATAGCCAAACGCCCCCCTGAGGGGGATGGGGCTCTTCGGTAGACTATGGGTGTGAAATCGAAATTCCGCGACAAAAGTGCAAACAACTTGTTTCAATAAATCATCTGAGATGGATTTCTCATTATAGAATTCTGTTCTTCTTGTTCTTCTTCTCTTTCTTATGCTTTTATTCTTATTTATCTGCTTATTATTCTGCTTCTTCTTATTATGTCCCCATTTGTGACAAAGCCTACTTCTCAGCACAGTGTTCTAAAAACACTTCCACAGTTATAAACTGACAGTTTTCTTTGCATAAGTTGCCATTTTTGGATTTGAATATCATGTGGCAGGCACGATAATACTTTATGCTCAGGGAAGTCAAGAATGTTTCCATTACGAAATGATTCCGAATCGAACGGCAATTGAACATATACACCTTGAACATGGCTCACCTGGAATTCCTCATGGGATTCTATCAGGAGTTCCTACAGGGATTCCATCAGTGATTCCTCTGAGAATCAGGAGTTCTTCTTCTTCTTGGTGTTAAGTCCTCACTGGGACAGAGCCTGCTTCTCGGCTTAGAGTGCAATGAGCATTTCCACAGTTATTAACTGAGAGCTTTCTTTGCCAAAGTTGCCATTTTCAAATTCATATATCGTGTGGCAGGTACGATGATACTCTATGCCCAGGGAAGTCAAGGAAATTTCCATTACGAAAAGATCCTGGACCGACCGGAAATTTAAACCAGAAACCTTCAGCAAAGGTTTTGCTTTGTAGCCGCAGACTCTGATCACACGGCTAACGAAGGCCTCTAGAATCAGGAGTTATTGTAGGGAAATAAACACGATTACATCCAGGCATTCCTTCAGGAGAACTTCTAAAGATTCAATCATAAATTTCACGTAGGTTTCTTTCAGCAGTTCCTTCAGGGTTTTTATCAGGACTAGCTCTAGGGATTCCATCGGAAGTTCCTCTCCGGATTCCATCGGAAGTTCCTCTAGGAATTCCATCAAGAATTCTTCTGGGGGTTTCATCAGATGTTCGTCTAGGGATTCCATCAGGAATACTTCGAAATTCCGTCTGGAATTCCTCCAGATATTCGATCAGGTGTTCTTTCAGGTATTGCACCTGGAACTCAACTAGGGATTTCATCAGAAGTTTCTCCTGGGATTCTATCAGGAGATATTTCAGAGATTCTACCTGGAATTCCTCCATGGACTCCGTCCATCGTTGCTCTAGGGATTCTATCAGGAGTTCTTCTCGGGATTTTAACAGAAATTCCTCCAATGATTCCATCCAGAGTTCCTTCAAGAATATCTTTACAAATTTTTCCAAGGATTCATTCAGGAGTTCCCCCAGGAATTTCATCAGGAGTTCCTGTAGTGATTCTATCGAGAGTACCTTTAGGGCTTCTGGAGATTTCATCAGGAGTGGAAAGTCAAAATGCGTTTTGATCCTCCAGGGATTCCATCAAGAGTTCCTTCTGAAATTTCACTCGGAAATCTTCAAGAGATCAAATCAGATGTTCCTCGAGAAATTCCATCAATGTTTCTTCTAGAAATAGCAGGAGTTCCTCTAGAGAATCTCAGGAGTTCTAACCGGAAACTTATCAGGAATTCTTCCAGGTATTTTATCAGGAGTCCCTTCAATGATTAGGAGTTCCTTGAAGAATATCTATAGATAGGAGTTCTTCCAAGGATTCCATCAGGAGTTCCTATAGGGATACTATCTGGAATACCTTAGGGCTTCCATTGGAGTTCTTCTGGGGATTGCATCAGGAGTTTCTCCAGAGTTCTATCAGAAATTCCACCTGAATTGCATCCAAAGATTCAATCAGGATTTCCTCTAGAGATCATATCAGGAATTCCTTCAGGAATTTCATCAAGACTCCTTCTAGGGATATCATAAGGAATTCTTCTAGGGATTCTTACAGGAGTTCCATCGGAGATTCCTCCAGGGATTACATCAGAAGTTCATTTATGGATTTATGGAGTTTCTCTAGGGATTACATTAGGAGTCCTTCTAGGGATTGTATCAGGAGTTCCTCCAATGATTTCATCAGAAGTACCTTCAAGAATATTATGAGTTTTGTAGGAATTCCTTTCAGAGATCCTTCAGTAAGTTTACCTGGTATTGCTACAGGAATTCTATCAAAAGTTTCTCTGGGGATTCTATCATAAATTAAACCATGGATTACGATTTCATCAGGCGTTTTTCAATAGATTCCATAAGAAGTTTCACAGGGATTCCATCAGAAGTTCTTCCATGGATTCCTTTTGAAATACTTCTAAGATTCCATTACAAAATCCTCCTGGGATTCCATCACGAACAGCTTCTGGGATTCCCTCAGAAGTTCTGTTAGAAATTCTATCAGGAATTCTTCTAAAGCTTCCTTCAGGAATACCTCTATGGTTACTCTAGTTTCCATCAGGCTATTTGCTATGGATTCCTCCCGGAATTTATGAATGGATTGTATCAGAATTTTCCTTCAGGGGTTTTTTTTTGAGAGAATTCTTCAAGGGATTCGTCCAAGAATTCTTCAAATGAGTCCTCCCGGAATTGATCAAGAGATGCCTCAAGGAATTAATATCTCCTAGAATCGTCATGGGTTATCAGGAATTGAATGAGATTTTACCAGAAATTTCATATAAGGATTCTATCACCGGAATTACTGTAGAAATTCCTTCCGGAATATCTCATGAAATTTCTCGCGGAACATCTCCAGGGATTCTTGGGCGGTTTCAGGATTTCATCCAGCAATTTTACCAAAAATGTCTCATAAAGATTTCCCAAGTAATTTGGGAACCCCCCAGTACATCCTCCAGTGACTCTATGAGGAGTTCCTCCTAGGATTCAAAAAAGGATCTACTTCAGGGATTCCTCTGAGAATTCCTTCATTGATTCCATCAAGAATTCCTTCAAAAATTCCGCTAGGATTATCTCTAAGGATTCCAACTATAAATCCTCCAGGGATTTCTCTAAGGATACCATCAGATGTTCATCCATGGATTGCATCTGGAATTTGCCCAGGTAATTTTTCCATGATTTCCTTCAGGAAAATCTGGAAGGATTTCAGCTGAAATTCTCATGGGGATTTCACTAAGAATTCTTTCAGAAACTTCCGCCAGAAATCCGCCAAAGGTTCCATCAAGATAATCTCTAATGATCTTTTAAAAATTCCATCAGTAGTTTCTTCAAAGACTTCATCAGTAATGTCTCTTATTATTTCACCATTTTTAAATGAATTTCGTCAGGAGTTCTTCTAAGGTAAACACTGGGAATGTCACCATGGGAATGTTTAGCTAGAATTTCCACCAGAAAAATCTACCACAGCTTCGTCAGAAGTTCTACCAGAAAATACTTCAATGGTTTGACTAGGATTTCCCTTCTTAGAATTTTTTAGGTTTATCAGAAATTCCTCCAGGGTATTAACCAAATAAATTCCACAAGCTAACAAGATTTTTTTTCTGAAAAAACCACCAATATTTCCGCGAGATAATCGACTAGGAATTCGACGAAGGGTTGAACTAGAAATTCTTCCCTTTTCTACTCTAGGTATTCCATTAGGAAGGCGGCTACTAAATTCCAAAAGATTATTCTTCCAGGGATTCCACTGATATTTACTCAGAGGGTTAAACAAAGCATTTCTTTAAATGTCTTCAGGTTAAATCTCTTGAGGATTTTTTTTTTTTTTGAAAAATTCGTGAACAATTTACTGTGAAATCCTTGAAGGAATCATCAGAGAATTCCCTGGAGAAGTTTACTGACTAATCTCTCTAAGAATTTCTTGAAATATTCCTGGTGGAATCGCGGGAAAAACCTTATAGAATATAAATAGAAATTCTTGACGTTTAGCTGGAGGAATTCCTGGAAATCATTGGAGGATATTTTGGTGGAATTCTTGTAAGAAGCATTGGATGAATCACTGATTAAATCCTTTGGAAAGTTTTTGCATAAACCCTGTAGAAAAAATAAAGAATCACTCAAGAAATTCCTTTTGGAATTTCTGAAGCAACTGCTGGTAGAATTTAAGGAGATGTCCTGAAAAAAGTTCTGGTGAAATCCTTGTAGGAATTTTTGTGCTATATTTATTGAGAAGTATCTGAAAGAATTCGTTATGTGATTCCCGAATAATGATAGAACCCTTGGATGTAACTTTTAGTGGAATTCCATAAGGAATCTTTGAAGAATTTATTATATCAATCTCTGGAAGAATTCTTGGAGCCAGCCTTGGACCAAACTCTGAAATTAGTGATTTCTCTTGAGGACTTTGTTGATCTTTGAAGGAATCAGGGGAGAAAATCCTGAATAATTAGTAGAGAAACCTTTGAAGCAATCTCTGGAAGAGAGCCATCTGCCTTAAGAATTTTCTCCGGAGGAATTTCTGGGTAAATATGTGGATAAATTTCAAGACGAATTGTTGATAAAATTACCGGTAGAATCCCAGGAAAAAATCCATAGTACAAAAGTTCTGCCCCTCCTCACTACGATTATTGCGGTAGAAATATTCACCCCCAAAGCCACAGAAATCGAAAATAATAACAATCAAATATTCACTTGCTGATAGCATTCATACATGAGAAGAAATTATGGTGTTGCTGCAACGAACTTTGATAGTCGGTCAAACGGTTGCAGCAACATAACTTGGTTTGACTAACTTGGGGGCGGAGTCAATGTTGGTCAAACCGTCTGAGCGTGTGTGGGGTGCATAACTTAGGATAGATACTTAGGAACTTAGGAACACTCCGATATCGGTTCCAGTAGGCCTTAAATGTGACTTTTATTGACTTTTCGGTACCAGAGTATTGTGACGAATCGAAATTCAAAATTCCATATTGTATTAAAGAGGCATGGTGGCATAAGTCCAATAGATTCGGTTTCGGTAGAGCTCGTATGGGACACTTTTTAAACCGGCTATATTGGTACCTTGCGACAGCTTAAACAACACGTTTCCACAAAGAAGAGATCTGACATAGTACCAGTAGTCAAGGATGATACCACACCCGTATATTTGTCTTCTTCTTCTTCTTCCTTTTCTTCTTTTTCTTCTTCTTCTTCTTTCAGACGTTACTTCCCAATTTATTGTTGTCATAAAGCATACTATTCTAACAAGAGCACCATGTAGCACTTGTAAGAGCACCATGACGAGGAGCTTTTAAGTTGTTGTCAGGATATTTTGGTTGGATACATGCAAGCTTGACAGAAACTCCTATGCGATGCAAAAATGGAGCAATTTCGAGGTTTTTTGAGGAGTAATAATAAAACTCAAAATTCACAACACGAATCCTCAAACGATTCGATATATCTTATATCTCTTATGAGAGTGCATCGAAATGCAAGGATTTTTTCTGGTACTCTCTATCTATTGCTTTTTAATTTTATTATAGAAATACTGAAAAATTAAGAGATGCGCCAACGATTTTGTGCTGTACGGTGGGTGTCACGGATTGGAATACAATGTTTTGTAGTATATGCTACTATTGGACATGGTCACATTTACCGCACTGCTCAGTGATTTTCACCAGATTGTAGTAAATTTAACAGATTTTTGTATTTGGTTGAAAATAGTTGGTGCAGTTCTTGATTCCACCATGGACTCGGTAGATGATACAGTTAACTCTCCCTTACTCGATATTCCGTATCTCGATATCGAGTTAGAGAACCATAGTAGAAGTTGGTTTTCATGGCTAACTCGATGGTCCTTTGGTTCGCAGTTGCATTGGTTTTGTGTTCTGTAACTCGATACCTCCCTAACTCGATGGTCCCTTCAATATCGAGTAAAGGAGAGTTAACTGTACAACAAAATTTATTTGCGTGTTTGCTCACTCTTACTCACAGTTTAAAAGAACTCTTGAGTGACCCATCCGAACAAAACAGGCCTCGCGGAGTTGTGATGTCACTTTTTTTATGGAATTTTCCTCCGTTGTGTTTTGTGTCGCATCTTCCTCACTCATTTTCGTTGCACCTCTGCTTAGTAGTTTTTGGCTCCCTTATAAAGAGGCGAAGACAGCTGCTCTAGAGTACGCTATCGAACTCTCGTAATGTTGAGGAGTATTATCAAGCCTGGATACATGAATACCGAAATGAAACCACTTAAAGGATAAAACGGCTTTAAAGCTTTGTTTTAACTTTAAATAGAGACCAATGAATGATGCAATGGGTTGTAAAATGGTGAATTGACAACCAGGAAGGAACGTTCAACATAGCTCTGGTCCTCGCAAGCCCCGCTTCCACTGGTCAAACGATGACAAAGACCATCAGCTAAGGGTTGCATCAAAGAACCATCTTTGGTTGCATACTTAGCTGGTAGTGCAACCTGGGCACTGTTGTCTAAACTACTAAAACACACAGAATGATTAAAAATTTGAAAATAACCAAATTATCACATATGATGAAATAGGGAACCATTATGTCCATAGTACCAGTTATGGTACCCTATGTACAAATGAGAGATTCTCTCTTCTCTCGCGCTCTTTCGATTATAACAGTGGAATACTAAAGCTTTTGGGAAGTTTTTCACTATAGATCTAAAGGCAATTTCCTTGACTAGCGTTCCATACAAAAAACGCAACAGAAGGGGTTAATGTGACTCAGTTATTGATTGAAGAGAAAGTAAACAAAGAGAGCCTCTCAATGTTAGATAGGTCTTCACACGCTAAGCCTGCTCAACGCAACGCATGTGTTAAAACTACACAGAATGAGGCAACCAATGCAGGACTGGCTGACTGAGTGAAAATTCTGTGTAAGTCGCACTCATGCTGCGTGTAGCCGATGTGTTGGCCTTCGACTGTGCGGGGATCGATGGAAACAGAACTGTCAATCATCTCCCGGGCGGCAGCAAACAGTTGGCCGTTGGTAAGATGGGGAGTTTTCTGGGATTTTTTCTAGCGAAAAGCCGGAAGATGGTCGCAAATGTGGAAGTTTTTTCCCCATTTGCTTCCGCTTCGGCTATTCGGATGAAAAACTTGAATGTTTTTTCAATGTTTTCAGAAAGCAAACAAAAAAGGAAGCGAATTCCGCATTCCAAGCGTTCCTTCTCTTTGTGCATTTCACTCATTCGGTTTGTTTACTACCGTTTGCACAAAACTGTGTACAGCCCCCTTTGCACAGAATCTGTGCTGCATGAAGAGAGGCCGATTTTGTGTACTCGGCACTCATTTTTGAGCAGATGAAGTTTAGCGTGTATAGATCTGAACGATCAACGCTCCGTCATCGTAATCATCGTCATCATCGAAACTTCAAAAGCAGTTTTTCTGTTCAAAACTGAAAATTATTCGATGAAAATGTGTTCACTGTGTTTCGGTTGGAGAATAACATACAGTGAACACATTTTCCTGTAAACAATCTTGATTTTGAACGAAAAAACTGCTTTTGAAAATTCCGAAATCAATGACGGATCCTGCCCCCTGAAGGCAATTTCCTTGACTAGCGTTCCATACAAAAAACGCAACAGAAGAGGTTAATGTGACTCAGTTATTGATTGAAGAGAAAGTAAACAAAGAGAGCCTCTCAATGTTAGATAGGTCTTCACGCTAAGCCTGCTCAACGCAGCGCATGTGTTAAAACTACACAGAATGAGGCAACCAATGCAGGACTGTAAGTCGCACTCATGCTGTGTGTAGCCGATGTGTTGGCCTTCGGCTGTGCGGGGATCGATGGAAACGGAACTGTCAATCATATCCCGCGTGGCAGCAAACAGTTGGCCGTTGGTAAAATGGGGAGTTTTCTGGGATTTTTTCTAGCGAAAAGCCGGAAGATGGTCGCAAAAGTGGAAGTTTTTTCCCCATTTGCTTCCGCTTCGGCTGTTCGGATGAAAAAATCTCTAAAAACTTTAAAACTTGAATGTTTTTTCAATGTTTTCAGAAGCAAAACAAAAATGGAAGCGAATTCCGCATTCCAAGCGTTCCTCCTCTGTGCGCATTTCACTCATTCGGTTTGTTTACTACCGTTACTATGCTGCATGAAGAGAGGCCGATTTTGTGTACTTGGCACTCATTTTTTAGCGTGGCAAGTTTAGCGTGTTTCTGAAACGTTGTGCGAGTATTGTTTAAAAACTTTAATTAGTTAAACGCAAAAATACAGTGAAATATCAATGAATATGTTCAATAAATAATTGTCAAATAAATCTTTACAGTTATGGCATCCTTTTCACATTTTCAATGCATTTTAAAGTATTCTAATAGACTTCAGGTTGTATCTTTAAAATATTATGAAACCCATGAATATATCTTTGCAGATTGATTGCGTATTTCGCAATATGAAATATAAGTGAATTTTGATGGAAAATACGACAATTTACTATATTTTGCTAATATTCACAATCAAATTCGTAATTCACTGGTTATAAGCAGATGAAAACTCAGTTTGACGGTGACCTTGATCGGCAATGTGTAAGGCCCCATAATCAATGGTATTAGTGATTAGAAACGCTTAAATACATCAAAATTTATTCTCGATAACTCGGTTTAATTTTGAAATTCATACGTATCTACCTAAATGTGCGGGGCCCATAACCGTATCTGAAACTGATTTGGAGGTATGTTACAGACCTCACCGTATTTCATTTCAATTATAATTTAGAATAGAAATCAGTAACCATCTTCGGGCACGGTGTCTTTGTGGAGTAGCTTTATTACAAAAAAATAGGTAAGTCTGAAATTTCGAACTAAAAACAATTAAACTTTGCTCTTTCATTTGCGACTAAAATCAAAATAATCGGTCGGGGGGTCTGGAACATTTTTTTTTTATTTTGTGTGAAGTATTCATGAATATGTGTTTTTTTACCGACACACATTGCGTTGAACATAGATACGGGACAAACTGCAAGATCAAATCATTTGAACACCTTGGCTTGGAAGGTAAAGTTGTTCTTGCTCAAAAGAGCTGTAATAAGCATATATGACGTATGATATACGCATAATTGCAAAACTGTCTCAAACGTCATTTTAGTTATTTTCCACGAAAAACCTTAAAAATCGTACTTAAATTGGTCATAATGATATAAGAAGTTATTAGAAAATATTGTTAATAGGTAAAGATGCATCGATATCAAACCTCGAATTTTCAAGAGCTTGTTTGTAGATTTGTATCTTGAGAACCTGACAACCTTTTGCGTTGAACATTTTATTGATTAGTCGCCACCAGCGAGTGACCAGTGAGTTACCGGTTGTCTGCTTCTCTAGACTTGTGCTTTTGAAAATTCGAGGTTTGGCTTCTATGTATATTCACCCTTAATACCATTGATAACCGAGTGTGTAGCTCGTTGTTATTAAGCAGATAAACGGACCAAAATAAATACTGTCACCGCTGGGAGACAGAGGAGGATCTTCTCTTCGTCGTAGCATTGTGAAATAAAGTGTAAATCTATTCGTTTGCTCAGTAATAACAAGCTACGGCTTTTAGGACGAGATCATAAATTATGCGAGATTTCTCTTTTTACTCGTTACAAAAGTGACTTATCCGCCTTTCAAACAACACAATTTGAGTTATTCGAATTAACTAGTAGAGGGCTTCGCATGTGATAAACCTGGTTATAAGGCATGTAATATACTTGCCCCATGGTGCTGAAAAGTACGCTAATTTGGATGGTATTTGAGAAATTTCAAATCTTATATTTTTATGTTACTTTCTTTATGGCACAGTGCTTATGAAAAGATCAGAAACTTACATCATAAGGCTAAAATGGGGTTTGGGATTTTTGTACTTGTTTGCAGTACTATAACCCCATATTAACCCCTCTACCGGCAGCTTCATTTTTTCAAAATATTCAAATCGCGATAACTGTTTTGTTTCTCAATATTTTTGAAGAAAAAATTCCACAACTTCTCAAAAAACTCTCTTATTTTCAGAATCTGTATTGGTTTTGAGCATTGATCATCTATATTCGGAGATATTCCAAAATTCCTTGGGGGACCGACGCATAGCCATAACTCTCATAATTATCTCTGGCCACAGATTTTTTCTCATATTCGGTTATTCGCTTTTCAAAACTAAACTTTGATGAAAGTCTATTGTGAAGAAATTAAATAAATCAGTGTAACTGTTTTTGAGCAATGAGCTTTTATGTTTTTGGTACCACTCTAGCCGTAACGAGATCTTGAAAACTTCTTAAAACATCATATTGAAATTTTATATGGGAAGTGTCGGTCCCCCAAGGAACACCGAAACATTTTTAAAACAAGTTGACCAATGGTCAATACCGACATAGATTCCAAAAATAGAAGAGTTTTTTGAGAAGTTGTGATAAAATGGTGGAAAAATATTCAGAAACAAAAAAGTTATCGCGATTCAAATATATTTTTGTGCTGAAAAAATGAAGCTGCCGGTAGAGAGGTTAAGCTAAATAATAGCAAACAAACTCATGATATCTCTTCTGCTATCTGTCGAATTGAATTTCTCTCTTCAGCAAATTTCTTTATTATGGTTTCAAGAATGAGCTTTTACTTTGGGATAATAAGCTTGTACTTACATCACAGTACAAGCGTGTTTGGAACATACCTCAAAATTTCTTCATAGTAATTTCCATATAAACCTACATTGTCTTTGGGCCACCTTAAATCACCACCTAGAAAGCTGAAAATTTCACAGAACACTATTTTCATAGTAAGGATAGTAAGGAACATATGTGAGATTGAATTCTCAAACACTTTTTAATTTTGAACCGCCCCAATGTACATAAACACATAAATAAGCAAATTCAAACATAAGTGCAAGTCTCTCGAAATCAAAAAAAAAAAAAAATACTCTGGACCCCCCGACCGATTATTTTGGTTTTAGCAGCAAATGAACGCGAGAAACCTAGACTTTATTGTGAAGAAGTTTCAGACTTACCTATTTTTTTGTAATAAACTTGTTCTACGAAACACACCGTGCGGGACATGGTTTGTACATATTCAAGGCTGGTAGAAGATCTCTTTTTAGAGGCTTAGCCTCTATTTTAATGCAAGGCTTTATTTTTAAAGGCTCTATTTTTAAGAGATCCTAAAAATAGAGCCTTTTTTTAGAGAAAATTTTTTCACTGGTTCTTTAGGAATTTCTTTTCAGATTCCTCGAGTAAAAACTTCATAAATTCTTATAGTGAAAATTTTTCGATAACGCAGAAGAATTATACATAATATTTTATTTTATATGCTTTCTGATGAGTTATACTTCACTGAGGCCTTAAGTGTCCGTAATATGAATCAGAACGGTATAGGAGATCTTCCCTAGCTTCATAAAGGAGCTCTTTAAAAAATACTATACTGTTCATTTGCATTTGAGGATTTTTAATAGAATTCCTTAGAAAATTCCTATGCCAGTTTTTCACGTTTGCCATACAGGACTTTTTACAGCAATACTTCTATATAACATAACTCGATTTTTATATTCGTTACGTTACATCGAGGTTACGTTATATCGAAGCAAGTTTTTTCGTATCCAAATTTCGTTCAACATGTATACTTTTATTGGAAAATGGATCATGAATTGATGTTATAGACCTAGAAAGCATTTTCAGTCTTTCTTGATATTTTTGCGTATTTTTTTATTTTTCTTTTAATTTTCTTTTTTTTATTGTTACGTCTCTATTGCTGCAATATTTGAAGAAATGTATTCCAGAAATATCTTTAGAAGAATCCTTGAACACATTCATAAATGAGATCTTTCAAAAAACCTTTAAAAGGTCATGTTGAGCCGTCCATTAGGGTCGATGTATCAATAACCGCATAGCTAAGAACAAAAATTCGTATAAAATCGAAAAATAACGCTAGCGTCATTATTTTTACTTCATCTGAAAGCTTTTTATCTTGGTTTTATGGGAAAAATATGAAAACTACGGAAACTCAAACGTTTGTATTTATTATCGCGTGTGCCACTATAGGAATACATGTGCCTATAGTAGCACTATTTCTAATTTCTGTTCCTATAGCAGCACTAGGATGACGTCGTTGGCAGAATACTTATCAAAACAGTATTTTCACAAAACTTCTATATTTTTCCTACAAAATCCACACTTTGTAGGAAAAATATTTCGAAAAAGCTTTCGTTTGATGTAAAACAAGTTCTTAATTCATCAATTATTTCGTAAAATAAATAAATAGTTTCTCTCAGTAGTGCTACTTTAGGAACAATAGGTTTACTATAGGCGCAAGGGAGCTCAAATTTTAAGCAAAACTAATTATTTCGATCATTTTTTGAACAAATTCAATCTGTGTATCAATGGTACTTAGATAAATAGCTCCTGACCTTCATGTCAAAAAATGTTTTGAAAAGTTTTATATCAAAATGGCCGTAAAAAGCCACTAGTATGACTATAGGGGACTGTCCACTAAGAGAACACCGACACTAGGCAATTATCGGACTTGAAGAATTTTGTTATGAGGAACTCTTGAAATAAATCCTTTTGTTATTTCTTGACAGAATTTTAGAATAAATTCCCCAAGAATTCTTTAAAAACCGTATCAGTAAATTGATGAAGGAATCACTAGAAAACTCCATTCAAAGAAGAACTAACGTTGAGAGATTTTCCATGGAAAAGTTTCAGAATGAATACGTTGTGAGAGTATCGGCATTATTCCAGGAGAATTCTCTGGGGGATCTGGAGATCTTGATAAGTTTTTGGATGAATTCCCGAATATATTTTGAAATCCAAAATATCAGTAGGATATTCTAGACGAAAACTTTAAAGATTACTTGGAGAACCTACTGAAAAAAATCCTAAAGAACTTTCTTAAGAAATTCCTGATGGAATCAAATGGAAGGATTTCGTAATTAATTTCCTGACGATATTTCGAGAAGATTGTTTTTTAGGTTTTAGGACGAATACCTGTACGAGTTTTTAGAATAATTGCTGGGGCATTTCAAGAATCATTACTGGACAGTTCTTCGAAAGAGTCGCTGTAAGAATTCATGATAAACTGCTGGAATAATTTATGAATTTCTATACTCCGGAAAAATTAAAGTATCGTAGGCAGAATGGTTTGAAGAATTTATAGCTGAATCTTCTTTATATCCTGGAGAAATCACTTGGTGAAATTCTTGATCAAAGGCATATAAGAATTCATAGATATAAAAAGAAACTATTGGAGAAATTTAAAATCCTTGAATTTAAAATCCCTAGAATCCGGAATTCTTTGGAAACAGTTCTTGGAAATATTTTGGATAAAATCCTGGAGGAATTTAATTACAATTTTCTTATTAAATTTCTCAAGAAATCCTTGGGACGGGAATCCGTTAAGTCAATACTGATCAAATGTTTCTAGAAACTCTTGGAGCAATCACTGAAATCGCTTTGAAAAAAAAAAATCTGGTGGAATCCCTGGAATTATTTTTGAGGAATATCTCAGAAGCTTTTATGCATGAATATCATGAGGATTAACTAGTGGAATTCCTACAAGATCACTGTCGCAATAAAAAAAAATCTCTAAGAACTCTATATTCTTTAATTCCCGAAGTAATCTTAGGGACAATCTCTGGAGTAATTCCTGAAGGAATTCACTGGTTAAAATCTGAACGATAATTTGAAAAAAAGTTCTAGAAAATCCTTTGAGAAAAATATTTTTGAAATCATAAAGATATTGTAAACGGGAATCTTGGTAGAAGTTATGAGAAAACGTAAAATCATTGTAAACATTCCTGGAGTACTTATTTTCTTGAACAATTTCTGGAAGGTTTTTTGAAGAAATTTATGCTGGCATCTCTAAGGTAACTAAGAATTCTACATTGGATTTTTTAGGGTTTATTAATTTTTAGGAAGTTCGTGAAAATCACAAAATGAACTATTGAGAAAATCTTTGGTGTTCATTTTGTAATTAGTTAGCATAATTTAAGGCTTTTCTGCCTTCAAGAATTTCAAAATCGAACAAAACACAAAATTCGGGAAATGTCAACATTACGCTAGAATTTCCGATTTAAGCTGTATATAGATCATTGCTTTCCAGAGCTACTCCACCAGCTAATGTATCAACTTACATGGCAATTCACTGGAAGTCCTCTCGATAATTTTAAGTAAACTAATGTATTTTTGAACAAGAATTAAAAAAGAAGAACTGTAAGCTCATTAACTGACATTTATATCATTTAACGACTACAGCAACATTATCAACATATCAACATAATTCTATAAAAGCTATTTGGTCATCGTTTATTTCAACAGTTGATTTCACATTAGCGTTCGCATTTGAACGGCGGTCACAATACTTTCTTGAGGGCCCCTAAATGGAACACCGCACCGGGCCCCAAAAACCCTAGCTACGCCACTGTCTGTGCTGCATGAAGAGAGGCCGATTTTGTGTACTCGGCACTCATTTTTGAGCGTGGCAAGTTTAGCGTGTTTCTGAAACGTTGCGCGAGTATTGTTTAAAAAACTTTGATTAGTTAAACGCAAAAATACAGTGAAATATCAATGAATATGTTTAATAAATAATTGTCAGGGGACGGACCTGGTGTAGTGGTTAGAACACTCGTCTCTCACGCCGAGGTCCTGGGATCGAATCCCATCCCCGACAAAGTCACTAAAAATCTTCGGTGACGATGACGGAAGGGAAGTAAAGCCGTTGGTCCCGAGATGAACTAGCCCAGGGCTAAAAATCTCGTTGATAAAGATAAAAAAAAAATAATTGTCGAATAAATCTTTACAGTCATGGCATCCTTTTCACATTTTCAATGCATTTTAAAGTATTCTAAGAGTCTTCAGGTTGTATCTTTAAAATAATATGAAACCCATGAATATATCTTTGCAGATTGATTGCGTATTTCGCAATATGAAATATAAGTTAATTTTGATGGAAAATACGACAATTTACTTTATTTTGCTAATATTCACAAGCAAATTCGTAATTCACAATTATTTCCAATTCAATTCAAGATGTATCCAAACATGGCTTTCTCGTTTGAATAAAAGTTTGTTTTACAATTTAAATTCAAATTTTGTCCATTCCGAAAGCGCTTGGAATTTGGCCATGCAGTTTTGATCGTTGGCCCATAGTGACTGGTGAGGTGATGATGGAATAATAATTTTCTCCGCACACATTTCTCGCGCCTTGACCGGTCGATCGGTCACACGAGGTGTCGACATGTGTGTATATTTCCCCGTGCATGGGCGCGCAAGCGTTTTCCCTTGTTTCCAGCTCGATGATTAATGATTATTTTCATTTTTTCTCCATAAGCCTCCAAGTGCCGTCCGACGACATGCCCCCGGTCGCTGGCTGGTGAGAAGTGTATCGAAAAGAAATTAGTTACATTCACGATTCTTGTCCTCCAAGCCTAATGTATCCTTTTGTACCGAAATTGATAACAATCTTAGAACTTCAATATAGGGCAAGAAGATTTTTTTTAATTAATTTACCTACTATCTTTATTTTAAATTTTTACAAAACCTCTCGTAACGTTTCAAAAGGACCTATCTAACATTGAAAGGCTCTCTTTGTTTACTTTCTCTTTAATCAATAATTGAGTCACATTAACCTTTTCTGTTTTTTGTATGAAACGCTAGTCAAATAAATTGCCTTTCGATCTACAGAGAAAAATTTCAAAAAAAAAAGCTTTAGTATTCCACTATTATAATCGAAAGAACGCGACAGTGGAGATAATCTCTCATTTGTCCATAGGTCTTTCAGTAATGTTCAGCAAGAAATGCATTTTTTAATATTTTTGGGCAAGAAAATTAGAAAAATATAAATTATGTTGAAAATTATTTTTACTTAATGAACCACAACAGAAATATTTCATAATTTCGACAGTAGTATCCAAAACCAAGTGCTGGTCTGCAAAGCTCAAACACATTTTATTCATATTTGAGGCACTGCTGTAAACAACTAAAACAGTTGAAAGTTCAGTTTTTGCCAGTCCAGGCTTGAAAGGTGTGTTAGGAATCATTTCCAATTTCATGCATTATGTTTTGTTTTTATTTTGTTTTGATAAAATCAATTTTGTCATATGATTGTAAACTTATTTTAGAATACAAGAGCGTATCTTACTTAAAAAAATCAACCAACCTTCTACAGTTCTTGCAATTGGTAACTTATTTTAAGAAGGTAAGTGCTAATTGTTTAAGGATTTTGCCAATTCTTTTGAAAGGCTTCAAAATACTGTGACAAATAATGGAAAAGAACATTGTGGTATTGTATTAAGAGAATGTACATATAACTTAGAACTCAGTTGAAAATTTTGCTAAATACTTCTCGATACAGTCCTTATAACTTTAGGCACCGCCCACAGCTCTACCGTGGATCCAGTGGAGACCCCATTCAGTTCCAATGTCAACTCGAAGCGAAGAGTGGTGTGAGAGTCGTGATTTTGGTCTATGTTCCTGTTGTCTGACCCTGGGTAGAACGAGGAGCGGGGGAATCCAGAAGAGACCATCATGTCGAACTCTATTGAGTGGTAATGCTGCGTGACAATCGTAGGCTGCCAGGTTCGTTCGAATGCTGATGCGGCACATGTGTGTGTGGAGCGACAAGTGCCAGGTCCCATCACTCTAGGAAGCACTCTTCGGAAATGAAAAGAATCATTTGATTGATGGTCTATAAATTGGCTGTAGTGGCTTCTTTTGTTTCTGGAAACGAGTGCACAACCCGAGCGGTTGCTTTTCTACATACCGGTGACTTGACGTATATTCGCGAAATGGTCATGCAAAAAATGGTTTATTTAAACATCTGGCTGTGCCCAATGAAAAAAAAAGTTACGTTGTCTTTTCTCTGTGATCATATTTATTGACCCCAAATCGGGATACGAAGAGAGAAGCGTAGAATCAAATGTCACCTTTCAAGAAATGTCATTATGCCAAACAACCAGGCATTGCAAAGTTCGTTCTCAATTGATTTCGAAGCACGATCAAAGCAAGCTTTGCATTTGCACTTTTATTTAAAACGCTCTTGACGTTTTCCCGCTCTGTGATCTTGCACTTTGCGCAGTCTGCCAGTGGTTTGCTCTTGCATGTTGAGAAGACTGCCTTTTTATCTTCCTCCGCTTCTCTATCTCCTTCCGTCGTTCATCCTTTTCTTCTCTTCTCGCTTCCTTCTCTTCCTGGCTTCCTCCGGCGTCGGAGCTTGTCACCAGTACCGGTTGGGGAGACGTCCGCATTGATGGTGCTCCGACTACCGGCGGCTATCGCAGGGGAGATCTTCGTCTTCATTCTTCGTCAAGCTTCGAGTTGCGCCACGGCGACCCGATGCCAAGCACTGCTCTCTGCCTCTCGTTTTGTTGCTCTTCCCGTCAGTTTCTCTGCAAGATAGACGTTGTCTCCATCATCGTATTGTTCGCCAGATTCCAAAGGTTAGGCTCGCTCACCGTTTTATCTGCATTGAAGTCCTGTCAAACTGCAGCCGCCGCTGCGCTTGGTTCCATGTTGAACCTTGGGAAATCGAAGACAACAGGCTCCGGTGTTTCCTCTCTCTCTCTCTCTCACTACAAATGGGACAGCACGGCGACAGCGCGTTGCCGAACTGATGCAAATACTGTTCAAAGCAAACCGTGACCTGATAGGAACTGTGTCAGGTGGAAGTACACTTTGCCACGCTCCCTATTTACCCAGATCGACACATTTCGGATGAGTCCGTGGGTCTATCTACCTTTCTCAGAGGCTTCATGCTACCACTTGACCTGCAATCCGGTCCTCGCCAATTTCCTCACTTGTTTATTGCTTCTCCACTGATAAGATTCGATGTCGTCTCCCAGGGTGATGAAAATCGGAATCATCCCGGTGATCACACATACTGCCTCCGACGATATTGTTCTGTATGCGCTTGTGCTACTCTCATGGCCATGAGCCGGAACGTGCTGTTGAGCTTGTCCCGATTGCGCTTGGTTTGCAGTGCTGCACCCCAGGCCGGAACTCCGTATCTCAGTATCGACGATGATACGCTAGCCAGAAGACGCCTCCTACTGCTTTTCGGATCATGAGTGTTCGGCATGGTCCTTGTAAGTGCATTGGTCGCCTTTGCCGCCTACTCACATGCAAAGTCAACGTTGAAGTTTAGCCGATCGTCTATCATCACGCCCAGGTGTCTGAGCTCTGAGCAACCGCTATAGAACGCGTTCTTAACGTCTATCGTAACTACGGTGCAGTAACGATGTCCTCTTCGTTTTGCGTCGATGCCTTCTCGGCCTTCTCTAGGACCGTCCGAGTTGAGTATACCGTCAACTTTCCCTTCCGGAATCCGAACTGCCATTCCGATAGTCCGTTCTCGCTCTCCGTACATTTAGCCACCTTGTTTAGGATGACCCGTTCCAAGAGTTTGCCCAGTGTATAGTGTAACATCACCAGCTTCTGGATCTTCCATATATCTGGGAAGTGACTTTCGTCCAGGCATTTCTGCATCATCTTCCGGAACGTATTCGGGTACGCTATAAACGCCGCCTTAAGTGCCACATTAGGTATTCCATCCGGTCCGGGGGCCTTTTCCACCTTCAATGCTTTCGCCGCTGCTACATTGCGTCATTGGAGACCTGACGATCTTGGGCGTTTGCTTCTTCCTCGTCGACATACGGTGTGGGTGGCCACGGTGTCCGATTATGCGTTGGGAAGAGACCCTCGACAATAACCCGCAGCTTTTCAGCACACGTTCAACTGGTCCCCCCAAGGGTTGGCGTCAGCTGTTCGACACTGCTCCTTGTACCACTCGGACTTGCACAGCGTTATCTCGCGTTTGAATGCAGCTCTGGCTGCATGGAATACGACCTTTCGCTCCTCTTTGTTTTCTACGTTCCTTGCTCTCTGGTACCGCTTCCTTGCTTTAAGGTAAGCAGAGCGAAGGGCGTTGAGTGCCTCGTTCCACAAGTACGCGGGAAGTCGATCATTGCGGGAGTTCCGTTTTCATGGCATCGTTGTATCACATGCCCTTGCAATCGCTGTTGTCAGTCATACTGCATCCAAGTTCAGGACATCGCTGTTGGTGCGATGTGCCTCGACGAAGAGATCTTTGTCGAAAGCCTTCGTTTTGCACTGTTGGTCGCCAATTGTGTTCCTCTGCACTGCCGCAATATTCCGCTGGTCAATCCTGTAACGGTAGAGCCTTCAGTAGGTTGCAACCTCTGGCATTGATTACCCTGCTACCCTTATCGACGGCCTATGCATTGAAATCATCTATAATCAGCACTGCTTTTCGAACAACTAGCTCAGCTCGTCGGTCAACTCCTCCAACATAGGACTAAATATTTCGAGCGTCCATCTTGGAGGTGCGTAGTGGCTGTAAAAGTAGATTGCGTTGATTTTGGCGATCACGAACCTCGCGTTTGAGCTGGCAACCACTTCCTGGATTGGTTACTTGTATCGCCGCTGCGCTTTTGCTATCCGCCAACCAATTGGCGTCGCACTTAGTTTCTGTTGTCGACTGCCACAACAGTTGTTGTACGGTGTCGCAGTGATTCAGGTTGATCGGCGTTACCTCCGTGAGCAGCGATCATCTCTTGCTACGCACGGCAATTGAAGCTGCCCATCGAATGGATGTTTCCTTCTTCCGGTGAACAGAGCAAGCACCTTGCTCGATTCTTGCCGTCTTTACCGAAGTGACCTCTTTCTCCACATTTACTGCACAGTTTGGTTCTGTCCGTACCTTTACAGCTCGCCGCCGGGTGTCCGAAGTCCATGCACTTGAAGCATCGCATTGGTGGCATATCTGCTTGTGTGATGAGTTCCAGTGGACATATCGACCAGACAATTCTCATCTTGCCGAATCGTCGCTGACAGTGTGCCGTCGTATGACTTCCTCAGACGGATTGTCATGGTCTCCTCTCTAAGGCTGTATTGCTTACGCAGTTCCTCACTTAACTCGTCTACAGTTGCTTCCTGAGTAAGTGCTCTTACGTCCACCTCGTTCGCCAAAGATTTCGCTACTAGCCCCTGATAGGCCGAGCCTTTGATCGCTGACTCACTCTTCGTCTCAAACAGCATTTCCCCTTTCTGGGTGCGCTAACCACGTTTTCTCTGAGGTCCTTCAGGTTCGGATCGTCCATAACTTCTCGTTGTTTGGTCGTTTACCTTAACAAGTATGGCATCCCCTTTCGACCACTCACGCTGCGGGCGTCTTTTCGCTTTCATCTTCCCGTTCTTTTTCTTGACTACCTTCTCCATATGTTTCTTTTTTATCTTTGGCGATGACGACGGTTTGCCATCCGTCATCGTTCCCGTCCTTTTCCGGCACACCTTTTCTATGTTCTAACGTGATGATATTTTTTGCATGCAGTGTTTTTAAATGTTGAACTAGTTTTTCGGTAGCGTACTTCTTTCTGACTTAATCATTTGTTTTGCAAAACGGGGTTGCAATTCAATGAACGAATTTTCATGGAAAATGATGATTTTCTTGTGAAAATGTAAACAGAGGAAACAAAACATTTTTCAGTTGAACATCCACTGAATTACCACTTGGATCTTTGATTGCACACAATAACCTGATGACAAAATGAAGTAAAAATAGATGAAACGAGCTCACCAATTCAGTCGTCCGTAGAGTAATTAACCGTGAATAAAAGTATTTTACAATTAAAAATTGGCTAGATCTTAAGCATTCCATTTGCCCTCAAAATTGATGACATTTTATCCGTTCATGAGTTGTGATCACAATAACATACCTGAAAAGAGACAAACAAAATATCGATTATTGCTCAAATTTTATGAAATAATCTACAAAAAAAAACACGAAGTAGGTTTAAAAGGCTTAACGTAAACCATCCGCAATTATACGTCGCATAGTATTCCACAGTATAAAGAGTATTGTAGCTAAAAGGTTCATTTATATGTTTATTGTCGTCAATTATTCAATAGCAATTCAGGAATTCCCGGCCCAATGGTAAACTTGGCATGTAACAATCGGAACAAGCTAAATTCGTTCAAACCTGCTATCGATTTTGGACCTAGAAATCCAAGCAACATTTTCTAGCCTATTTTGTTCTAGACAGATTCTGGTTAAGAAATCTAATGTTTCAGATTCTTTTAGTTTTATAATGGTTCTAAGATCCTAATATTCAAGATTTAAAAATCTCTTATAGCCTGTTTGATTTAAAATTGTTTCTTGTGTAGAGACGTAATTGCTAGTGACGTAAGTTAACGTGCTTTTTGTTGAGAAATATTAACTTCAAGAGATTTTATGAAGACTCCCAAGCAAAGGAGTGAAGAAGTCTGAGGTGTTTGCCATTCCACTCTCAAATGTAAGAAATTTCCTAACTTGTCATTAATTTAGAAAATTATACCACTACCTTCAGATCTCTAATTTTGGCCTTTCATATGTGAGCCCAGAGAAAGTTACACAGTTACGAACAGGATGTAATTTCCCCGATCAAATCTGGAAAGTAAATTACCGTGCACGTTCCGAAGCCCTGTTAATCAACTGCACTACCACCTTCTGAACCACTTTCAGCCTAATTCAAACCCGAACCGTTCCCATTTAAATATCTGAAATACACCGGAACCGAATCGAAACTTTCAGCAGGTAGTAACTCTCACACGCTATGGCCGCTGTCAGGACTAGGAGCAATAAAAATGAATTAGCCGGAGATTTATGAGCCACACACGCAATCGTATGCCCCCGTACCATACCAACATACATATAACCTCGTGGTTCAATATGGTCGGTCCAACCAAAGCCGAATCCAGGAGAAACGACCTTATCCGACCTGCACCCACACCCGGAAAAAGGGGGCGAATCGATTTACATGAAATTGCTCCTATAAATCTGCAAGCCGCCCGATCGTTTATGGGGAGGACGAGGTAATATGCGCCCCTCAAGGAAAAACTCAATTTTTACTGTGAATTTCGACGAAGACTGACTGTAACCAGAGTTGCACAATATCAGTCATATCAGCTGATGGACTAAAACTATCAATATCAGTTCCGAACTATCAATATCACTTTGATCTGACAACCAAGAGCGGTGATGCGACATCGCACTCTAGATCACAATCACTGCAGAATGAGTGAACACGTGGTAATTACCCACGCTCATAATGTTTTTCAGTGACCAACACACAGTTTTAATCCGTCAGCAGCACTATCTAGAATATTGTACCGATAAATTGCCATTTTAATTGCTTTATTTATGGCTAAACTTGACCCATCAGTGATATCCATAGTCTATCGCCATCAATGCACTGGTGATGGAGTAGACAGCATGATGTTGATGTGATACGGAATGATTCGAAATGTATCGCAGTCGGCCTGTACAAATCAGCAAATTTCAAGCGTTGATAGTGACAGCAAGCAACTCTGACTGTAACATGTCAATGATTGCTACTCCGGGATTGATCGGAACTGGTAAGAATTGCACTCCGATCCAGCCCTCGTATTATTGATCAATAACGGCGCCGGCCAAGTCCTTAGAGTCAGTTAGGAAAGAGAAGGAATGGTAGTGTGTAATGATTGTTGCTTCTAGAGACCGAAAATACCTCTGCATGTCGACAATCACCACGGGAAGGGAGTTGGTTAGTGAGGGAGGAAGAAGCTCTGTGAAACGTTAGCTATGAGCATTGTTTTTTGATCTAAAATGGAAAACTTTCCAAAAACTTTAGTATTATACTGTTATAATCAAAAGAGAGCGAGAGAGGAGAGAATCTCTCATTGTTAAATAGGTCCTTTTGAAAATTTATTCGAGAATTTGATTAAGTTTTTTTCAATCTTGGATATATAGTGCAGGCGCGTTTACACCTGATTCCCCGATATTGGGGCCCACGTTCGCCGAATCCGAGGTGCCGATTGCTGCCGCCATCGTATCCGCAAAGCGGTCCCGGTCCACCAGAGAGCCGCTCGAAATGGGTCCCATCCATCCAGCCGGAATACCTCGTGTACTAATCGTGCATTTGGTACGGCATTTCTCAATTTGCCTTTCTTCGTTATCCTTTTGCCTAAATCAAACGCGCGAGAAATTGAATTTCCGTATAAATATGGTAATGGCGCCGGCAAGGTGATAGGGGCGGCGCCTTCGTGGTCGGAAGGACTTTGGGACGAGGGCCGCCTGATTGTATCCTTCGCGAGATGCTCCAGATTGTCGAGAGAATTCTCGAACCAACACGCGGAGGAGTAGTAAGAAAAAAATCAGGGCCATAATTTCAAATTAATGTTTCGATACCACCGTCTATTTTTAATCATAGCTAAAAATACTCCGCATGATGTGGTTACTTGCATTGAGGAGTTGTCAGAAACATTGAATGTTACGAAACCATTTCCCATTACGCAACTGTTTTGCAGAAGTGCTCGTCTAAAACCATTGTATGGTCAATATTAGTCATGATTGCCCCAAATTCTCCGGTGTGCATAAGGCGAGAATACTTTCCCAAGATGGTGAAACAATTGCCCGGAGACGCGCTGCTCCGAAAGCGAGTGTGTAATTTATTTCGATGAAGTTTGTTTTTATCCCTGGGTCAATTTTCGCTTCTTTCGGGGGTATTTACATTTTTATAACTTGAAGAAACTTTTCTTGTCGGTGGTTACTCAACGCACATGGGGCTCACACCGATTGGAAGTGTCTTCGGTTTTCCTCCTTTGGGCGCTGTTTTCCCTGTACAAGCGCCAGCAGACTGGATCGAAGTTGGCTGGTTGTTTTTCGGAAATAAATTTCTCAAGCTTTGTCACTTTCCTACTGCTTTAAATCAAAGTATGTCAAGAAAGAAAAAGGCTTCTCGGGTAACGCTTCAAAGCACCGTCATACCGGTGAAAAACGAGCTTTTCTTCTAGATTCTCCTGCCCAGCAGCCAGCAAGCTTATGTCCTCATCGATCATTGAAATGGCACTTTTTCTGGCCATTTCGGACCAATTGTGTGCAGTAATCGCATTACTATTGGCATTTTAGCCCACCAATGGGAATGCAATCAATATTAATTTAGGAAGATCTCTTTCCTCGATGTTTTTCTGCTGGTCAACTTTCTTTCTATGCTATGGGAAAATGAAGCCTTCTGTGGTGCGCAATCATCCGCACACAACTAGGAATGGGGAAGATGTGTAAAGAAGAAAAATTGCTTCATTTTTCGTCCCCGGCAGACGAAACCGTCATCATCATGGTCATCGAAGAGGATGGGTCAATGTGGTGTAACATTGCCGAAGGGCCCAATATTCAAGATTGCTGGTAGACCGAAGTTGGGATCAGACAATTAAGTACTCATGGAAAGAAGTCCAGAAAATCGAGAATATGTCGAAGTAGAGTCTTTTCTAATGTTACGCTACATTTCTATGTTTCGTATGTGTACGGCAAGACAGACGTTCCAAACAAATAGTGGCTTCCCAAATAAAGCTTACTTGAACAAATTTGTAACAACGGGAACCCCGCTGGTTGATCATTTTCTGCTTTCAGGTTCTCCATTTGAGTTCGACATGCGATCCATTGGCGTAGCTAGGATTTTTTCCTGAAGGGGGCCTAGGGGGGGCCTAGCAAATTTGTTGACTTACCGAAGTAATGTCGCTCGCAATAATCACAAATTTTGTAGTTTGCATGAATTTTATATATTTGTGATTTTATCTCACATCCTGTATATCGTTACTTGTAAATTTCAATTTTCATTACGGAAAATATTCGATGCCTAATCCTGGATTAATAATCCAGTAAAAAATCCTTCAAGAATTCTTCCAAACAACTCAAGAGGAATATCTCTTTGTAATTCTTGCAGGAACTTTTCAGATATCGGGGATCTCTACATGAATTATTTCCAAGCCTTTTCAGTACATTCTCCCAGAACGCCGTTTTTTTTTCAGAAATCAAGAGTAATTTAAAAAGTTTAACATCATAATACAATACCTATTGGGAAGTTATTTGGTTACACAGAATATGACGTTTCTGTCTTCACATATTATGAAATCAGAGACATGTGTTTTAAAGGCCGGACACTTATATGGAAGTTTTATGCTTAATTTTGGACCCCTGGAAAACACTGATTTTGTCAATAAAAATGCATAAAACAATAATCAATTCATATGAAGCAGAAAAACAAATGTTATATCTTCAGTCTATGGTATTGGTTTGAATTTTCATCAACTGGTTCACTTGTACGAGTTAACTGAATTTAGTATCCGGGCATAGAGGACACCTATAATTTTTTGCAAATTTTTACAAAAAGTGTGACAGCTTTCAAAAACATATTGTGACGGTTTAACGAGCCACATTATTCCTCTTGTTCAATCGTAGATCTTTCAATTAGTAACAAAATTCACGCCAAAAGTAATGTACTTTTAGAACTATGAATTTTCAACGAAAAGTGTCCGAGCATTCTGGGATTACTCAGTTTTCACTAAGTTCCTGCTGAAACTCCCACGGAAAATCATTTCCGGGATTAGAAGTTATTATTTAACAGATTTTTTCTTGGAGTTTCTTTAGGCTTTCTAATCTTACCATAACTTTTTTTCGAAGAATCTGTATCAATTTGCTCTTGGAGAATTCCAAATTTTGAACATTTCTCCATGAAGGTAAACTACGTACTTATTACACATAAAATTTAATTTTTTGATTGAAAATATAATTCAGTTGTTCACTAATAATTTGTTGAGGATTTTCTGGATATATTGAGGATTACTCCAGAGAATAGTACAATAATACAACCAAAACTGTCTTCAGGATCACCAATACTGGACTTTTTCCACAAACTCATCAGAGAGTGCACTTAAAGGTTTTTCAAACTTTGCCTTCGTGATTCTTCCTAAAGTTTCTCTTCAGATTCATTCACCAAATCTTTCAGAAAATCTCTCATAAAATCCCTCAGAAATTCTTAAAGGTTTGCTTGAAAAATTCGCAGCAAATATTATCCAGGACTTCCTGCAAAAAAAAGTTGGATGATTAATTCAAGATTATAATTTTCTACCAGATTTTCATAAGACTCAATTTGGAAAATGTCCTTAGTGATTTGTCAGCGAAGTTTTCCACAAATCTATCTGCTTTATTTTCACAGAAAATTTAGGATTTGTCTGAAAATCACTTTGAAAATGATCCCCGAATTCCTTCAAAATCTCTCTCGCAGACTCCTCTCTAATATTTTAAAATTTGTTCAATCACGCTTACCTTTTTTTTAAATTCAATCTTTCCAAAATTTTTGGCGGAATACGTTCAGCTCTTCTTTCAAAAACTCTTCCGTAAAAATACTCCAAAAATTCCCGGGAAATTTATTCAGAGAAGAAGAATTATATTATTGCTTCTCCTAGGATGTTATCGATTTTTTCGAAAAATTCACCAGAGATCCTCCCAAGAATTTTCCAAAGATTTTCTATTTTAAACAGCATTATCGATTCTTCTGGAAATTTCAAAAATGTTTTTTTAATAGATTTACTAAAGGATTTTAAAATTCATTCTTGAACATCTTAAAATATATTCTCCAGAAATTCCATAAGGTATATATCTGAAAATATATTTTCATTTTTCGAAAATTACTCCATATTTTTCTCCGAATGTTTATTCAAGGATTCTTCTATGAAGAATATCTGAAATCCATCCACTTTCCATATTTGGCTCAAAAACTTCTCCATAAATGCCTCAAAATCCTTACAAATTGCTCTACGAATCTTTTCATTGACTTCTATTTTTTTTTAATTGAAGTTCAAATTGAATTTGGAATAAAATCGGAATTCTTGTCGGGAATTTCATGAGTTCACCATAGAATTTTTGATACTTTTTGGTGAAATTCCTGACGATGTACCTCACAGAAAAAGCTTTTGAGGTTTCTTATGTAAGATTAACTACAAAAAATCTTGTTCATTTTTATCGTCTTTTGTAATGGGCAATGATGTTAAAACGGATGGAATTTTTACTAACATGTTAGAAAATGTTTTGCATGAACTCCGAAACTTCATGGTAGTATGGCTAACTGATAAATCTGAAAATTATTTTTTTCTACTTGCAGAAATTCCAAACAAACTTCTTTGAGGGAATATTTTTAAATTTAGAGGAAATTTGTGCATTACATGGAAAATTCGTTGAGGAATTCCTGATGGACTTAAAGAAATCAGGAACCATACGTATAAAAATCCTGATTTTATTCAATACTCCTAGAATTATTTTTTTTCCTTTGGATACTTTAAAATGTTGCTTTTGGAGAAAGATTTTTAACAAAGTTTCTCGAGAAAGCGTCATGCCAAAGAAGGAGAAACAACAAAATGTTAAAGCAGATAGAAACAACAGATGGATAACAAAACAACCATAGATAAATGATTATCTATATTTCTTCTTCTGGAGATGAATAACTGCAGGATAATTGAAACCTCTCTAATGAATTAAAAAATAAATTTCTCTAGCAGCTCCATCAGATTCTTCTTTAGAAATTATTCTTGAAATCCAGAAGAATTTCTTCTTTGACTTCTGGATTCCCCATAATTCTACCAAAAAGCCTTTAAGAATTCCGACTTGGAATTACACAAGAATTCAATTCCAGAATATGGATTTTTTGCAGAATTATAAAGGTATTCCTAAAGTAATGTTTCAAGGAATATCTTTATAATTTTTAAATTATTCCCTGCCTAGTTATTATTCTACATGTTTCTCCACAGATTTACTTTACCGCTATGCTTATTTTGGAAGCAAAAGTATTCCTGGGAGTTTTCAATAATTTTTTTCTTAAGTTTCGAAGCAAAAAGGCATTCCAAAAATACTTTTTTGTAGATAATTCCTATATAATCCGAGGATTTGAAGAAGAATTTACAGAAAAAAAAGGAGAATTTGTGACGCAATTTACTATGTATTTTTAAAATATTTCTGAAGAACTTTTGGTGAACTTTGCGATAAAGTTTTTAATAACATTTTTGGAAAAACTATATGAAGAAGTTTGACAGAATCAATGATTTTTTTTTTTTTGAAAATTGGCTAAGGCAAAGTTTGAACTTTTGAAAGGTTAAGTATAAATATTTTAGTTGAATCCGGGAACACATTTCGGGATCAACTTGAACATGAAAAAAATTCACAATATTATTTGACTAATTTCTAAGAGGTCTAAGGCCACTCTTTGATATACCTTAACGAATTTGATTAAACCAAAATTCTTGAGAGTGTACATTTTTTTCTAGGTAAAACGTAGTATAGAACTTAAGCAATTGAATTAAATTCAAGAAATTATTAAATAAAATCAAAGCGAAAGCAAAGAAGAACATATTGTTGGATTAAAAAACCATGGCCGAGCCTTAAACAGGTTGAAATTCCTTGAAGATATGTGTTATGAATAAGGTTTTATTTTTTGTCAATAATTGCAGCTATCTTATATCTAAGAAGTTCCTTTAGTAATTTTGCCTATTTATTTATATGCCGTCAGCTTTAATATCTATTAATTTTGTTGAGTTGTATTAATTTTATATGAGTTGTAATTATGTATGGACCCTACAAGTTGTAATTATTCAGGGCACCTTCAAGAACATAAGAAATCATATTGCAGGTCTAATGCTGCTCTATGCTCAAACATTTGAAATAATATTTTTTGTACTATTCAAAAAATACGAATTAAAGGAACTGCATTTCCTGCATACTGACTGTCTTTAGTATCACAGTATTTTTTTTTTTTTCAACGAAGTTGTCGAGTGACAGCCGGACGATTAATCTTTCGATGGTCGCACGTTTCACCGAAGACAGAACCGTCACACTGATGCTGTGTATGACAAGCGAGGTTTTCCCACTATTGTTTAACAGAATAAAAGAACGTAACTACTGAATATTTGTCAATAGTATCAGAAGTAGAGTTTTCAATCCCGGGAACATTTCCCGGGAAATGAGATTTCCCGGGTTTCCCGTTTCCCGGGAAATAATTTTGTGCTTCCCGGGTTTCCCGTATTTCCCGGGAAGCTCTATAAAGAAATTGATCATCTATATTTAAATAAAAACCATCGTTCAATTTACTCCATTTATTGCGCTGATTTTCGTAATCGTAATCTTCTCGTAATAGTTATCGAAAAATGCATATGTTTCTAACGATTTTTTTTGCCTAGAATGTTTATATACTACAAAACATAAAGAATATTTACTTGATTAAGGATTTCTGAATTCATTGCCGTTTTCGAAAATATAATAGCACGTATAGTTTTTGAAATATTGGCTGTTGCAAATGCAAAATTTGACATTATCAGCCAACTTGCATGCAAGTTTGTGAACTTGTAAGGCAATTCATTTGCTTAATATATCACAGAATTCAAACTTTATGTGTATAACAATACTTCCCATGTAGCACACATGTTATACATGAGGTAAAATAACTATTATACGTCTAAATCTAGCTATATATCAGTTTATATGCCCCAATTATAACATGTGTGTTACTTGTGTTATAAGCAAAGTTCATAATACCATCTCAAAAGTTAGTTTTTGGTGTTATAGAAAAGTATTGTATTTTTCCATATAAGAGAAACGAAGAGTTTTGTATAAAGACTGCAAGCATATTGAAAAAATCGATTTAATCTAAATTGTATCGTGCAATTTCAATATAATTATATCTGAAATGAAAGCTGAAGTCCTATTTTGCATGCTTGGTGGAATAGATCACAAAAAAGTTTGATGAATCATATCTTGAATTTCATGGAAACATCAATTAAACCTGTGCTTTATACAACTTTGGCAAAGTGTAGCTAAAATGTGTGACGTGCAGGGACATATATGAGACCGGTATTAGATTCAGCGACCCCAAATCCACTAAAGACGCATAATTTAATGTTAAAGACACGCAAAAATGTCATTTTTGTTACGCTGTGTAACAGTCTCAATTTTCAACGAAAGATTAGTTGGTTTTTGATTTATTGTTCTAAAAGATTGATTTAATGTTGGTAAATATTTTTTTAACTTTATACGATTTGTCTAGAATGACCTCCACATGGATTTTTGCTTAAATTTATAAAGCTTTTTGTTTTGAATCCTAGCATAAAACGAAGCCAAAAGTTTTTGTTTTTTGAGAAATATAAACAAATTACTTATGAAAAAAATAAATAACCGGACACATTTACTGGCCTAAATTATAACATACATGTGCGTGGATAATTCAAAAACACTCCATCCAATTAGCTTGATTTTCACGAATTTCCCGGGATCCCGGGAATTCCCGGGAAATTAAAATTTTCATTCCCGTTTCCCGGGAAGTCAAATCCCGGGAAAATTGAAAACTCTAATCAGAAGATTTTTCTTCACTCTAGAATTATATAGGGTCGGTGTTCCCTTAGTGGACAGTCCCCTATAGTCGCACTAGTAGCTTTTTACGGCCGTTTTGCTATAAACCTTCTCAAAACATTTTTTGACATGAAGGTCAGGAGCTATATATCTAAGTACCATTGATACACAGCTTGATTTTGCTCAAAAAATGATCTAAATAATTAGTTTTGCTTAAAATTTGAGCTCCCTTGCGCCTATAGTAAACCTATTGTCCTGTTCCTGTTGTTGGCTGTCGCTCGACAACAATTGACAAGTACTACTGAGAGAAACTATTTTTTATCTAATCTAATCTAATCTAATCTAAGCGCTTGCACAGCCAATATTGATAAGCATCCTGGAAATACTTGAATTTCTTCTAGTATTTTCTTGTCAGCATTAATATTTGCATCATATCAATGATATGACACAAATACTAAAATGGCCAGGCCCACTGTGCAGACTTGGTTTTGAAGATAATTCAAAAGATCACGGCGATCACATTATCCACTTATGAATAATATGATGAACGTAAACATTTGAATTTTATTAAGGAAGAAACGGGGACAACCGTACCAACCGTCTCATTCTAGGGGGTAAAAGTTTAAATCGTTGGGAGTGGCGTTGCTAAGAAAGTTAATGCGCACTCCATTGTTGCTGGTTGCTGGTGCTCTTTTTCCAGGGATGGGACACAGGTATTTCTTCCTTATGTCCTGGCTCGGAAGCCTAGGCTAAAGCGCCGTTACTCGCTCTCTGTAACGAAAAGAAAATGTTAAGATTGATTTCCCCACCCCTTTCCTTTTATTGCAAAATGAATCAAACCACAACAATATTCGCAAATCGTAGATGGATAAGTAGTTCGTTTATGGATTGTGACAACAGCAACTGTTTAGTCTGGCTGGATCAAGTATTTTATGTAGAAAAAAAAGTGTAACTGCTTACATTGTCAGCTTTGCAGCTTGCAAACCACACAAATGAAACGTTTTAAATAATAAAAGAATAAATATGAAAGATCTCACCAAATTAGGAGTTGTCAAATGGCTGTATTCGGCTCAGCATCACACGCATTGGGACCTTGAGAGCCCCATCGGCTTAAAAAGACGGATAATCACTTCAAGGTTTACATTATTTGTCAGCTTTACAGCTTTATATCTCACACACTAATCCCAAATTCAAACTGTTAACTCAAGACGATTCTAAACTATGTAGCCGGTTGCACTTCCGATCAACTCGCGGTACTAACAAACAACTTAAGTGACAAAAAATCATTTCTTCAAGCACTATTTGTAAATTACAAATGGAAGGACCGTTAACCGCACTCATCAAAACATTAATAGGTTTTGTAAAACTCTACATTTGAATCGGTCGTTTCGCGATTCTGCAAGCCGAAACGGAAATTTAATCGGAGCGAAAAAACGCGACAGAAAATTTAAAACACGTCAGCTTGCACGCGTGGCTTGCTGCGATCTTCACTGAGAGAAACTATTTTTTATTTCCCAAAATAATTGATGAAATAAGAACTTTTTTACATCAAACGAAAGCTTTTGATCCACACTTTGTAGGAAAAATATAAAAGTTTTGTAAAAATACGGTTTTGATAAGTATTTTGCCAACGCCGTGATGCTAGTGCTACTATAGGAACAGAAATTAGAAATAGTGCTACTACAGGCACATGTATTCCTATAGTGGCACACGCGATAATAAATGCAAACATTTGAGTTTTCGTAGTTTTCATATTTTTCCCACAAAACCAAGATAAAAAGCTTTCAGATGATGAAAAAATAATGACGAATTTTTGTTCTTAGCTATGCGGCTATTGGTACATCGACCCTAAATATTTTTATTTTATTTTAATATATATTATCATCCAAAATTCTGGAGGGGGCCTGGATGACTTTGGGGGAGCCTGGCTCCCCTGGCCCCCCCCCTGTTCCTACGGCAATGGCGATAACTTTATTCAACCAAGAAATTTAATAACACCCTCATAATCTCATCAGAAGTATATCGCTTTATCAATCACGTGGTGTCAAATGAATGTGAACAATATTAAGTTCATGGTCGTAAGGATCCGAAAAGCCCTTGTATCGGTCATGAAAGAATACGATACGGTAGTATTGAGTAAGAGTCGACACATCTGAACAGGCTTGATAATACTCCTCAACATCACCAGAGTTTGGTAACATGCTCTAGATTAGCATGCTGCTTTTGTGTCTTACTACCAGAGAGATATAAAATACCAAAGGTATGGAAGGCACTTCACAGCAGGATCACACTCGTAGGCTGGAAGGATCAGAAGAAGAAAGAAAAGATTCTTAGCAAAAACCTCGAAAGATGGAAGGTAACTCGTCAAGGCCAACGATACACAGCGTTTCTCAAAAGGGTCAGAGAGGACCGTTCAGCTAAGGTATTTGATCGAGAACGTTGTACGCTAGACGTAAGATATTCAAAAATCAATTGAAGGATTATTGACAACTCGACGATCCAGAATCTCTGGATAAGGAAGTTAAGAACTAAGCTTCACGTCCGGAGACTGTGATTACGTGCAAGAATCTAGAGGCGGTCGCCTCATGAGGAGTTCAAAAAGTGATCCGGTTAAGGACAGACAAACAACTATTTGGCGACGGCTTCGTGATCGACAAAAACATTGGAGTCCTTAGTAATAATGCATCTCCTATGTGGATAGTGGAACAGTTCAGCCACTTCAGATCAGTTCTGATGGACTAGTTTACCGACAAGATCGATAACCATCGCTAAGACTGTAAAGGCTTGGGCAGTGATCAGAGGAAGCAGCACTGTAGACTGTGCAATGAAGACTTCGTTAGCACAACAAGTGGGTTCATCATCAACTTCACGTTGTTCAGTTCATCAACTGGAGAGTTGGAGAGAAGTATATTTAAAGCGACCACCAGTCTATCCACTACCACATCGCAGCAATAATGGGAAGCATGACTTGTGACTCACAATTACTGTGCACGTGCTGTAGCCTTAGGTGCAGGAGCCTCATTGCTTGCAAGCACACGGGAGCGCTGTACATTGTGAGACCTTTTTTAGTGCGCCTCATTTTTCTTGAGATGTGTGTCACTGCGGTCTCATGCGCTCCGTCACATGTGCTATTTAAAATCCAGCACAATAATTCAAATGATTACAAAAGTTTTCAACGAATATTGAAATTGTAACTCTTGAATCGTAAGTCTTCGACCATATCATGTAGGCCATCTAGACACCTGCATAATAAGGCGAAAATAGTTGTAGAGGCTTTTCGTTACTAAGCAGTTGTTTCACAACTTGGATACACATGGCGAGTCGTAGCGCCGAGCAGCGCATGAGACGAGTCACCACGAGAGCATATCACCTAGCACGCGCTTTTAGAATTTTCGTGAGCCTCCGTCTAGCGCAGCACACTAGGATTCCGATCAGCTGAGAGACGGTTTGGTTGGAAGCTCGTCAGTACATTTATGTGCTCCTGAGAAATATGTAACTCTACTTGTGAGCAAGAGTGGAAGCCTTCAACAAGGAACTTCGGCTGTAAAGCGGTGCCCAGAACATCGACGGCTCCTAACTAACAAGAATAATGGTGACGGCTCGAAATGCCTAAATGCTGGTAAAATTGAAACCAAACAACAGGCGGCCTCAGCACGCTACACAGTGCTCAGAAAGCACGGACGGAGATGGATAGAAGAGAGTGCAAGACAACTTTCCAAAAAACTAAGGCCGCATTCAAACGGGAGATCAAAATTAGTAAGTCAAATTTCTATGAAGAGCTGTACCTAGATATAGACACCAATTCTTAGGGTAACGTGTACCGAATCATTATGGAAGAGATTAAGTATTTTCCAACGGCAGCTAAGATATGTCCAGATAAGCTAAATGCATAGACATGATGAATACACATTCAACTGTGTAAACTGAAAGTCCATCCATACATAACATCTACGGCGAATACTTGCAATACTTGCAAATTGTACAGGTCGAAATGCAGCATTCTGTCCAGAAAGCCTCCATTCCCACAGTGTGCTACTCCTTGTCTGAGCCTGAAAACAAAGCTAGAGATGGATTCGCACTTTGGATGCACAATTGCCCAGAATTTAATGCTCTCTACGTACTTATCCTTTGCTTGGTCGAAGTGTTGAACTAACGTCGCACGTGTTTCATTGAATGTAAGTGTTTCTGAATGCCTTGGGCTCACTAGAAACTGTATTGGATTATTAAGCACCGTAGCGATGTGTACACGAGCATGGTGTCCGTATTGAGCAACAAGGATATTGTTCAACTGTAACGCCGACTCAAAACGTCGAAAATAGTTCGATATGGTGGCGTTGTCCGAGGGTCGGTATTCGGAAACAGAAAAAGAGGGCGACTTTGGCTATGACGCTGCAGATTTAGCAGCGGGACTCACTTATGCGCCAGCCACTGATTCAATGGAGGATTTGAGGACATTGGTTAAGGGCAACTTCAGCGGTGGTCCAAATCGCTTGTTTGGATTAAATTGTTGGACCATGTTAAAAATTGGAGCTTACAGTTTTATGGTCTATTCCAAATCTGATTTGACACACGTTTGTTTACCAGACCCGATGTTTTTCCCAGAGATAGGTAGTCTAGGAAGTGAAGGTGCAAAAGTTAAAGATGATTCAAGAAGGAAAGCGATCATCAGGTTATTTCTTCGAGGAATCTTTTAGAAATTCATGCAGGAATTCGTCCAAGGATTCCACCACGAATTGCTACGTGAAAAAATCTGAAGATTCCTCAACGAAGTCCTACATAAATTTTCAGAAGCTCTTCTACGAATTCTACCGAAGTTTCTCCGATGTATCTAACAGGATTTCCACCGAAAATTCTTCCTTGAATTTCCTCCAGAAGTTCCTCCGGAGATTTCTTTCAGGAATTCATCCTGGGATATGCAGAAGAAATTGCTCCGAGGAATCCCTCCCGGAAGCCCTACAGGTATTTCCATCACAAATTTCTCCGTGGATTTCGTCCAGAAATTTCTTCGGGGATTCGCTCCAAGAATTTCTCCAAGGATTTCCTCCAGGAATTCCTCCGAGGATTTCATCCTGGGTTTTCTCTGGGGATTTCCTCCATGAACTATTCCGGGAAATTACTCCACGAATTCTTCCAGGGATTAACCCCTTGAATTCCAGCTGGAAATTTTCTCTAGGAAGTCCTCCACTGATTTTCTCCATAAATTCCTTCGGGGATTTTTTCAGAGAGTTTACCCGGAGATTTCCCACAGAAATTTGTCTGAGGATTTGCACCAGATTTCTTAAAGCGATTCCTCCGGAAATTTCAAGGATTCATCCGGAGATATCCCCCAAGAACACCTCCTGGGATTTTCTCCAGAAATTCCTTCGTGGATTTCGTCCAGGAATTTCTCTAAAGATTTCCACCGGGAATTCTCCCGGGGATTTTCTACAGAAATTTATCCGGAGATTATTACCAAGAATCCCTCTGAGGTTTTCCTCTTAAGAAATCCTCCGGAGATTACTACTCCAATTTCTCAGAGGATTTACAGAAGTAATTCCTACGGGGATTAATTAAGGAATTCCTACGGGATTTTTATCAGATAATTCATCCAGAAATTTCCTCTCGGAATTTATTTGGAATTTGCACCAGGAATTTCTCTGGAGATTTTCTCCAGGAATTCCTTAGGAGATTTCCTCCAGGAATTCCTCCGAGAATGTCCTTCATAAATTTCTTCGGGAATTTCAAGGATTCCTCCGAAGATTATTCCCAAGAACTGCTCAGGAGATTTGCTCGAGGAATTCTTCAGGGTAATTCATCCATGATTTCCTCTTGGGATTTCGTCCAGAAATTCTTCCGGAGATTTCTTCCGGGGATTTATCAAAAAATTCCTCCGTAGATTTCCCTCAAGAACATGTTTTCCTCCAGAAATTTCTTCGGGGATTTCGTCTAGGAATTTCTCTGGAGATTTCCACCAGAAATTCCTCCGAAGATTATTATCAAGAATCTCTCCGAGGATTTCCCAGAATTCCTCCGAAGATTTTCTCCATCAATTTCTCAGCGGGTTTTCAAAAGTAATTCCTGCGGAGATTTCGTTCACGAATTTCTCTAGAATTTGCACCAAGAATTTCTCTGTGAATTTCCTTCAGGAATTCCTTAGGAGATTTCCTCCAGGAATCGCTCCGGGAATTTCAAGGATTCCCCTGGCATATCCCCAAAGAACTACTTTTTTCCAAGAATTCCTCAGGGAATTTCTAATCGCAAATGAGATGGTTTATTTATGGTTCTGTTCGAGATGAACCACTGCGACCAGTTTTCTTTGATAATTTGTGGTATAACCGTGTCCTTTGTTTAGTGCATGTCGTCCTACTCCATTACTATTAAGAAATAATGAAGTAGTAGATGAAAAAACATCGTCGAGTCTAGTACACGACACTGAAGACGGCCTTACAGTTGAGGTCGAAATACGCGTATCTGTCAAAGGATACAAACTCTAGTGGAATTAAATGGTATAGTACTAAATTCGGTTTTTTCATCTAATTATAGGTATTCTACTGAACAGCTCGAAGATTTATTATCAATGAAGTAGTAGTTTTTTATACAATTATAATTCATTGAGGGAGTTAGAAGTAAAGGGGTGTAAGTGATAAAAATCTACTTTTGAGAAAAGCGAGTTTTAAGTTTTTCATGCCAATCTTCTATGAATTGTGTTATTTTCTCTTATGGACGCACCTAAAAATGCCGTTGGAAAGCTTAGAAACTGTAAAATGTTTAGGTATATTTAGCTAAACTAAAAACCGTCCAAAATGTCACTTACAACCCCTTTCCGGTTTGGCCTCTCAATTCCTCTGGAGATTTTCTCAGGAATTTCTCCGTAGATTTCCTCCGGAGATTTCATTGATTCTTCCGGAGAAATCCTCCAAGAACTCCTCCGGGGATTTTCTCCAGAAATTATTCCAGGGCTTTCCTCCAGGAATTCCTCCGGAGGTTACCTCCAACAATTCTTCCGGGGATTTTTTTTCCAAGTATCCCTTTAAGAAGTTCCCACAAGAATTCATGCGGGGATTTCGTTGAGGAAGTCCTCTGGAGATTTGGTCCACAAATTCTTTCGGGGATTTCTACAGAAGAATTCATCGAGAAATATCCGGAGATATCCCCCATTTGCCTTCCTTAGGTGAGTGGTTAGAGTCCGCGGCTGCAAAAGCAAAGCCATGCTGAAGGTGTCTGGGTTCGATTCCCGGTCGGTCCAGGATCTTTTCGTAATGGAAATTTCCTTGACATCCCTGGGCATAGAGTATCATCGTACCTGCCAAACGATTATACAAATGAGAAAATGGCAACTTAGGCATAGAAAGCTCTCAGTTAATAACTGTGGAAGTGCCCAAAAGAACACTAAGCTGAGTAGCCGGCTCTATCCCAGTGGGGACGTTAATGCCAGAAGAAGAAGATACCCCATGAACTCCTTCGAGGTTTTTCTCCAGAAATTCCTCTTGGGATTTCGTACAGAAATTTATCGGGGACTTTCCTCGAAGAATTCCTCCGGAGATTTCCTCCTGAAGTACGAATACATTAATAAGTGTCATTAATAAGGTTTCCTCCAGAAATTCTTCCGGGAATTTCGTCGAGGAATTCCTCCAGAAACTCCTCTGACGATTTGTTCCAGAAGTTTTTTTCCAAGAATTCCTCCGGGGGATGTCTTCCAAGAAATCCTCTGGGGATATTCTACAGTAATTCCTCCAGTGATTTTCTCCAAAAATTGCTCCAGGGATTTCCTCCTGAAATTTCTTCAGGAATTTATTTCAGAAATTGTGTTGAGGTTACTCTTGTAACACCTTTAGATTTCATCCAGCAATTCCTTTGGAGCTCCACCGAGAATTCGTTAAGATTTCCTCCATAGTTTCTCAGGAGTGGCTCAAGCAATTACCTTGGAATTCCTACAGGAACGCCTCCGGAACTCCTCAAACAATCGCTCCGGAATCCTTCACCGAATCATACGAAGTTCCTCTTGGATTTGTTTTAGGAATTCTTCCGCAATTCCACCAGGACTTCTTTCAGTGCTCCTCTAGAAATTTCTTCAGGAATTATTTCGATTTTTTTTCCAGGAATTCCTTTAGATTTCTACCATGGATCGTACAGAAATCTGTCGGAGTTTCTTCTCCAGAGTTCCATCGGGATTTCCCCAATAGTTCCTAAATGATTTTTTCCGGAGTTTCTCCAAAAAATACTCCGCAGTTACTCAAATCCTTCGGAGTTCATCCTAGAATTCCTTTGGAGGTCCTCTAGGAATTGCTTCAGAGTTCCTTCGGGAAGTCCTTTGGAGCTCCAACTTCAGATAATTCCTTCAGATTTTCATCATGATTCTTCCAGCAACTCCTAAGGAGATCCTCCGAGAATTCTTCCGGTGTTCTTCCTGGCGTTTCTTCTACACAGTTCGAACGAAACGTGTGAATTTCTGAGACATATAATGCACATAATTGGAGCGTGGAGTATCATGGATAACATGATATAACACATTTTTACATGATTTCAGACTTAAATTTACATGACGTCGTGTTTACATCGCATATATGATGTTTACATAACGTGTAATCTTCATTATCTTTAACTATGTGTCATCTTTAACTATGTAGAATTGCTTCATATTTCCTCCGGGAGTTGATGTGGGAGTTCCTCCGAAGATTCTCAGGAGGTTCACCGGGAGTTTGTCAGCGATTCTTCCTGAAAAGTCTCTGGAACTCCACCGAGAATTCCTTCGAAGCTCTATCGGGAATTCCTTTGAAGTTCATCCGAGTACCTTCTGCTAATTCTTTCCACTATTTGTTTATTTTTGTTGATCACATTAGAAATGGATCGAAAAAATACAACAACAACCAGTGCATGCGCGTGCGGTTTGGGGTATTATTACTGGTCTATTTAAATTTGGACCAAAAAATGGAACACCGGTGAAGTTGCCCTATCATCTGGGCCCATTAGCTCTTCGTTAGCCATCTTGATTTTCGCAAAACCGAAACAAACGTAGAGTAACACGACCTGAAAACTTGCCTCTATATCCAACTTCTGACACCAATATTTCAGGATCTTGGGGTAGAGAAGGCAGTCGCGATTACTTGTAGAACTCTTTATTCAAAGAACAGTTGATTGAGACAAAAAACTAATTAAAAGCTAGTTATGTATATGAAAGACAGCACCTACACACCGAAAGTCTTCCTTCACCGAAATTACAGAACTAACCTTGGCACCAGAACAACCAGTAACAAATAAACGATTTCGAGAGAATACTTAGGAACAAACTATCGATTTCGAGAGAACTTTTATCTCTGGAGGTGTTTTTCTTATGTGACCAGGTTCACCACTGGAAACCAATTCGAGTAGTTCGCGAACCACATCAAAGCAAATAACCATCTGATAACATCGCCGACACCAACATCATCGAATTCGTCGCCGTAGACTATTTCGAGAAGTTCGAAGTATACTACTGGCTTGAGACGTCAAAGAATCAGAAGCCATAAGTTGCTAATTTTCCTTTATACTGAAGATAATCTAGAGTTATTATAACCGTAGCCATCATTCAATCTGAACGCTTTGAAAACAGATCGCTCTCGATTGAGAGTCACCAAGGGCAAAAAATCACAGAATATACTGTAATCGTAAAGGATGATTGATAAAGTAAACTAAAATCATATAAGGGGTCCAGAGAGCCGTTCGTTAAACGCAGTGCTATTCAGTAAGACCAGGCTGAGGGTCTCAGATGGCACGTATTGTCGGAGAGAAGAAGAAAAACCTATTCGAAACCCTACCAAACCCTGATACTGAAAGTGAAGACGTCGCTTATTTTAGAGACACACAAGGTCGGCTACATCATTGATCCTGTTAACGCAGGCAGGGCACAATACTGGCTCTTACCTATATCCTACAAACTTTGTTAACGATTAGTCTTCTATTCTACCCATTTAAGACGAAGTAGGCCGTCATTGAAATTTGTACGCGTCGTTGATGATTGTTGCTAATTCATCTCACGATTTCGTATCAAAGAAAATCAGTTGGTTTTGCACTGACACAGCTGAAAAAGTATCAGCATACTTTATGCATGTTAGCGCGCACAGTGATACTTTTTCAAGCCAATATCCCTTTCGGGACGGACCATATTTGAGTGATTATTTCAAAATTTACCTTATAAACTCATCATCTCGTAGAACAAAACTTTCTTTATTTTGGCTATTCTATCAACCCATGAACTTTTTATGGTCAAATTCAGACCAGCACAATTGTGCTGGCCCGTCCCCAAAGCGGTCGATGTTCGAAAATTTTTTTTTTTTATTTCTTTTAGAAAATTGTTCCAGTTATGCCTTTTTAAAAAATTTTGGGCCCTTATTTTTTTGATTCGTTATTAGGGTGCTCTTTCGGGGAATAGGGTGACCCAAAAATTATTTAAATATTTGTTAATGCACATTAAAATTTAAAATAATGTACTCTAATTTATATGTTTTTTTTTACAAATAGATCGAAAACAATGTACGAGAGATGAAAATACTTACTATTCTCTCTGAGATTCAAAGCATTACGTGATGATGACGTTTATCGCTATAATTCAAGAGCTAGTCTACGTCATATAAAAATGGGTAAACAAACATGTTTGAATAACTTGAAAACTAATTGTCTCAACCAAACCATCTTGGTTTTGCTATGTCTGTTTATATCCTCAAAAATTATATGGGATTTTTTCTCAAAAATAATTTACGGAATAAAAATTACAAATAAAAAAAATAATAATAAACCTTCGAATTGTTTAGTGGAATATCTATACATAAATGAAAACCGAATTTAGTACTATACCATTTAATTCCACTAGAGTTTGTATCCTTTGACAGATACGCGTAATTTGTCCTTCATTATAAGGCCGTTATCAAAGTCATGTACAAGACTCGAAAATTTAATTTATTTTTTAAGAAACCCCCTCCAACCTCATTCACTCACTTTATCTAACATATACACTATCACTTTTAAAATCACATACCCCTTTTTTAAATGATACTTAAACGATGTTTTTGGAACTGATATATTTTCAGTAACAGGAATCATTCATTTTATTCCTAGAATTTAAATGGAAACGCCGCATTCAGTCTGTGTAAGCAGCTTCCCTAAAAATTCATGTAAATATACGTGATATGTGCACGACAGCTTGGACGTTAATAAACAAGAATGACGCATGCAAATGCAAATAATTATCATCAAATTTCTTCTTCTTTCTGACCTTACAGAAGCCTGCTTCTCAACTTCTCATGAGCACTTCCACAGTTAAGAAACACAGAAAGAACTGAGACGGATAGCTTTCACATTACAAGGAATTTGAAAACCCTTTCAAAAACAAATTGTCAAAATCAGGTCATTAACCATATTAAAGCATGAATTTGCTTTTTGAAATTTTTACATATATTCCAACTATTTGACAAATAACATAAAACAATCATTTTTTTTCGAGTGTATTAAAATTTTTGGAACTCATCATATTTAAAAATTAAGACACTGGCAATACTTTTAATTAGACAATCCATAAGACAGCTGCAATCAGCAGGGTTTTTGGTTTGCCATGAGTTTTATAAGTTTCGTAATCGGTGTGACCGTTAGATTACAAAGGAAACTTTAAAGCTCTTAGGGACGATTCAAATATGACGTCCATTGTTTTTCGGGATTTCTAGACCCCGTCTCCCCCCTCTGGTACGCTTTTTCCAATACCTAATTCATGCACTGCCACACTTTCATTGACCCCCCTCCCCTCTCCCCTAAATGATGAACGTCATTTTTGAATGACCCCTGATCATACTCGTAAGTTTTGTTTTCCCTTTCGTTTCGGTTGAATGGGCACTTTTGGCTGTCACCGTGGAAAGTTTCCTGGAAAGCATTATGTACGATTATGACCTTCAAAGGGAGCATCACACGAATCAACGGACTAGCATGCTACACCAAATGACACAGTCGTAATACGTTCATGACGAAAAAAAATACTGCAGCGGAAATTGAACCTACACTTCTCACGGCGTGTATATGGGAAAGGTTTATCACAAAAAAAAATAGGCATCGCTAAATCTTTCACCATTCGAAAATATAGGTTTTTAGCTTTCATTTGACGTGTTCCCCAAAAAAATCCACCGAGGGATCTCGAACATTTTTTTTTTTATTTAAAATTTTTGTTCTTTAGAGTACATTATTTTTAAATGTAATCATTGCAAAAGACAGCTTCGTTGGATAAAAGTTTTATTTCCATATTAAAGTTCATAAAATAAATATACATACATATTGAGTTATTTTTGTAAAAAACAATTGAGTTTCATTTTGTAAAAAACAAAACTGTCCTATGTGATTTTGAGGATTTATTGAGCTATAGGACACTTATTCGATTAGATATGTTGTAAGTTCGACTGTTCACTTATTCATACTGTGGAAGTATATCTAACCGAGCACTGTTTCTTTTCATGGTTAGAATACATTAAATTTATTCTTCTTCTGTCTGGCATTACACCTCTGCTGGGACATAGCCTGCTTCCCAGCTTAGAGTTCGTTGAATACTTAGATATTGATTGAGAATTTTCTTTGCCAATCAATCGTTAAAGATTAAAAGTAGAATGGATCAACATTACAACGGCCTACGCAAGTAAATGGAATATGCTTAAACGCCCTGTTACCCAAGCCTTAGCAAAAAGCTTAAAAATCCTCATTAAGAATATTATCCAGGCACCCGGAGTAAATGACACTACACAGACTTTTTTTATAGTATTGAAGTTATTTTGATGTTTTTAGCTTGGAATTTCAAAATTTAAAAAGAATATAGTGGAAGATATTTCCTGTTAAATCAAATCATAAAAATAATTCTACCGTGAAAGTGGTTTTCTGACAAGCAGAACAACAATAATACAATTTTCACAATTACTGTAATAATTAAAACACGTAAGTAGCTTACAAACAAGAAAGTTTTACCATTTTATACTCCTTTTAGATTGATATCATATTCATATAATATATGTTTTCAACATGAGATATGGTTAATTATGTGTTTATTAGCAACGGTATGTGTTATGAGGAAGAATAAAAAGTTCAATTTCATGTGCCCACTTGCTCCGTAGAGTTGAGTAACTGCAATTTACAGTAGATTTTTATGACTTTATTCTAAGGGTTTCAATATCTCGAAAGGATACCTTCCCATTCGTGCGGACATCAGCGAATACAGGGTGCAACTTTTGCAATTTTTTGGGCTATTTCATGAAAGCAACATAAACTTAAGTCAGGAGGAGTCAAATTAGGATCTCCAAATTCAAATCATGTGTCCCTTTTTTATGTCAGATGTCCATGGAATTTCCGTTGCAGAGACATAATGAACAAACTTCCAAAGACATCGAATTTATCGACTGTTTCGTACTGGTTGAAAAAAAAAATGACTCAATGATTCTTTTGGTCTGGTCCAAACTGTTAGTACTTACTTGGTCATGGAATGGCGTCTCTTGAATCTTGAATAGATTTTCTGTTCCTCAAATGTAGCATTTTTGCTTATTTATGAAGCCAGATTGTGCCTGTTGACCACGATATTTTCAAGGATTTAACAGTTGAGTTAACACAACTGCAAGACTATTTTCAATTCAAAGAGTCACTATTTTGGCATGTTGTTTTTTTTTCATATCATATTAATTGTGAAAAAAAATGACAATATTAACCCAGCAGCAAGTGATATTGATTTGTAAAAATAGTTCAAAAGAGCTCTATTTCGTATCAATCGTTTGGCAGCGTCCATTTATTACGTAACGCTAAGATCGGAAATTTTTGACCACCTCACCCCATCCCCCTCCGTAACGTTTTTTGTATGGAAAAATTAAACGCTATTCCCCCTTCCCCCTAGAGCGTTACGTAGTTTGTGGAATTTTCAGGATGGTTGATTAGATCTCATCGGTCGAGTATATTTTTCTTACACACAATATAAAAAAATAAAACAATCATGATAGGCGAATCAAATTCTTAGTTAATGAGTAACCGAATAACTCTTATTTGAGAACTTGGCTTTGTCTCAATAGGGGTGTAATTCCAGAAAGAAGGAAAATAAAATTAATCTTTTCTAAATATGAACAGAAACAGTTATACACTAGAATCAAATACACACTTAAATCCGAATGGCGATCTCAGCTGTGAAAATCTCGGTAAAAGGTCGTTTGTTGACATCTTAGTAAAAGTGACGTTTGGTAACGGCACCCAAAGGTGATGTTATAAGTATACTTGATGTAAGGCTGACATATCAGTTAAAATTAATTTGCTTACCGCTCAGCTGTGCGGATCTTGGTAAAAGAATGAAAAATAGTTGAACTCAACTGAGTGTGTCCTCCACTGTACGAGTAAGTGTCGTATCCCCAAGATCACATAGGACAGTTACGTCTATTACAATATGTAATCTTATCTATCTATGTTATATCAACTTTCATTTGAAATTTGGGCTACCATCGAGCTTGAGAGAAAAAAAAAACTGGCTTTTACCATAATTATATTTGAAAATATTGTACTTCAAGGAACAAAAAATTAAAATAAAAAAAGTGTTCGGGATCCCTCGGTGGATTTTTTTGGGGAACCCGTCAAATGAAAGCTAAAAACCTATATTTTCGAATGCTGAAAGATTTAGCGATGCCTATTTTTTTGTGATAATATTGTTCTACCAGACACGCCGTGTTCCTTGATCGATACAGCTAGTTGCAAATTTAAGATTTGGAAGTATATTTTTTTAGGTCTTCTTTTACCTTAAAAAAACGATATTTTCTTTTTTATATGAACGGATAATATAGACTCCAGAACTTCATACATTATTTCCCAGTTTAAAACGCATTTCGTCTTCAACATAATAAACAACATTTTTGCAAGTAATACCAGCATGGGCTGCATACATCAATAGTATGACATTTAAAAGACTCTGCAGTTCAGAAACAAATAGTAAGTAAAGGTTTTCAGCTCCAGTTGTCCAACTTCATAAATATTAATGTAGATATTGAACCACCATGCATCGTAGAACATCAGAATGGATTATCGATTGAACATAGAATTTACAAATTATCAAAGCAAGGGGGCATTCAAATATTACGTCCATTGTTTTTAAGTCTATCTATATCCTTCCCATGTTAACGTTTTTTTTTTCCAAGCATCTAGTAGGTACATGCACTGTCACACTTTCGTACACCCCGCTCCCCTGAATAATTGACGTAATTTTTGAACGTTCCCCAAAATTTTTACTGTTTCTCAAACTTTGCTATTGGAGATTTAAATGTGAATTAAATGTGATTCCCAATCTATTTCATATATGGACTTATAAAAAAAGGTTTTAAACCAAAGCTATAAGTTTCTGTTACATAGTTTTTGTGCGGTACATAATTTTTATGATTCGTATGTAATCATTCATGTTTTAATGCAATATTATGCACTATTGTGGACATTAGAACCAGATTCAGCCACTTAACTTGATCAAATACTGAAAATGAAAATTGGTAGTCCACAACGAATATCGACCGGGTAAGTGCCGGCTGGTCCCACTTTGTCCCTCCAGAAATCTTTGCTGTGTGAATCAATTCACATTTGGTTTTCACCATTTCAAAGAATGACTCTTTCACTCTCGATTCGTTTTTGTGCATACCTAGAAAAAACGAATAGTTCAAAAGTTGCGACAGATAAAACTTTTTCAATTCTTACGGTGTTTGTTTACATTTCTTTACCCTGAGCTGGTGTTTTCTAAACACGATGTAAACAAAAGCTTTTGTGCTTAATTACAAGTATCAATGATAATTCAATGATCGAAATCAAAAAAGTTTAGTAAAACAATGATTTATTGGCTAAAAGAATCATTCAATGTCATGGGTGCCGAACAGCACAATTGTGCTGGTTCATCCCGAAAGGGATATAAACCATCTGAGTTTTATCACTTTGAAATGCAAGCTGAAAAGTGATCATTGTTGCCAAAACGAATGACGGGCTACTTAGCCTTTAACTGTTCATCGTCAAGCTCGATTAGCAAAAAGTTGCATCAGATAGGCTTTTACCATTGGCGTAAATACGGGGGGGGGGGGGCTAGGGGGGTCTTAGACCCCCCTAGAAAAGTTCAAGCCCCCCCTAGAAAATGTTTACTCTCATGCTAAGCATACGCTTTACTTAAGGGATTTTTTCGATCAGAAGGGTCAAGCCCCCTCTAGATTTGAGTTCAAGTTACGCTAATGGCTTTTACCAACGGAAGTGACGATCCGTAATGTTATTCTTATTCAATTTAAACAACAGTTGTTATTGATACTACTCACTAATCTAGATTGATCAGGAAAAAAAGCTTACATTGTAATGCCCGCTCTCGCTTCTAGTCGGAAAAACATGTCAACAGCATTTGTCATGCATCTCGACGTTTTCCATTATTGAACCTAAACTCGAACTCTCAATTTAAAAGCTTTACCTAGGCTACATAAAATATACATCCAGTTAACATGTCACCATCATCAGGGGCAACCCACAACGCACCGCCACCACTACTAAAAAGTCATCCTGTGTCACACGCTTAGGCCAATCTATTATACCGTGGGAAGCAATGTGCACACGTAGACGTACGTGGACAAGTGTCTGTATGTGTAACTTTGTCGCCCCCGTTTGTCGGCATTGAGGTTTTCTAGACCGCCCTCCAACCAAACCCCTCCCAACAGGCTCTCGCTCTACAATAAAAACCAAACGAATAGGAGATCTGTCAGGGAGAAAAAGGCTTTCCCAGTGCAGCTTTCTGCCCACGACCCACAAACCACCCACACATCCTCTCACACACAGACACACAATATGCGGACCACTTTGCGATGGTTGAACCACTCTAAATAGCATGCATGGGCAAAAAAGCTCAGTTGATTGCATGGAAAATCCATACAAAACGACAACTCAAACCTATATGCAAAGCGCACGGACCAGCAGCAGCAGCGAAAATACTGTTCGGAATCCGGCAGGACGTGCTCTCAGTAAAGCCCTTTCGTAAACTGGGAGGGTCACACAGGAGTAACAGGACTACTGTCATGGCCAAAATGTTTAAAGACGTTCAAACCTTCAAGTAGACATGTTGTGACGATGAGAAGGGTTCCAATAAATTGGTCACATGAAGTTGAGTATCTATAACTTATGCTAGATAAAAATGTAACTTTCAAATCACATTGAGGGCATTCAAACCAAATGTGCCAAATGTATTCATCCACTGTTTAACAGAAAATCAAAACTTGGTCTGAAGAACAAGTTTCTGATCTTCAAACAAATATTCACGCCGGCCATGTTGGATTCTGTACAAATATGGACTAGCTGTTGTAATACCAGAAAGAAAGCTCTGCAAGGGATTCAAAATAAAGTTTTGAAAATGATTCGGAAGCTTTCTGGTAAAGTACCAATGAGTTACATAAAGTATCCAATGTTGAAGCATTGGAACAAATGTCATTAGTAAAATTATTATCAATTTTAGACAAAAATCTTTGCAATTTTCTATTCCCACGATTGATAAGTTATATATTCAGCGTAAGTTAGGTTAAGTTAATTGAAAGCGACCTGCTACGGCAAATGAAATGTACAGTCAACTCTCCATAACTCTATATTGAAGGGACCATCGAGTTAAGGAGGTATCGAGTTACAGAACATAAAATCAGTGCAATTGCGATCCGAGGGACCATCGAGGTAGCCATGAAAACCAACTTTTACTATGGTTCTCTAACTCGATATCGAGATACGAAATATCGAGTAAAGGAGAGTTTACTGTATTGTTAAAAAATGTTTATTAAGGCTTAATTTAGATTTAAAAATTAGGATGGTTGTTTTGTCCAACACAGAACACCTAGATACAAGAAATGAATGTAATGTTTAAAATGATATTAATAAAGGAACTAAATAAAATATAGTGGGATCAAAAATTTCAATTTTGACAATTTGAGACTATAACCTCCAATTCGGCTCAGTTACTCCTCTGTGGGGTGGTTGGTTGGTCTAATGGAAAAACGGCTCCTTCAGCGCGCATCCCCGTGTGCCTTTGCACCGCCGCCGTCGACAATCAAGTGGTCTTTGGTGGTTCAATACTCGTTATTGTGCACCTCCGGAGAGGTTCACACGTATTCTACCCGGTTCGCCGGATGCCGAATGGCCATGCCAACCTGATATGGCCCAGCATTGGCCTTCGAGAAGCATTTTTCAGCATCGAGTCGTTTAATTCCCAATGCTGGCCATCGACAGACTGGCTGATATGGTTGTTGTTGGTCTGGCAAGATGGTGGCTCAATCCACTGGACCAGTTTTTCACTCACCGGAGGAAGCTGGAGAGAGAGCTGTTGGAATGATTGTTGGTGCAAAACGTGATGTGAAAAACCGACTATGCTGGCCACAATCAACCGATCCCGGCCCCGGTACAGTTCGAGTTCGAATTGTTCGTTTTTGAGTAAATTTTGAAAATAATTTATTAAATAAGGGCGCCTCTTGTCACAATCTCAAATGAAATTGCTTAAGGCGAAGTAGGCCGTCATTGAAATTTGTACGCGTCGTTGATGATTGTTGCTAATTTATCTCACGATTTTAAATTGAAGAAAATCAGTTGGTTTTGCACTGACACAGCTGAAAAAGTATCAGTACGACAGAGTTTTATCACTTTGAAATTGCAAGCTGAAAAGTCATCACGGCTGCCAAATCGAATGACGGGCTACTTAGCCTTAAGGTGAAGATGAATCAAAGCCCCAAGAGCATAAATCTGGAGCACCAAACACCCGTTTGAGATGAAACCATAATCGATTGGTCGCCACCAGTTAGTGGCCTATCTATTGAGTTTTCAGCTTAAACGCATGTTTGGTTCTCTAAATTTGTGCTCTTGAAAATTTGAAGTTTGGCTTCAATTCATCTTCACCTTAACAAAACAATGTAGAATTTAAACAATTCATGAATCGCTTTCAATGACTGTTTTGTGTTTTTGATGATTCTCATACATAATTTTAAAATTTACCATTTGAGTTTGTATAGTTACTTGCTAAATCTCTTATTGAATTTCATTGTATTTATAATAGCCGTTTAAGGTGAAGCGGCGTGTAACTCAAAGAATCATTAGAATCATCATTGATGTAATAGTAGTAGTGTCGCCTTTCCATGTATATTTTCAAAACAAACAAACAAAAAATATAACATTTTTGTTAAGCATATTTTTATGTAAACACATGGGAAATTCAGTAGATTTACGAGTATTGGAAATCAAAATCAACTGTTCAATCGTACATATCAAAAGAAAACATTACAATTTAATGAAGGGCAACGGAATTTCTCTGTTTTTGGTTGGATTTATCGCATATTTTTGTTATGCATCGGTACGGTTTATGTTTGCAAGGGATGATGGTGTTGCCAGGTGATTGGTGACAGATTTTTCTAGCAATTGTTATATGCTTGTTTTCGGAACATTTGCTGCATATTATAAAAACTTATTATTTTGCAAATAGTTTTCCATCACAAGATCACTGATTTAATAAAATTTTAATGATTTTTGTGATCAATCCACATTAAATGCTATGATTTTACAGATAGCAACTCTGACATCACTGCGCTCAACGATCGCGATGATTGTGCACACACGATAGACGCGTCCCGACGCATCCCGACGCATCGCACTGTGGAGCTTTTCAATTATTTTGGGTGGTCCAAATTGATAAACATTTGGTATGATTTTATGACTTGTAGAGATGGTTTCTGTAATTTGAGAAAATCGAAAAACAAACAACGTATGAGTTTCAAGTTTCTATGCTTTACCCAACCTTTCCGCACTGAAAATTATTACAACAGAAAAAGTTGGATATTTTAGACTATAAACACAGGCATGTCTCAGTGTGCGGTGGCGGCGTCGATTCGCAGCAAGTGAAAACCATCGCCATAATAGTTTTGAGTGATGCGGTTGGTAAAACTTTATAAATATTTGATTCGCGTTTGAAATGTGTTCCTTTAAGGAAAGTGAATGAAAGATTTGTTTAGTGGAAGTGTAGTGAACGCAATATGAAATCCAAAAAACAGATGCTTGCTGCAGAATTACAATGGAAAAAGGTAAGCACCTTCTATTTACAAGTGTAGTTGTGTGAGGCAATGAAATGCGGCATGAAATCGGAGATCAGCAAGATTTCGGAGATTTTTTATGAGAATATAAATCTCATGTATATTGTCGCTAAATTGATAATGCTGTATCTGAAAGTGTTGATTAAATATTGAAATACCACCTGAAGCATTTTTCTTCGCATAAATTATTCATTAAATCAGGTGATAAGCAGTTATATTCCATCGATGTTGTAAATACCAGAGAATTTGTTTATAATAGAGAAGCGCGAATTCTGAAACCAAAGGTTCCAATTGAACCGTCAAACGTGGTCCCAATCGAGCAAAATCAATGAGATTCAAAAAGACGTTATGCAAAAGAGACGATGGCTGTGTGTTAGTGAAAAGCGATTCGTAAGTGACGTCATTGATAAGCTTGGTTTCTTATGGCGACTGGCAGGATGACACGCACACTTAAATATTGTTTGAATGACCTCAATTATTGACAGTCATTGCAAATGTTGTTTATAAACAAAGTCAAAATCCTCTCCGCGTTTCTCTAGTATAATCATATTCTGTGGTAAATACCAATACCATCATAACAATATGTTAATGATTTTGGAAGAAGCCAATATCACAAAATATGACGCACCAAAAAGCCTTAAAGTGGTTTAAGCATAAATAAGTCTGTGGTATTCATTTGGAGGTTCATATTGAGAAGAAATAAGGAAACATTCAAATAAACTTGATCAGGATTGTAATGACTTTTAGAAAACACAAAACAAAAATTGTATTGAGCTATTGCGTAACATTATTGGTTTTGTTCAAAAACAATCTTACTAAATCACAGGTTGAATTCTCATAAAACTCTGAAAGAAACTTCACATGTTTCACAGAGTATGGTACATTATTATCACAAAAAATCCTGAACAAGTCTTCCACATGATGTAAGGTGAGTTTTGGGCGGATTTCTTTTGTAAAATTCTGTACAATAGGTTTAGATTTTTTGAATACAGGTAAAATATTTGAAAAAAAAAATGTACCTTGTACATTGTGCCTGTTTTAAAGCGCTTTTTATTATTTAATGAACATCTTGGCATTGCGTCCTCACTGAGACAGAGCTTGCTTCTCAGCTTAGTGTTCAATAAGTATTTCCTTAGTTATTAATTGAAAGTTTTCTTTGTCAAAGTTGCCATATTCGCATTCGTATATCGTGTGGCAGGTACGGTGATACGTTATGCCCAGGGAAGTCAAGGAAATCTGCATTACGAACGATCAACCGGGAATCAAACCCAGACATCTTCAGCATGGCATTGCTTTGAAGCCTCGAACTCTAACAACTCGGCTAAGGAAGGCCCTTATAACAATTTTCTATGATTGCACTGAAAAATTTTAAAAAAAAAGCTTTTTCATTTTTTTAACCTTATTCAAAGCGTTTAACGAATTTATTTGAAAATTATGTCAAAATAAAAAAAAAGTTGGGTAGGGACATGGGTAGGGCCTTTTCTCATTCGAAATCAATTTTAACAGTAGTTATACAGTAAATCTAGCTGTATGTACACCGTTTATATGCATGCTTTACAGCTTAAGCTGAATGGTTACCTGAGATGTTTTAAGAAAACATAGATCATATACAAACTTTTATAATGAAAACCAAACTAATTTAGGGACGGCCAAGGGAAGGTTTGCCAAGGGCGCAGTGAGGCCACGCTACGGCTCTGACTACAACACACAAAAATTTTCAAAATTTGAAGACATTAATGTAATCACGTATGGCGAAATAGGGAACCACTATATCCATAACTGGTACACTTACCCTAGCTATGATTTGTGTGTGCTATCTTTTGCGCCAGATGCAACAATGTTGCCTGTTCAGAAGATCAATGGGCACTGTTGAAGAATATCCAATTGGATATAAATCAATAACTAATTACTAAGTCGTCCGATTTGAAAACGGTCTTCTGCAAAGTTGTAGCTGACGAGTATCTAACAGTATCAGTGTAACCCTCAAGAGCATATGGGCAAACACTATGACCGATTAAATGAATTGCTTGCTATTCCCATAGTAATTCCCATGCAAACTTTGAAGGGTTTGTGCAGTCATAGTTATCATCCAAATGAGCTCAAATTTTGAGAGGACAATCAGAATTTGATTTAGGATCGAATGAGCAGTGTGGAACAAAAACGTTTTTTTTAAACCACTCTAATACCCAACTAACAAAAATCATTAAAGAACCCTTGGGAACCTCTGAAAACTCTTAGGAATCCGATAGGAAACCCCCTTGAAAACTCATTTGATATTACTTGAAATCATCCAAAAATCCTTTCTTAATAAATGAATGAATAAATAAATATAAAACTAAGGATTCTTTCAGGTAAAACAGAAAACATTTATAGATTTCATTGGAACAATTTATAGAATACTGGGTACTCCAAAAACTGCTTAGAAATTCCCAAAAATCGCGTATTAAACATTGGTTACTTTGCAAACTTTTAGAAAATTTATTTAGAAACTTTGTAAGCTCTTCGGTAAAAAAAAGTCTCTAGTTGAATTGATAGAATTTTTTCAATAGTTATTTTCACACATGAATTCAATTGAACAATGAATTCTACCAATTCTACAATGATGCAATATTTGATCCCATCGCCGATCCACAAAATTACACTTGGTTAGAACTAAGATAAAAGATATTGCAGGTTGCTTTGAAATATGGATTTTCGTTGCACTTTGTTGATCACACCTATTTTCTTGCTCGGAGGCGGTTGCCGATAATCATTTAACAAATTCATTTGAAAACAAACTTTTTCAATGCAATTAATGAAAAAGATAACATAACTGGCAACCTTGCTTGCCCAACAAATCAGCGAAAGGCGAAGGCAACGGTGGTAGGTCATTTGTCATAAAGTCGTCTGGCATAAAGCCGTTTGGCATAAAGTCGTTTGGCATAATGGTCATTTGGCATAAAGTCGTTTGGCATAACGGTCGTTTGGCATAATGGTCGTTTGGCATAATAGCCGTTTGGCATAATGAGTCTGAAACCAAGAAATTCTCATTTTTTCGTTTTTACCTTTCTATTGAATCTTTCTGATGACATCAGGCTTGTTTTGGAGTCAATTGATACTAAATGACACTTTATTCAACAATCATTCACTCCTGAATAAATTAGGAAAGTTATTGTCAATAGTATTTTATTATTTATCCAGAAATTACCCTTCTTTCAAAAATTAATTCTTCACACTCAGATTTTTTCACGAACTCGGCTGTGCGAATCTCAGTTTCCCGATTTTAAGCGAGACTCAGCTAACAAATTGTCCGGTTGCTTAGCAACGCAGCATGATTTACTGAACTCGTCTCTTATTTGCTGAGATCCCAGGAAATTTGTTTGCCGATTACTCGGTTGTGCAGATTTCGGTTAAAATTAGACGAGATTCGGCATTTTAAACTAAGTGTGTTCTTTTGAGTTACGCTATTGGAACAAATTTTTGCACTGAAAATTTTTATATATTAGGCACAAATTTACCCTTCTTGTTTTTTTTTAAATATGATGCAACCATAATTATAGGTATGAAAATTGTTGATTTAAAATTTCAATAAATTTCTCCTTCTTTTATGTATAGGCTGTTCTTTGGAGCTATATTTTTTAAGTATTTTTTTGTTTCTAACTGACAAAAGGGCGGCAATCGAAAACATTGATCTGCTCAAATTATCAGCGAAAAGAGAAATCGATTACTGCAGTTACTTCGATGGGTTGTGCTACTTTTCCCCAAATGTCGGTTCCCCGAATGCCAGTTCCCCGAATATCCCGTTTCCCCGACTAGCCCACTTCCCCGAAAAGTTTTTAGCACTCATAATTGTCGTAACATTATACATTTCATGGTGGTGAACGAACTGATCATCTAATAAGCACCCTTCTTTATTTAATTGGCGGTTCTTTCGAGTTTTACCGTCCTCAGCATTTTTACCAACATGTGTATTGCCGAGAATAACAGAATACTTCCTTCTTTTGAATGTTTATCGTTATTTCTTGTCACCACTTTTCGGGGAAACCAATCATTCGAGGAAATGGTATTCGGAGAAAAGTAGCACAACCACTTCGATGATTCTGTACGCACTTGTTTATGTCTTTTCGTTTTATTATGCCGAAATATTTTTTTGCGTCCATTCTTCTAATGGATTATTATAAAACTTGCCTTCTTTTAAAAATAGGCTGTTCTTTATATATATACTGTTTTAAATTTTATTATTTAGTAAACCTAAATGGAGCATAGCGTATCATCGTACCTGCCACACGATATATGAATGCAAAAATGGCAACATTGGCAAAGAAAGCTCTCAGTGAATAACTGTGGAAGTGCTCATAAGAACACTAAGCTGAGTAGCAGGCTCTGTCCCAATGATGACGTAATACCAAAAAGAAGAAGAAGAAGAAACTCCATCAAATCCACCAGAAATCCGTGGAGATCTTAATTCCAATAAAATTTCTGGACATATTCTTAGGAATCCTGCAATCAAGCTTATGGAGGCTACTGTAAGCATTTAAGGAAACTTGCTAACTGGCTCCATAGTCCGACCTTGTCAGATATCCATCTAGAATCAGAAATAACAACATCAACCTCTTATTGATAGAGGTACGTTAAAAATATTATATCATTATTCGTATGGTTTAACTTATTTTAAATGTTTTAGTGGCCCCTGAGTGGTTGTCACGGCATCCTAGGGGTCCACCGCGGTTCGACTAAGTCGAGTCTAGTACACGACATTGAAGACGGCCTTACAGTTGAGGTCGAAATACGCGTATCTGTCAAAGGATACAAACTCTAGTGGAATTAAATGGTATAGTACTAAATTCGGTTTTTCATCTACTTATAGGTATTCTACTAAACAGCTCGAAGATTTATTATCTTTTTTTTTCTTTATCTCAGTCTGTTGTACATTCAAAAACGTCATTTTAATGACTCATAGTTGATTTTCCTAGACATAGTGTGAAACAATATATCATGAATCTTATGAAAAGAGGAACAAAGGTAAGACAGGCATGGAAATTATCCGTTCGGGCAATTGTTAGTCTCTTACCAATTTTTTGTAGCTTTGGAATTGTTATCTCAATTGCCTCTCAATTGCTAAAAAATAGTTCATATAAATAATACAAGAAATGCAATCTATAATCTGACAAAATGGGGAATTGAGGTAAAGTAGGCATTGAAACTACAACAGTATACCATTCCAAATGATAGCTTTGCACCATCTTGGCCTGTGAAAGATTGAAAACCGCAATTTTAATAGCACATTATCAAATTCCTTAAACATAATACGATAGATTTGATAAAAAAAAACCTGAAGAAATGTGGAATTTGGGTAAAATGGGCATACTTACAATTTCTATTGGCGGTATAATCTTTCATTTTTTTAATCTCAGTCTGTTGTTTATTAGAAAACGTAATTCCAATAGCTTATAACTGGTTCCCTTAGACAGAGAACGAAAAATTAAATCATGAATCTGATAAAAGGGGGAATATAGGTGAAACGGGCATGTGAATTATCCATGTGGGCAGTTTTTCATATTTCCTCTATATTCTCAGACTGTTGCAGCTTTGGAATCGTTATTAAAAATAATTACTAAACAGTTTCCACGAATAATACCAAAGATGCTATTTAGAACCTGATGAAATGGGGAATATAGGTAAAATAATTGTCATATTCGTGTGCTCTGTGGCTTGTCTTCCACTCGATTACACAAATTATCGTTGCTTCGAAATTGTTGTTTTAATAGTTTGAAATTGTTTTGCCTACACATATAATAAATTTTATTACCAAAAACCTGATAAAATGTGGAATTTGGGTAAAATGGACATAATATCAATTTGTGCGGTCTGTTTAGCTTTTTGCACATGATTTCTCAGATTTTTGTTGTGTCAGAAACGTTATTGCAATAGTTTATAATCAGTTCCCTTGAACATTAGACGTTGAATTTCATGAAAAACCTACAAAAAATGGGGAATTTGGGCAAAATGGGCATGATAACGATCCGTGCGGTCATCGAAACCACTTCCATTCGATTCATTTTTTTATAAAAATGACTAGTTTTCTCATATTGTACGCGTTGCGTTTACAAGATACAGAATTCTTCGTCGGTTTACTACCTTTTTTCCCACTGTGCACCGGTTGGGAAACCCTACATTAGCATTAAGCAAGTCGCTCAAGTTTATAGACTATTACTTGAGGATTGACGTTACTGGAGACATACATTTGAAACTGATATCTGACTCTTAGAAAAAAAAAATGCTTTTTTTCAACAATCAAGAGCTATTTTGGACACGTCCTAACGGTAGCTAGGGACGAGTGAAGCTGGTACGTAGCTGAAAAGAAAAAGTAGCGCCTACGCGATTAGTGTATTGAGCTGGAATTATTCCATAGGATCTTTGTCCTCCTGACTACGACACTTTCCTTGCATCAAATAAGCTCAAATTGGCTACGTAGACATAGACCGCAGAAACCCGGATTGGAATGCAAGATCTTTTTTTTTTTTTCTAAGTCACTATAATGTACATAAATAGGGGGAGATCCTCCAGTACCGGACAGTACTCAATACCGGACACCGTCGAAACATTGGGAAATTATGGTCCAATCATGATGGTGTATTAGAAGAAAAGGAAGCTATTATAGAGAGTAATGGTTGCAAAGTATAACACATCCTTGAAATACGCCTTTTTTAAAAAAAACAGAGATTTATGAAAATCGATGAAAAAATTACGTATCGCCTTAAATTTGAACTTATTTAATGATGATTTTGAATATAGAAATATAATTTGGATCTCGTAAGCATAATGGAAAACCATCATAATTTGAATGTAGAAATGTATTATGTACCATATTTGAACTAAATATGGTCATATTGATCTAGCACCTCCTGTCCCCCAATTCCACACATCTTGATTTGTTACACGATATCTTTGTAATTTTTCCACCAGTGTCTCCAAAAACATTCATTTTTCATGGATTCTATCAATCGATTGTGATACCATACAAATGCAATAAAAATGAGAAGTTTCAAAACTCAGAACAATACGTAAAATGTACCAAGTTTTATCATACCGTTTTGATTCATATAACGGACAGCTTTTAGTTCCGGACACTCTACTTTGTATGGGAAACATTTCACACGAAATGCATCAATTTTTACCGTTCGAAAGTTCTCAATTTCGTGGCTCGTTTTAATAAGCTATTTTGATAAATATCTATGCAAATTTATAATGCACAACTGCCTTAGACGTCTCTTTAGTGGTTTAACAATTTCATTTGATGATTTGACTTTTCTATTAATGATTTTCATTAGATGTCCGGAATTCGAATCAAAGTGTCCGGAATATGAGGCAAAAGTGAGGACTCGTCCGGAATAAGAATCATCAAAAGGCTATGCATTTCGATTTATTTAAAATTATTCAAGTTGCGGAAGCGTATTATTTACCCACGATTTGAAAGTTAAGGGCTTCCGACACTCGATAACGCTGAGGAATCATACAGAATGATTTCTCGCGGAACATTACTAAAGGACCTATGTACAAATGAGAGATTCTCTCCTCTCCCGTTCTCTTTCGATTATAACAGTGGAATACTAAATATTTTGGGAACTTTTTCACTATAGATCGAAAGTCAATTTCCTTGACTAGCGTTTCATACAAAAAACGCAACAGATGAGGTTAATATGACTCAGTTATTAATGAAAGAGAAAGTAAACAAAGAGAGCCTCTCAATGTTAGATAGGTCCTTTAGTAATGTTCCGCGAGATTTATTTTGAATGTTCTATGCTGTGCTATACTTCACTGAGGCCTTAAGTGTCCGTAATATGAATCAAAACGGTACATGAAAAAGGTTTTTTAATAAACAATCTGCTGAATCACTAAAACTTAAATTACTCTTGTGAATGTAGCAAATGCATTGACTTTGAAATTTAATACTATTCCTAGAGTAAAACATTCAATGATCTACAAGTTTCCAGAATTCGAGGTATTTCCAGATCGTGTCCGGTATTGGGTGCCACCTTTAAAGATTGGTAAATTCGGTACTATAATACATCATCAAAATGCAGTGTCAAAATTCATACTATATTTTCAAATTTATTTTTGAACGCAGCTGGGTACTGTCCGGTACTGGGGGATCTCCCCCTATATCTCAAGCATATATGTAATGCTCTTTCTCCTGCAAGCCCCCTGTGTACCACTCTGCTATCCGCTAATGATGACAGAAAGGAACCGCCCGGCCTGGTCCGGATTCTATGCTAGAAGTAAACATAAGGGCGCGCAAACATTCCACAGCTCCTGCAGTTTACCCCGCCGGAGGCGACGATAGTTATGATCACTATCACGCGCTCGCAGAGGGAGAAAAGACTTTTCCGAAACGTACATCAGTCCTACATTTTCCAGTTTTTTTTTCTCGATTCGTAACGCAAGATTCTGTCCGGCCCAATCAGGGCTGTAGCCTTGGGTTTCACACTCAATGCTCGGAAGATGTTCACATTCCTTCTGTTGGATACCCCCCAGGGAAATTTGTGCTGATTACAGACCTACCGCACATGGATGGATGCAGAAAACCACCAAGAACGTGCCCTCGAGCATCCAGAAGAATAAGTCCTTTTCCCAGCATGATGATTATATTATGATGTCGCAGTGTGTTATTCCGCAGAAAAGGAAAGCATACACGTGTGTGTCTTAAGTCAATATCACCACATCGTCGTCGTCGTCGTAACCAGTCGGAAAGCATACACACAACACAACATCATCGAGGTTTGTAGGTTCAGTGGGCAAACACTTCCTACTCTTATGTGGTGCTGCTGAGAGCTGACTGGCTAACACAAGAGATCATCACCGTGCACCAGTCAGTCAGTCAGCCAGCAAACATGCACTGCACTGACGTATTCGTTTTTTTCCACATCCACTACTTGTCATAATAGCTAAAGTTGCAGTTAATCTTTCTCTTCCTTGGTCCTAGAGCTGGTGCTAGACTGAGCTGCTGTGAACACGTCTTGGAGCGGAATGAATGTGTGAATAGAATCGACACAGCAGCAGCAGCATCTAGCTCTACCCAGTTTGCACACGAAACGAACTCAGGTAAAAACTCATCAGAGAGAAGCATAGAGTTGCATATGAAATACTAACGGAGCTACGTGTCGAGATGGGAAGGAAACTTTGGTCTAGCCTTGCTTGCACGTAGCAACCAATGTATGAACCCCAACCTCACCGCTTTGTGCACACAGCAGTCACGGAGTATGGAAATCGTTTCGATGCTTTGGACACCGCCGCTCACTGACTACAAAAGTTGGACATGATCAAGGGAGCTGCAGAAACATGATAACTCCGAGGAAGGCTGATGTTGATTTTCTGTCAAGATAGAGACTCCACCCCTTCAACCTAGCTCCCCTCCCCTCTTGGGACCGAAGCGTTGAGTCAATGAATGGCCTAAAATGTTTGAGCATTTCATTTGTATGCTTCAACGCGCTTGCTTCGTCGCGGCGGCTTCTGACCTACTCCGCAGACGACAGAGATGTCGACCGGTTGTTCGTTTGGACGGCTCCCAACTTTAACCCTATCAGGACGACCTTTTTCAGCAAACTTATATCGTAAGGATTTTAGTTTTTCTGTTTAGATGTATTGTGAAAAAATATTTTCCATTCTAAGAGTTTTTAAGCGAATAGCACTGCGAAACATTATTTTATCTCGAGCACCAAAATATCGTTCTTATTTTGACTTTGAGTAGCTCAATCCAATGCATTTTACGATTTCATTCAACTTGCAAGCAAATTTGCCAGCTTGTTTGGCGTTTTATCTGCTTCATTTACTACAGAATTCAAATTTATGTGTTAAAAATACTATCATCAAGGTAATACTTTCATAATACTTTCGAAGCTCAAAAGATTTTTTTTTGCAATTCCGTTGTTAATCAATCAACTTTTCATTGAAACTTTTCCTACCAAAACAAACAGTGCTGAAAAGTAGCAATTTTTAGTACTGTTTTGGTAGACGTCAATCAGTCTCTCCATGCCATTTGTGTTATTCTGCGCGAGTGAGTCGAGACGTCGTTCTCACCACAGGTGACGTGAGGAGAATATTCAAATGGGAGGGGATCGATACCTCACCAACTTGTCTCGCCTTGCATGCCGCACAGCATAAGCACAATTGCATCAGATTCTTGGGTATCTTGTACGATTGGCGTGTCGGTGTCGTACGGCGAGCCTCGTTGGATAAATGTACAACTCGTGCTGAAAAAATCACCATTTTTCAACTTGTTGCTTAAATAACTATTGTATGCCTTAGAAAGGTTTTGTGCCTAGCCATATAAAAATAATTTTAAAAAAATATGGGGACTGCAGGAATGTCGAGGAATCGAAATAAAATTCACCCATGCGATTTCAATCAAAATATATCCTTCTTATTCTTCTTGGCATTACGTCCTCACTGGGACAGAGCCTGCTTCTCAGCTTAATGTTCATAGGGCACTTCCACAGTTATTAAATGAGATCTTACTTTGCCAAAGTTGCCATTTTGGCATTCGTATATCGTGTGGCAGGTACGTTGATACTCTATGCCCAGGAAGGTCAAGGAATTTTGCCTTACGAAAAGATCCTGTACCGACTGGAAATCGGTCGCGTGGCTTTGCTCTTCAGCGAGGTTTTGCTTTGTAGCCGTGGACTCTAATCACTCGACTAAGAAAGGTCCCTATAAAGGGCGAACACGAAATTATTGCGACACATTCAACAGGGCATAACTTTTCTACCATTGGGTAAAAATCAACCAAATTTTGCACACTTTCTCATTGATGTGTATTGTTTACATGCTGTCAAACTCGAAGTCGTGTTTTTCGATTCAACGAAAATGGAGGTGAACCAACGCGAGTCGAGAGAACAAGCCCATTAAACATTTGACAGTTCAACAGCCGACGACATTGGTTGAAAAATCGGTCTATTGTTGCACCGACGCTTATGGAAGGGATGATATGAAGGGATCAACCGAATATCACCCGATTTAATAGGGTGGGCTGACGTAATCCTACTAAATAGGTATATTAATCGGTATTTTAAGTAAAATTCAAGCAAGTTGACCTATTAAGCACCAGATTTCATCGGTTACCCGATTTAATCTGGCAATTAGTCGATTTATCGCTGTGTTAAACTTCCATAAACGTCGGTACAACAAACGACCGATCTTTTTTATTAATTTAGTCGGCTATTGAACTGTCAAATAATAAATGGGGAAATTCTTTCCAAACACCTGGAATTTCCTGACCTGTCGCACCGGCAGTTGGGAAAAATGTTGAACATTCACCATTCAACCGTCTCCAGAGAGTTGAAGCAGGGGTGGTATACGCAACGAGGTGCGCATACCGTTCATGTTTTGTGGGTGTATTCGTTTGGCTCACAACGCTGCTAGGCATCCCGCTGTTTGAGTGTTGAAATGCATCAGCATTTGCTGCCTGGCATGGCCCGCGTTTCGACCTGTGCTGTTTGGGTCGGCCCGCGTGAGAGATGATGCTGTTTGGGCCGGCCCGCCCGAGAGATGATTGTTGAGCGAGCTTCGTTTGTAGTTGACAGCCGTACACCCACCCTGGTTGAAGTGGTTCCATGATCGGTTGACGTTGGACCACGGCAAAGGAGCTGGAAGAAAACCGGGATTGGAGAACAAAAAGACGGAGGGAAAGGTGAAACGGATGATTAAAGCAAATCCCAACGTCTCAAGCCGTGATTTGGCTAAAAAGATCGGCATGTCGCAGAGCTACGTCCAAAATGCAAAGAAGAGAGCTGGACTACATACATACAAGGTACATAACTTCGCAAACCGCGATGAGCGGCAACAATCGACGGCTTAAACTCGGGCACGGAAGCTCTACGAGAAGATGCTGACAAAATATGGCTGCTGTGTGATGGACGACGAAACGTATTTAAAAGCCGATTTTAAGCAAATTCCGGGGTTGGAGTTTTTCACCGGCAAGAGCAAGTTCGATGTGGACGACAAATTACAGAAGAAGAAAATGTCGAAGTTCGCCTCCAAATATCTCATTTGGCAGGCTATCTGCTCTTGCGGACTGAGGAGTGAGCCTTTCGTGACAAAGGGCACAGTAAATGGCGAGATCTACAAATCTGAGTGCCTCGAGAAGCGCCTTTTGCCGTTCTTGCAGCAGCACGACAAAGCTCCGCTATTTTGGCCAGATTTGGCATCATGTCACTATTCTAAAAGTGTCCTGGAATGGTATGAGGCCAATTCTGTCCATTTTGTTCCAAAGGACATGAATCCGCCAAACTGTCCGGAGCTGCTCTCGGTGGAGCAGTACTGGGCAATAATGAAGCGGAAACTTCGGAAGAGCAAGAAGACATTCAAAGACGAGAAGGACATGTTAAGAAAATGGAAAAAAAAACTGAGAGACTGGTAATGGATGACACTGTAAAGACTTTGATGGAGGGCATCAAGCGAAAATGCCTTCAATTTTACACTCAAGGCTCCATAGATTAACTTTTCTTTTGATTTTTGAAGTAAATTATAATGTATAAAACTACTATAAAACTACCCTAAAATTTTGGTTTGATTCGAAATATTATAAGAAAATTGGCATGACATTTTCGGTGTCGTAATAATTTCGTGTTCGCCATTTATCCTACATGGAAGTTTAAGTCCTATACTGCATACTTGATGGACCATATCACTTAAAAGTTTGATAAATCATAGTTTAAATTTTATGTGAATAATAATAAAACCAGTATATGGGACGACTTCACGGATTCTAACGAGTAAAACAGCGTGTTCTAATTCTAGATAAAAACTAATCTATTTGGTTGGGGATTTTCCCTTATATAGTTCAAGAAACAATACATTCTAGATTTGAATACATCATAGTTCCATATTTGAATAGTTCAATAGAGTTGTAATGCAAGTGAATACATTTTGTGATCAGGCTGCTTGTCTCAATGTGCCTTGCGAGTAAATCGCAAAGTGTTGCATGGAAGATGTTGCAAGGGATGCGCTACTTGTAGTGTTGATGATGCTACATTACCCTCCTTCTAGAACAGACGACAGTCAACGAAATCGGTGCGGAATTCTGACTCGTCTCCCAGAACGAGTTACTGTTGTCGGTTGATCGAGCGAAGTTGTTGATGTCGAACGATTAGAGGGAGGTTGTGGTTGCTGTTGCTCCTCGATCGTGTAGGCAGGTTTCAGTCGATCTATCGAAATATTCACAGACCGACCATTGATGTTTAGCTTGAAGTGCTTATCGGATCGGCAGAGCACTGGATAAGGGCCATCATATGGTGGTGATAGTGATGGTCTAATCGAATCGTTGCGGACGAAAACATTCTTGCACGACCTGAGGTCGGGATGAACAAACACTTTACCTCTATTATGCCATGCCGTATTGGGTGGATGTATCTTTCGCATAGCATCTCGCAGAGTGTTGGCGAACTCGGATGTCGTGATATTGCGAGAGTTTTCACCAAAGAACTCACAAGGAATCCGAAGCGTCGTTCCATAAACCATTTCAGCCGGCGAAGCTCTGATATCTTCTTTGTGGATGGTTCTCAAACCAAGCAAGATCATCGGGAGGTGCTCGGTCCAGCGATCAGCGTTGTGGCAGAGAAGAGCGGCTTTGAGCGTTCGGTGCCATCTCTCGATGATACCATTAGATTGGGGATGATATGGTGTTGTACGGAGGTGAGTGATCCCAAACGTACGTAGCAATTCAGCAAAGAGAGTCGATTCGAACTGACGTCCTTGATCAGATGTGATTCGTTTGGGTACGCCAAAGCGAGAAATCCACCCAGTCACTAAAGCTTGTGCGATGGTAGGTGCAGTCATATCAGGAACAGGTATCGCCTCTGGCCAACGGGAAAACCTATCAACGATGGTGAGGCAATAACGATTCCCATTACTCGGCGGAAAGGGTCCAACAATGTCAATATTGATATGACAAAACCTTTCGTCAGGCACTGAATATCGTTCAAGTGGTGAATGTGTGTGACGAGTCACTTTGGAACGCTGACATTGTTCACATTGCTTTGCGTAGGCAATGCTATCTTTCCGTATACTTGGCCAAACGAATCTTTGAGTCATCAGCTTGGCCGTCGCGCGAGTACCTGGATGTGAGAGATTGTGGGTTGCTTGAAGAAATTGGTCTCGGAACCTTTTTGTTATAAAAGGTCTGATGCGATCTCCAGAACTATCACAGTACAATTGCTTTGCAGTCCCCGGCATAGTGAATTTTTTGAGATTCAACGATGTTTTCAATTTACCTTCCAGTATTGTTGTCAACTCGTCGTCGGTCTCTTGATCGGTAGCGAGTGCATGAAAGTCAACCGTTGGGATGGCATGGACAGCAAGAATGCGAGAGAGCAAATCTGCGGTGAAATTCTCTTTACCTGCTACATGACGGATATCGGTAGTGATTTGACCGATGTAGTCCAACTGTCGTGCTTGACGATCCGAAGCTTTTTCAAGATTTTGTTGGAAAGCGAACACGATCGGCTTATGATCGGTGTATATGTGACAATTTCGTCCCTCTAACATATATTTGAAGTGCCGTACTGCTAGATACATTGCCGTTAACTCTCGGTCATACGTACTGTATTTCAGTTGTGCCTTGTCGAACCTTTTGGAGAAAAAACCGAGTGGTTGAACATGACCGTTAATGACTTGATGTAGTACAGCTCCGGCAGCTGTATTGGATGCGTCCACCCACAAAGACAACTCGGCATTTCTAGCAGGGTGAGCGAGTAGAGCAGCATTTGCTAGTTGTAGTTTGCATTGTTCAAATGCCGACACAGTCGAATCCGTCCACTCTAGTAGAGATCGATCGTTGCGTTTATTTCCAGAGGTCATGTCGAGTAATGGTATTTGTGCCACTACGGCATTCGGGATGAACCTTCTGTAGAAATTGATAACAGCGAGAAAACTTTTGAGCTCCTTCACTGTAGTTGGACGTCGAAAATTGCGTACTGCTTCGACACGGTCGGGCAGCGGGCTTATTCCGTCAGGAGAAACTGAGTGACCGACGAAAGTTAATTCAGTCTTTCCAAACTCACACTTTGCTACGTTGATCGCTAGGTTGTGCTCTTCCAGTCGCTTGAACAATTGTCGAAGATGATCTCGATGCTCTTCTGGCGACGATGAAGCAATAAAGATGTCATCGATGTATGGGTACACGAAATCCAGTTCGCGTACCACCTCGTGGATTAGTCGCTGGAAGGTTTGAGCAGCGTTTCGCAGGCCGAACGTCATCTGGGTGAACTCGAATAATCCAAACGGAGTGGTGATTGCAGTCTTCGGGATGTCTTCAGGGTGTATGGGCACCTGATGGAATGCCTTTTGAAGATCAATTTTTGAGAAGATACTTTTTCCATGCAGAATACTGGTGAAATCCTGCAGGTAAGGAAGAGGATATCTATCAGGAACAGTTTGAGCGTTGAGTGCACGGTAATCTCCACAGGGCCGCCAAGTACCGTCCGCCTTCTTCACCATGTGCAGAGGACTGGCCCAACTACTTGACGATGGCCGACAGATTCCCAACTTCATCAAGTTTTCGAACTCAGTACGTGCAGCCATAAGTTTATCAGGAGCAAGTCGTCTTGGTCGAGCAAAAGTAGGCTGGCCAGTAGTTTCGATACGATGAACTATAGAGGATTTACTTACTGTGCCAGGCGGTGCTAGCTGTGTGATAGATGGAAAATCGTTCAGCAGTTCCGCAAATGGTGATGTTTTGCTAAACGTTTTGATGGAGAAATGTCTCGTTGGTGTCAGCACTGCCATTGTTTCGAGTTTTGTAGTATTGTCGATGAGGCGATGTCGCTTCAGATCTATCAACAAATCATAATGGCTAACGAAATCTGCGCCGATTATGCCTGTTGTCACATCAGCTATGAGGAAGCTCCATAGAAATTCTCGACGAAGCCCAAGGCTGACTTTTAGTAGTGCTTCTCCATATACTTTGATTGGGGTTCCATTTGCGGCGAACAATCTTATTGTAGTTGGTTTGACACGAACTAAATTAGAATCTTTTGGTATTACAGACACATCAGCTCCCGTGTCGATGAGGAAGCTCCTGTTTGTAATCGTGTCTGCAATTTTCAGGCGAAAAATGGTTGCTGAGGAAGATAATTCACCGTTTTCCAACGCAGAATCAGCCATTTGGCGTCATTGTTGATTGGATTTTGATGGCTGATCGAATGAGCACGGTTTTCGACATTGGCGTGCATTTGCTCCAAAAGTACGATGATACCAGCACATATCGTACGAAGATTCAGAACCGTACCGTAGGTCTGGTCTGCTTCTGCTACGAGAACGAGATCGATCTCTTCCGCTTCTTCTGGATTGAAACACTTGCTCGAACCTTTTAGTTAGTTGGGCGATTTCCCGTTGCAGATCTTCAATACTGCTCACGGCTGGCTTTTCCGTTCCAGCTATTGGCGCTGAAGACGAAGGTGTAACGATGGCGTGAATGTTACGGAATCCCATTGCGTCGATGATTGCGTCGGCGATGTTTGTTTTTTCGCTTGCATCACCTTTAGACGCAATTACAGCTGCTTGAGCATGCGGTGGAAGTCTGGAAGTCCACAGGTCGAGAAGCACGGGTTCACCCAACGAGTTACCGGCCACACGCATCATTTCACTGTATAACTGGCTGGGTTTCATATCACCGAGAGGCATATCGGAAAGCACTCGCTGTAGACGTTTTTGCTGGCTGTCTGCAAAATGCTCAATAAGCTTCTTCTTCACGTACGGATACTTCTCAGAAGCCGGTGTGGCATCTATAATGGATCGTAGCTCCGTCAACTTTTCCGGTGGCACCTGAGCCATGACGATATTGTACTTCTTAGTATCGTGTTGATTGCCCAGTCCTGAGGCGGCAAACCAGAACTCCAAAGACAGAAAGTAAGAGTCGATGTTGGAAGCTGACATCACCGGCGGATTTAGTCGTGGCATGTTAATTGTGTCCACATTGGCGGTTTCAAACTGCAGCATACCGCTGGTTCCGGGTTGCACAGGTAATGTTTTATCGTCTTCCATTTCGCGCACACGGGGTCACCAACTATGGGACGACTTCACGGATTCTAACGAGTAAAACAGCGTGTTCTAATTCTAGATAAAAACTAATCTATTTGGTTGGGGATTTTCCCTTATATAGTTCAAGAAACAATACATTCTAGATTTGAATACATCATAGTTCCATATTTGAATAGTTCAATAGAGTTGTAATGCAAGTGAATACATTTTGTGATCAGGCTGCTTGTCTCAATGTGCCTTGCGAGTAAATCGCAAAGTGTTGCATGGAAGATGTTGCAAGGGATGCGCTACTTGTAGTGTTGATGATGCTACAAGTATTTTATACAACTTTAGCGACCTGTAGATCAAAATTGCTGGATCATTTCTAAGAGCGCTGTCAGATTCGGCAAATTTTCTGGAGACACATGATTTGATCCTTGAGACACGTTATATTTTTTTATATTTGTTACGCTGTAAAATCAAAATATTGTAGGTTCAGAAGGATTCGAGAAAAAATGCGATGCAATATATTGTAGAGCTTTTAAAATCATGTTTAAAATGTTTTGCATTTTTTCTATTGCTGTGTCTACTATAAGTTGAAAGAAAGAACACTGCTTCTAACTACTATTAAACCATTCCGATATGTTTTGAATTAGATCGAAAAACTGGTAAAATTATCGAAAAAACCTATGATGGTTCATCGATACCATTGATACATACACCTTGCTTGATGCTTCGGTTTGACAGTTCGTAATAAAGTCAGCTAATTCTCGCGGAACATTACTTAAGGACCTATCTAACATTGAGAGGCTCTCTTTGTTTACTTTCTCTTTCATTAACAACTGAAATTATCTTATCATCAGGAATTTCCCTGAAGATTATTTTGGATGTTTTTCAAGGAAGTCCTAGGTACTCCGGGATTTTTTGCGATGATTTTTCCATCGATTTCCTCAGAGTATCCTCAAAGGTCTACGTGTAGAATATCTCTAAGCAATCTTTGTAAGATCTCCTAGAGTAATAACTGCAGAACTCGGTTGAAGGATTAGAAGAGAATATCTGGAGAAACTCCTAACATAGTCTTCGAAAAAAAGTCGAGGTAATCCCTGAGGAAATCTCCTACTAGAGATAGTTACGTTGGAGTGCTCAAGTATTTCCTGGAGACAACCTTCTAAGCATGCTTTGTAAAATCGCTGGAAGAATTTCTGGAGAATTATTTGGATTTTGAGGATTTGGATTATTTGGATTTTGAGATATATCGATGTCAAATTGTAGTCTACTCGAACCTTATATAGAGCGTTTCTTATTATGTGGCTTCTATGTACAATTGTTGGTTTTACCGCATTATAAAGGGCCATACTGTAATCAAAAATTATTGAGTATTTTTCTTAAGAAGATTCTTGAGGAATACATTTTGGTTTGGGGTCGATAGATATTTTTGTTGTAAAATGATATCATATAAATCACAGCTGTTGTACAAAGTACAACAGCGCACAGCAAAAAATTCTCAAATTTACATGGCACGTAATTTTCTATGATAATCATGTAAAACGAGTTGCAACTGAACATTCAACGATAATTAATGTAAACTGTCTCATTGCATTCGATAATGCTTGCAAACTTGAGTGAAACTGAAACATTTCATGACCTTCTATCCAACATTCGCCAATGTTGCATGCTTTCTTGCATCTTGAAAGTGAAATTGCAAACAAGAATTCTCGGTTTACATGATTCTACGCTGAATATTCTGTCAAAAATAATGCACATGGATGGATCGACGGCTTGTCATTCCATGTGCATTATTTATGATTGAATTTTCAGCGTGAAAATCATGTAAACCGTGCCGTTTTGCATGCAACATTCTTCGAGAGAAGACGTTTCGCGTTCAATATTAAGGATTTTGGTAACAATGTTGTATATAATAGATGTGTTTATAGGTTTTATCATTGAATAATACATGAGAAATGGCTTTGCATGATTGAGGCTAATATTACGTTACGTGTAAATCTAAGATTTTTTTGTGAGACGGCTTGATGCAAACTAGTAGCTCTAAATCTAGCTCTATCTTATGTGCGATTTTTTTAAATCAGTGTTACTTATGAAGTCTGATTCAATATGGACCCTTGCTTAGGACATAATTCGAGTTCATGTTGATTTTGTAATAACTAGACCCACATAGACTAATGGAACATGGGTATATCCAACTAATACCTCGTTGTAGAGCAAACCATGGGCGCGTTTCTTGATCTAGTACATCGTTGTTTCTGTCTAAGAGTCTAAGTCTAAGATATCTTGAGTAAAAAAAATCAATCTTGGGAGTAATACACTGGATACCTATGCCGAGAACATCATAAAAGCCCCAGTTGATCTAGTAATTAAAATAACTAGAGATTCAAGGTGATTTGAAGATCCTATAACTAGATTGACAGTGCTACACATGGACTCACACAACTTAGTTGGATATGTACTTCTAAAAAAGAATCAGTAGATCATCCTGAACTCGCAGATCATTTGACGAACCTAGAACATCTGATGTTTGGATGTCTGAACTTTCTAGATATAGTAAAAATTGTGTACCAATATTAGTCCTTAATTTCATACTTCCAAGTATAGGAGCCACTCAATATCACCCATCAGCCCTGAAAGGGTTGAGACATTCCGTTTCGAGAGTTATAGGAAACAATAATGACTTTTAACAAGTTTTCCACATTATACCACCACCCGAAAGGGTTCCAACTCGGGGCTACGCAGAGTTACAATCCGTTTTCAATGATTTCACATCACGTTTTGCGACTTTGTCGACCTACCTCCGAGAGATTTGTCCAGTTTCCAGTCAACCAATCAGTGTGCGCAGCGGCTTGTCCTCCAACTAGACTCCCTCGGCAATGTCCGTCGTCGGTCCGATTGAGAGGATGAGATTTGCACTCGTTATCTAATGCCCATGCCATTGGGGAGATAGCTGCACACAGTTCCCAGCTTCACATTTATCATTGGGGCTGTCTGAGTTGGCCCCTTTGCCACTACTACTGCAGCCTCCAGGGCAGGGTGAAACGAATTTTCAGCGAACTAAAGTAAATTTCCATGTACTTGAAAATGTGCCGGCAGCGGTTCGACATCGACTCAGACAGGTACGGAGCAGAGGGGCAGATGAAAAACAGTTTGCCCCTTGGGAGACCAAAGCAGCAACTAGCGAGTGGCCTTCTTCTTCTCCGTCTGTAGCTCGTTGCCGAATTGTCGGTGAAACCGAAACATCCAGACTAGGAGACTAGTTCGGGCGATGAGTGTGCAAAAGTTTAAATTGAAACGGTGTCGAGTGCATCGCCAAAGTGCAGGAGAGATGATTTGCCTCCCAGCAAGCATTCAAGCAGCCGATCACCACTGACTGACTGACTGACGGGATGCACTGTGCGCTCTCTCGAACAACAGGCAAGCGCAAGCATTTGAGTTCGCCTCTCGGGGAGGAAAAATGCAAGCCGCCCAGGGTGGTACTTGCTTACCGGTAATGGATTGGTTTATGGAGCTGTTAAATTTTATGATCTGGGAAATGATGCTGAAGTGGCAAGTTTAGTAGAACATTGCGAAGAAAAATGGTCAAGTAAACGGCAGTTTGATTCGTTCGATTAGAATACGAACTGCTACTGATTGCGGTTCGTTCGCTATTGCAGTCATCAATCGTTCCAGGTTTCTGAAGGGAAAATGTCTGATATATGGACGACTATTTATGTTTTAAGTTTTTATGTTAAAGTTGTGCATTGGAGTCTCAGTTTGCTCAATAGATCGGAGATTCGTAAATTTAAACATCAGCTCACAAAATGGTTTGCCATTTGAAGTCTGTCCACCTAAATTACTTTGAGGAACTATTCCTCTTTGGAGTAAAATAGAACTAAAAGATTTTCGTGAAGCTAAGGCATTTGATTCTACACAGGCAATTAAGATTTATTTTGTATTGAGGGGATCGGAAGCATAAAGTTATTATTTATTTATTTAGTTGGTGTTACATCAATTAATTTGATAAAACCTCGTTAACGATGTTACGCCAATTTACTCGGTCCATGGCTGTGTCTCTCCAACTTCGATTTTGGCCCACGTTCTCCAGATCTTGTTGCACCTGATCAAGCCACCTCGCTCGCTGTGCTCCCCGTCTTCTTGTGCCAACCGGATTCGACGCGAACACCATCTTTGCAGGATTGTTGTCCGGTAGTCTTGAAACATACACTGCCCAGCGCACCCTTCCGGATTTCACAACCTTCTGGATATTGGGCTCGCCGTAGAGTCTAGCGAACTCGTGGTTCATTCTCCGCCGCCATACACCGTTATCCTGCACTCCACGAAAGATCATCCTAAGCACCTTTCGTTCGAATACTCCAAGTGCTTGCAGGTCCTCTTCCAGCATGGTCCATGCATCATAACCATAGAGGGCCACCGGTCTTATAAGCGTTTTGTACATGGTACATTTGGTGCGGGGGTGAATCTTTCTCGACCGCAGCTTCTTCTGGAGCCCATAGTAGGCGCGACTTCCACTGATGATGCGTCTTCGTATTTCACGACTAACGTTGTTATCAGCCGTTAAGGCTAAGTAGCCCGTCATTCGTTTTGGCAACAGTGATGACTTTTCAGCTTGCATTTCAAAGTGATAAAACTCAGTCTTGATAGTTTATATTGACTTGAAAATGTATCACCATACGCGTTAACATGCATAAAGTATGCTGATACTTTTTCAGCTGTGTCAGTGCAAAACCAACTAATTTTCTTTGATTCGAAATCGTGAGATGAATTGGCAACAATTATCAACGGTGCGTACAAATTTAAATGACGGCCTACTTCGCCTTAACAAGGATCCGAGGTAGACAAACTCATCAACAACCTCAAAAGTAGTAGTTTATTGGAATACCAGTTTATAGATGACTTCTTCAAAACACTTCGTCAACATGCAATATGTTTCAGAAATACATTTGAAAAGTATAAATTCATGAAAAGTTTCACAAATATAAACATTTTTCAAACATATTTTCATCAAGTTTTCAAACCACAACAACAAAAAAGCCCCAAGTGGCCCAACTTTTCTTTCTTCGCGACAATGAAACTTATGTTCTTGGCTAGTCGTATACAAAAAATTAGCTGCCACCATCTGCCGCTTCATGAGTTATCCTGGATTTTGTAAAACACTATTTTTAGACTGTTTTTACCAAAAATATAATTAAATCTGAAAATTTTGCTAGTGAACGATGTAAATTTACTTTGTTATAGTTAAGCTTCTAATACTTGATGACAAAAAATGTTTTAATATTTTTTTTATGAAAAAATGGTCAAAATCGATTTTTTAACTGTTTTTACTAAATTGTCATATATCGTAATCCACGTCAGTGATAGAGTGTAAGTGTCTTCCGAAGAAATGTCAAAAATGCCTCAATGAACAACTTTGCAGAAGAAAGTTTTTTGCTAAGACGCTCCTATCAAAAGATAAAACTGATCTAAATCAATTTTCACTTATCTAGATCAAATCTGAATGTGTCAAAATATAGTACAAGTTATTCCAAAACACTTTGTCGAGGACACCAAACCTCTAGGATGCATAACTAGAGTACTAGAGGTTTTGGCCGTCGAAAACAGCGATCTGCCCCAGTGTGCGGGCTCTGTGGCGCTCGGTTCCGCCTATCAGTACGTACTTTGTTTTGGAGTATAGGTGACAAAACATGATCTTGAGTTTTAAAGTTTTAACCAAGCAAGTTAAAAAACTTCTCTTAGCCTACTGCTGTTTTTGAAGATTTTCTCAAAGTAAATGGCATCCGATCTAAAATTGTCCCAAATTTTAAGGGGCACATTATGAAAACGTTTCCGGAATTATTCTGGGTTCCGTACGGGTCGAAACTGCTGAAATACAGAAGTCCTAATTACTAACTTCAATTTGAAATCAACTCGAAAACGATAAGTTTTTTGTGGTTTGTTTGTTTTGCAAATTTGTGTAACAACTGAAAACTGAATAACTTTGTTGATACCAACCACCAAGAACCTACTTTTTTGAAATAGGTTAAAATATTAAGGTTAAAGATCCCCATAATTAAGCTCTTTGTATGTAAAACAGCATTTTTGGCACTGTACATTCCTGAGCAGTGTTGTAAGCAATCATACAAACTTTTTCACCCGTTTTTTTTTTTTTCAAGGTAGTAGAATTAAAAAATGGAAACTCCTAGAAGAAAAGTGTTGTTTAGATAACTTGTAGATAATTGTCTAATTTTTTGAATAAACATACTGAAAAAATCTCATTTGTGGCCTTACTGGAAAAAAAAGATTTTCAAAATTCGAAGACGATTTAAAATAATGGTCTTTTTCATTTTAATGAAATTTAGACTCAATATATGTGATTATTTTAACTACCAACCGTCCATACATCGCGAGATGGGCAGTTTTAAGGAAAACATTTTTCTAACAAAAACATTTTCTTGAATTAAATGAAAAAAATTGGCGTGTCATTTTCAAACAAAACTAAACTAGTGGAAGTCACAATTATCTCATCAGTTATCTTTAAGTTATCGAGAATTCCATTGTGGCATACACTGATGGCAAAATGAGTTTCAAAATATAAAGTAGATTTAAAAATATGGCCATTCTTATTATTGAAATTTTGTCTCGAGATAGGTATCTATAGGGGGGGGGGGGGGGGGAAATAGGGCGATCTTCAAAACTGGAAAGGCAATAGATGGCTCTTTTTCAATAGTAGTAAAAACGAAATCCTAAAGCAAAAAAAAGCATCACGGAAAAAGCCCTAAACACAAAAAATTTATCTATTAACATTACGCTTGATTTCTAATCATTACTTTTTCCATCCAGTTTCTGAATTGCATGTATATTACGTTTTTCATTATTTTCCATACGTTTTGACAGTTCTCGACTACCATTCTTCCATGCGCTTGTGTTGGAAGTTTGAGAAATTTGAGAAACGAGCGTACACGGTGAAAATCGAATATACTTAATAGCTTAATGTATAATATTCCGTTAAATTTTTTCATATCAATCCATTGCGATGCTTATCAAAAATGCACTGGATGATTATGTTTTATCCATTGGAATGAATATCGGACGTTTATTTCCTCATGTGCATAGGCGTTACTGATTGCTAATCTTGGGAGTTTATTGAAAAATTCATTGCAGTTTCCAGCAACAAGCAACGACACGTTTGCTTTAAATTTTTGAGCTCTAACAAAAACTTGGATCATACTAAAGGAATCTTACTAAGGTAAACTAGAAACTTAATTCTATAATACAATGTTTCAATACATTTCATATTTTTCAGCAGATGAAATGGAATTAGGTCATGGCAGCAGGAGTTGTGGACGGCCAAAGATGATCTGCAGGAATCATAAGCACTATTTCATGGACATTCTGCTGGGTAAATCGGTTTCTGCATGCCGCTATGATGCAACGAAAAGGGACTCATTGAACCACCAAACTGCACAAGAAAACCGGCAGACCCAAACTAGGAGCCGGTGTTTAGGAACAGTGGAAAAGATGCCCGTTCATGACGGCAAACAACCAGTAAACGTCTATCAATTACCTGCAAGATTTGGTGTTCGGTCTGCAGCTATTTCACATTCTCGTTCAAGAAAAAGAAACTTATTCTAACCCTGATTTAAAATATAGATTATAAATAAATATTAATTCATTGTAGAACATATTTTTCTTTTTGTATACAAAAACAAAAATAACTTATAGTTTTAAGCAATTTAAATGATAAGCATTAATAATGCATTGGAATAATAATGGCGAAATATGCATGCGCTACTATAAAAGACGTTTATACTAGCAAAGCATATTACATGTAAATTCATCGCATGGGGTAAATAGACCAAATATGATTTTAGTATGACTTGTACGCTATTTAGCATATATTTTTTTAAGCGTGTAGCGCGATCAGTGAGTGCAATGCAAACTTCAGCGTCGCCGCTCGGCGGCCATTGAGAGAAACTGCCAGTTGGAAAGGTTGTTATCGGTTTGCCGCTGGCGCCAACTGTTAGCATTTTAGATCGAAGAAAGCAGTCGTTACTCTATTGTATTTAGTACCAGCTACCCATACATCGCGAGATGGGAATTTTAAAGGAAAAGTTTCACTAACAAAAACTTTTTCTAGTCTTAAATGTTTTTTTATCGTGTAATTTTGACTCGCTTAGAGAGTTTTATTGGAATCTGAGATAATTAAGACCTTCACTTTTTTAGTTTTGTTTAAAAATGACACTAAACAAAAAAATATGTATTTAATTCATGAGACAAAATTTCATCAAAATAAAATATAGCCATTTTTTGAATCGATTTAATTTTGAAAATATTTTTTTTCAGTGTAGGTTATAAATTAGATTTTTTTAAGTGTTTTTATCTAAAAATAAACAATCGTCTACAAGTCAACAATACAACACAATTTTGTAGGAGTTGCCGATTACATTATTCTGGTTCAAAATCTGGTGAAAAAGTTGGGCTCTTTTCAAATGATAGTCCCGATAAGTTTTGTAAAAATTAAGTTTGCAAAGTGGTTTATTTAGTCAAGGTCTAAACATCCAGAAAATGTTCCATCCAGAAATCGAACCATGAACCCTACCAGAAAGACTTGTTAGCAGGCTTGATAATACTCCTCAACATCAACAGAGTTCGATGACGTATTCTAGAGCTCAGTATTCTACCCTTGCTTCTTTAGGAGGGAGCGAAAAAATGCTAAGCAAAGAGGCAACGACACACAGTGCGTTGAATGTATGGAGATGCGGGACAAAAATCAAAACTGGAAGATCAAGCCATTTGAGCACCCTGGTATGGAAGGAAAAGTTGTTTCTGTTCAAAAGAGCTACAATTTGCATAAATGACATATAATATAGGCATAATCGCATAACTGTCCCAAGCGCCAATTTCATAATTTTCCAAGAAAAACCTTGCAATTTATACTTTTATTACTCATAATGTTATAAGCAGTTATAAGCAAATATGTCTCTTCTCGCTCGTAGCTGCAAAAGTGACTTATGCGCCCCCAATTAAAAAAAAGATTTTTTTTTTCAATTTTTCGGTTTTTTATATCAAATTTGAATAAAATCTTAGAAACCACATTTTAGATATATTATTTTAAGCATAAACTTGCTCTGGTGTAATGTAAGGTTGAGCCGAGACCACATAGCGTTGCAAGATTTTCGGATTTTTTATCACAAACAACTCATTTTCATACTTGTGCTGGTTAAGGAGTATACCTAAAAATAGTCAAAAATCTCGATTAGTTGCAGGGAGTTGCAGGTGTATCTTTCAGACCCCTAAGAGGACACTCTAAGAAACATGTCTGTGTATGATTTGGGGTGGAACTCGGTGGAATTTTTTTTTGAATCAATAATCAAAGTTATATGTTAGTATTTCATAAGTTTGATTTCATAGCCAACTCAACGTGCCGATTTCTCATATTCAAAGTAAAACTTGGTGTTCTTATCACATCAAATATACTTTACCAATTTTCAGCCATGTTCTCTTTTAGATTTTGATTGAATATTTTGGTTTCAACACTCTCCGTGCTAGTTGAAAGGATTGCTGTAAATATGCGATAAAATCTAGTTTTTCTGCTACTCCGACAACTGTCACTTTCGACGCTTGTTGTGATAGTTTTAGTGCTTTATATAGCTTATAAATACATGATTCAATAACGGATTCTATCTATAAACACTTGTGGATACTTGTTATCCGCCGGATAAAATAATTTGAAATTTGATTTTTGTCTATGGAGCAACGCACTGTGCGACAGCGAACAGAGTAAAAATTCCATCAAAACAGAGTGGCATCATAACTCCCCGAGGACTGTCTTGTTCGGGAGGCACACTCAAGAGTTCTTTTGAAATGTGAGTAAAGGTGAGCATCGCAACAAGAGAGAGAGAGAGAGAGAGAGAGAGAGAGAGAGAGAGAGAGAGAGAGAGAGAGAGAGAGGAGAGAGAGAGAGAGAGAGAGAGAGAGAGAGAGAGAGAGAGAGAGAGGAGAGAGAGAGAGAGAGAGAGAGAGAGAGAGAGAGAGAGAGAGAGAGAGAGAGAGAGAGAGAGAGAGAGAGAGAGAGAGAGAGAGAGAGAGAGAGAGAGAGAGAGAGAGGAGAGAGAGAGAGAGAGAGAAGAGAGAGAGAGAGAGAGAGAGAGAGAGAGAGAGAGAGAGAGAGAGAGAGAGAGAGAGGAGAGAGAGAGAGAGAGAGGAGAGAGAGAGAGAGAGAAGAGAGAGAGAGAGAGATGAGAGAGAGAGAGAGAGAGAGAAGAGAGAGAGAGGAGAGAGAGAGAGAGAGAGAGAGAGAGAGAGAGAGAGAAGAGAGAGAGAGAGAGAGAGAGACGAGAGAGAGAGAGAGAGAGAGAGAGAGAGAGAGAGAGAGAGAGAGAGAGAGAGAGAGAGAGAGAGAGAGAGAGAGAGAGAGAGAGAGAGAGAGAGAGAGAGAGAGAAAGAGAAGAGAGAGAGCAGAGGAGAGAGAGAGAAGAGAGAGAGAGAGAGAGAGAGAGAGAGAGAGAGAGAGAGAGAAGAGAGAGAGAGAAGAGAGAGAGAGAGAGAGAGAGAGAGAGAGAGAGAGAGAGAGAGAGAGAGAGAGAGAGAGTAAATGAAAAAATCTTCACATTTTTTTGCACTCACACTCGAATCGCTAGAGGGTATGTGTTAAAAATTTTGAATTCTGTTTTTTCTCCTCAGAAAAACGGCAAAATCGCCTCATCTTTGCATCGCAGAGGAAGATTCTATCATGCCTGCTTGTTGGCATTTAGGCATTTCACGGCAAAATTCTCTCTCTTTCGCTCTTCAACAAAACCTGAAAACAATGGTGCCAGTACCTGTCAACTTCGACAGGTACTGGCCCTGTTGTATTCAGATTTCCTGAAGGAGGGAGAGAGAGCGAATTTTTGATGACGTCACCGTGCAATGAGCATTAGAACAGTTAAAACCTGGGAGGGATGCACAGATACTACACACGAAATATTGAACAACGTTTGTTTGAACTGCAAGATAACTCCAGCTTGCCAACAACAATCAAGGCAACTTTGGAGAAAATCGCTAGTTTTCTTTTGTTGTGTACTTTCGATCTTTCCTGACAAACATGGAAAAAGGGCCGCAGTTTTCTATGCACTAAATGTTCATTTTCATTGGAAAAAGTAAAACGATGCGTTTCTCAATGCTTTATATTCAATCAAATTGAAAGGTTCTCACGTGACATTACTTGCATTGTGTGCATGAATTGATTTTCATTCGATTTGTGTCACTTTTGATGAAATGCGAAAATGTGTTTAAATCAGTTACGCGCTTTTTCCATGTTAGTCCAATTTTTGAGATCCAATTTTCCGGCTCACTATGACGTGCATAAATTTTGTATTGGTTTCTCCCTCCCAGGTTAAAACATACAAAATACAGAATTTTTCCGTTTTTGTCACGTACCGATTTCTTCCACAAATTATTCCGGTTTTTTTTTATCAAAACACAAAAATTGAAATTTTTGTATTATTGCTTACAATGTCTATTTAAGACTTATTTTGACGCAAGGTAACCAAATGGCTCGGTAATTTAGTTGGTAAAGCGCTCATCTTGCATACAAGAGTCTCTGGATCCTCGTGGTCAACTGTTTCGTATTCTTAGGGCCCTACTTTATAAGTCGAGTCGACCATAAACGACTCGACTGGAGTCACTGTCGACAAAAATTTTTGCTCGGCTCGGCTCTGTCACTCGAGTTTATCGACAGTTGTCTCTATGTAACTGGATTACTAAAGGCGTATTCACAAGACGTTTCAAATCAGCTGATCGGGATGCTCTTTGAAAGTTCTCCTATGGAGATGACGGACCTGTCACATGAAAAGGCCTATGGGAGTCGACGGGTGACATCTGAAATATGCATGCTTACTTTGATTGACAATGACTACAGACGAGTCACATGAATTTGCTCGATTTACAAAATAGACCCCTTAGTCCAGCAATTATTGTTTGTACACTAGGACACTGAGGGATCCTAAAATATCCTCAATGGTACGGCACTGGGACAAGTTGGTCGGGTGCCTTTTTTTCGGTACGTACGGCTTTTCATAAAACCGTACAACACGCTCGTGCATGCTGTTTCGACGCCTTCTTCGATTGAACTGATAGCACCCGAGCGAAAAGAAACATGCCACCCATTTTCAGAGAGTGCAGAGAATAATTTTCCTGGAGAGAAAAATAATACGCTCTTCACTTTAATTACAGAAATGCATTTAAATCATTCTCAATTTGTACTGAACGAACACCCGTTAGACTTCCAACATTTTTCAGTTGAAAAATTATCTTAGTCACGATTTGAATACAGCAAAATGTTTATTTTTAACAATATATATTTGATATAATTTTGAGTGATCAAAACCATGTCTCAGTACTGAGATAATATCGGTTCAATGTAACTTGGAAGTAATTGGTAAACATATACACAAGAACAGAATTACACGCACGCTTCGAAGTCGCCTTTCCACTTCTTAATTAGTAATGTAATACATAGTCGACCATGGAACAGGATGACGACGCCTCCGTAGTCTGTGTCCTGACACATGCGTTCACATTTCCCACCATCATCAGGAACACGCAAAATGCGATGGAACCAACGTTAGAGCACCGACATTGGCGAACATTATTAAAAACTTTCACACATCCTACAAGCCATCCTTAGCACGAGTATAACATCCTTCTTGGTCGTCGTCGTTGGACTTGTAGGTGTGAGCGACCAGAGATAGACATCTCGACCAGTGCGGTAAAATGACAGCAAAATGAGCAGCGTGATCCTACGGAAAATGAGTTTCTCATTGGTACAAGAAGTCGGAAAGAGTTCGTTAGATACATCCTCCCTCCGCCACAAGCTTACATACCCCCACCCAAGAGCATGTCCTCGCAAGGGCGAAAAAGGATTATTAAGGTTTCTGTTACTCGATGTCGTTCGCTGTTATCCTACCTTTTCGCATTCTGGTCGCAGAGCAGAACGACGATGGACATTAATTTGAGAGTTAATAAAGCGATTTTCGTTTCCGTTTTTCAACCTTCCTGGCAGGGTTGATAATGGGATTCCTATTTTTTTTTTCCTGCTCCGGTTCCGGGCAGGTTAAGCACCTTGAAGCGGCCCAATTAGGGCGCACTCGACCGGGCCCCTTTTTTGTGATTACGAGTACGAAGGATGCGATTCAGTTCCGTAATTTGAGAAATTTTGTAAAACGTCATTCAAACGGCGCTCGGTAAAGTCACCAGGTCCCAGAAGTCGAGGTAAAACAGACATTAATTTAGCTATATCTTACTTTACCGCAGAGCGTATCTCCGTTTTTATTACCCCATTATGATGAAGTATATCGATGCGTGGAAGCAATTTTCCGTATCATGCGGAAGTATCATAATCACCTGGCAATGGAGCCACACACACGCGAGCGGTTTTATCTCGCATCCTCCATGCAATCGTAAAAAGCTGTCCCAATAAAGCTAAACTTTGGCGATAATCAAGACCCTGAACATGTCGAATTTATCGCTTCATTTATCGGCTGCCATGCGTCTCCATCGTGATAGTGGTTATAAAAAAAAAGTGCGGAAAAGCTACAAATTGGCACGGTTTCAAATCACTTTCGCCAAAAATACCCCAACTGAGCAATGGATGGTAACCGATGCCAAGTTTGTTACGTTATAAACTCTCGTTTACTGCAGCTTGCGCTTTCTGCCCAAGAAGGGACCAACCATGAGGATGTTTTTCGATCGATACAAAAAGCTTCCAGAAAATGGAAAACCCGTTGTTGCCGAGTGGCAAGTATAGCTAGAAGCACTAGACTTCTCAGAATCCTTGGCTCGGGATAAATGTTGTAGCTGTCATGGCCATCTGATTCCTGGTGGCACTCATGGGTGTGGTCAGATGAGGGCATGGGGACCGATGCTTCCCCCCCCTGGCCGATGAAATAAACGGTTTTGCTACAGAATCTAATCTGCTAATTAATTTTCTCCAAAATGTTCAACATCGTTTATACTAATAATATAATTGCGTCATAATTGCGTCAATGATTCCATTAAGTATTCGTCCTAAGATTTCCTCACAGGAATTCTTTTACACATAGTTTAGTACATTTTTCAGATATTTCCTCTTAAACTCGTTCAGGAATTACACATTCTTGATTGAATGGAACCTGGGGCTCGCCGCAAAATGCGTCTTCAGAAACCGTTCAGAAATCTTCCAAGAATTCTGTTATAGATTACGACGAAAACTTATCTAATTATCGTTACAAACATTGTTCCAAAAATCACATTTGCTTTCAGAGTTTCACAGCAAATAAACCATGAAGTTTACAAAGGTACTTAAGAAAAACCGGGTTAGTTCATCTAAACAAGAAAATATCATACAGGTCGGACAGATCTTCTAAGGACAACTTTTGACTTTGTCAAAGCGTTTAGCAAAAAGATTGCTTAGAGATTCTAGAAAGTAGTTTGATAAATCCATCAGGAATACCTTCGAAGATTGTTGCAGGATTGCTTCATGGAACATAAAAAAAAACAAAGATTAGACCATAAATTTTACTAAGGATTGCTTCAAGCGCAGGGAGTCCCAAGAGATCTCTACAGGGATTTCTTCAAGAAGGTTTTGAATTCCTCTAATCATTAAACCTCAGATTCATTCAGTTTCTTACATAACCTTAAGATTTTCGGTATTACTTAAAATTTCTCTAGAAATATGACAGAATAATTCAAATAATGTGTAATTTCTATCCATTTATTCCGTTTATAAGTTTCCAGTTGTTTCACCAGACATGTTTCCAAGAATGTTTAAAAACTCTGACAAGAACTTAATAAAAACGACCAGAAATTCTTACGGAAATTTCTTAAATCAACCGGAGTTTTCTCTAAGAGTATATTAGCATAATATTAAAATTCCTCCAATAATTAATCTTCGAATTTGTTCAGTTACTAAACTTAAGTAGATTTCAGGTTTTACTTGAAATTTCTCCCGAAATGTCTTGTTTTTTTTTTCATAAATTACTCCAACGTTTCACAAGACATTTTATCATGAATGATTACACGGATAGAAAATCCATATTTGAATATGTTTTGACTTATTTTTGAGTTCATTTCATTCATTCCTCAGCCAGAGGGCAGAGAGTAAAACACCCCGTAAGCCGAACCTTAGTGCGTTGCCTCGAAATTGAGTTAGTGACAAAGTGGGGGACGGACCTGGTGTAGTGGTTAGAACACTCGCCTCTCATGCCGAGGACCTGGGATCGAATCCCATCCCCGACATAGTCACTTATGACGTAAAAAGTTATAGTGACGATTTCCTTCGGAAGGGAAGTAAAGCCGTTGGTCCCGAGATGAACTAGCCCAGGGCTAAAAATCTCGTTAATAAAGTCAAACCAACCAACTTAGTGACAAAGTGCTGAACGTTGAGTGCCGGTTTAGTGACAAAAAAAAACAGTAGGTATTTTTTCGCCTAGCAATAAATAAAAACAACTTCATCCTCATTGACTCACAATTAAGTACACGCACGAACCCACCGAGTTGAGTTGATTTTCAACAAGATTTTTTTTTCAGTCATATAATTCAAAGGACTATTATTTGTCTAATTATATAATTTGTCGAATTGAATTAATCCAGTAGTTTTAAGGGATTCCTCCAATAGGTTTTAAGATTTTTTTTAAATTTCAAACAGAAATTCCTATAAGAGTACTTTTGAAACCGTTTGCCAGATTCTTCAAAGAATTCATTCAGTAATTGCTTTGAGTTATACCTAAACTGCAGCTTACCTAAAAATGCCACCGAGAAAGACTGCAAGATTTTCTCTGAAGAATCCTGAGAAAGTTCGTCTAACAATAGACCAATGCACGAGTTCACTAATTTGACGTTTGAGCGGTGCCAAATTCACTCGTTGCCATAGTCACGTAAATAACACGGCACCGCTCAAACGTCAACGAGTGAACGCGTGCATCTGTCCATTACTTCTCGGACGATACAAATATTGTACCCCATTTGGCATAAAGTCGTTTGGCATAAGGTCGTTTGGCATAAAGCCGTTTGGAATAAAGTCGTTTTGGCATAATGGTCGTCCCAGACAACCAAAATGTACGTATAACGAAATCACCTGGAGGCTTTATATGTGCAAAATTTCACTTATTAGATATCGCGAAAAGGCCTTCTACGTGCAAAAGTGGAGGCGATATGCGTGCATATATTATGTGATGAATAATAACATACAATGCGAGTGTATAAATATTCTACCGAATCAACCTGTGATCTTTTGCGACTTAGCTTATGATAACAAATGTTGATTTGACAGCTGCTACGGATTGATGCGACTTGCTTTGTACGAGTGTACGAGACGAAACAAAATGTATAAATGAACTCAGAAAAGAAGTGTTTTATGCGAGGAAACTCATCAAACTGACGAGTTTATCCACGGTGTTTTGCGGGTTTGATGTAATTAGTATGAATAAACGAGTTGTAACGTGAACTTTCATGCGATTTCTGGTTGTCTGGGGTTTGGCATAATGGCCGTTTGGCATAATGATTGATTTAGAATCAATATCAGCATTTTTTTAAGCTTTTACCGAGATCAACACCACCGAGCCTATAGCAAAAATGTTTGCTATGTCCTCAACAAGTGTTCGTTTAGAGATTTTCCAAGCTATGAATGTCAAAAATTGTTGTGACATTAGAGAGCATTACTAAATAAAACTCGTGACGGGTCTGATGGAAGATCTTCTGGGAATAATAATTTTCTCTACATCATATTTACATATTTGAAAATAGAAAATTGGCAAAGGAAGTTTCCAGATATTAATAAAGGGAACGCTCATAGAATATTTCGGTGCAGATCAAGCTCTGTCCCAGTTAGGACTTAACACTTGATGAAAATTACTTGATAAAAGAAGGGAAAATTTATTTGCAAAGTACTAGAAGCTCTAATCCAAAGATCTATTACTGCAGCATAATGCAAAAATAACCTATGAACGAGAGCAGATTATTTTTCGTTTAAAATGTTTAAGGCTCTAATGCAAAAAAAATCTTCTCACAGCATAACTTAACTGAACAACACATTTTTAAAAGAAAATATTAGTGGCAAAACTTTTCAACGATTCAATAAAAATTTTAATTTCGGAAGTGTTGATGTACACACAGTCTTTTATCGAAAGAAGGGAAAATCTGTGATTGAGATAATATTTTTCCAGCATATCTCGAAAAGAGATCATACGTTTGCAAAAAATATGTTGAATATTGGCAGATTCTAAAGTTATTATCATTATAACAGCATGTCTTGTAAGAATTGATAAAACAGCTAAATATAAAAATGGTTAACATTTACCTGTACGAAATAGTAGTTTTAAACAGTGTAAATATAAAGAACAGCCTATGTTTAAAAGAAGGCAATATTTATAATTAAACTAGTTGGAGATTGGACGCCCAAATTTATAAATAAATAAAACGAAAAGACATCAAAAATTGCGTTCAGAATCATCGAAGTGATTGTGCTACTTTTCCCTGAATGTCTTTTCTCCGAATGTCGGTTCCCCGAATTCCAGTTCCTCGAATGGCGCTCTACCCCGAATGCCATTTCCCTGAAAAATGGTGCAGAAAGAACGATAAGCAATCAGAAGAAGGAATTATTCTGCCATTCTCGGCTCAATGTTGGCAAAAATGGTGAGGACGTTAATACTCGAAAGAACCGCCAATTAAATAAAGAAGGGTGCATATTAGATGAGTAGTTCGTTTACCACCCTGAAATGTATAAAGTTACGACAGTTATGAGTGCTAAAACTTTTCGGGGAAATGGGCTAATCGGGGAAACGGGATATTTGGTGAACTGGCGTTCGGGGAAAAGTAGCACATCCCATCGAAGCAACTACAGCTATCGATTTCTCTAATCGCTGATAACTTCAGCAGACCAATGTTATCGAATGCCGCCCTTTTGTCAGTTGGAAACAATTAAATATTTAAAAAATATAGCTTCAAAGAACAGCCTATGTATAAAAGAAGGAGTAATTTATACCTACAATTATGGTTACATCATATTTAAAAAAAAAAACAGAGAACGTATTTTTTTGCGAAATATATCAAAATCTTCAGTGCAAAAAATAATTCCAATACGAAACTCAAAAGAAGAATTAATATCTGAATGAAGGGTAATTTCCGGATAAATAATAAAATACTATTGGCAATAACTTTCCTAATATGCTTTAGTTTATTCAAGAGCATATGATTGTGGAATAAAGTATCATTTTGTGTCAATTGACTCCAAAACAAGTCATCTTATAAAAATCTTGGTTTCAGACTCATTATGCCAAACGACTATTATACCAAACGACCATTATGCCAAAAGACCATTATGCCAAACGACTTTATGCCAAACGGCTTTATGCCAAACGACTTTATGCCAAATGACCTACCACCCGATACAAATAGTTACATCAGGAATTATAACAAGGGGCCACTCATGAATTATGTAAGATTTGTGATTTCTTATGCGCCATACTTTTTTTTTTATTCATACGAAGGTAATGACAGCCCCCAATGATTATTCCTAAAAGAATTCCTAATCAAATTCCTGAAGGAGTTTTTAAAAGAATTTCTAACTCTAATTAAAAGAAAAAAAAAGACAGTTGGATTTTTTTATATCCAAAGAAACATTCTTAGGGTATCTCAAAAAACAAGTTTAATTAATTCAAGAAGACTTGAAAAATAAAATAAATTTATTTCCTGGAAAACAAAAACTTTGACAGTATCCTTTGTATAATCCCGAACCCCGGGTGAAATTTCAAGGAAATTTTTGAGGAATGTCTGTGTTATAAGTGGAATCAAGAGACAAAAATAAGTGGAGTGCTTAAAACATATCTTGACCATTTTTGAAATCCTTGCGAATAATCTGTATAAAGCTCATAAGTTCATGCTTGCTTTTTTGAAGGCAATAGGGTTTCGATCTACTTCGCATGCGTTTTTTTCCTCGTATTAAACTTGAAATGTTCCAATACGGCGGATATTTAAATTTACCTAAAATAGATATCAATTTTCCAAGTGTAATTTTGTGAAAGCTGTTATGGTTCGTCTACTGGTACATAATAAATGTAATGAGACTACTGTATTTCGATAAATAACTTCAGTTCGATTATCATGATTGATCGATCACAATGGATTGTGCTTATATGTTTGGGCTGTATTTGATGGCACCAATGAATTTTAAAGGAAATCCACACATTTCATCATGCTGTAGGAATTGAGATCTAAATATTCTAGTAGACCATTTTTATTATAACGTTGAAGCGTTGTACTTTGACCATTCACTATATCACAGTGAGCCGTTAGTGAATTTGAATTGAATTACTTTTTATTGAAGGGATTTTCTGTCGTGGGCAGGTTCATCCCCAGTGAACCGTTAGCTGTGAGACGAATCAAAACTGATTGTGACCAAAATGGAAATGGATACGACGAATATAGGCAACAGTAACAAATAATTGCATTGCATTATTTCCAACGATCATGAATTATCAAAATCTTGTTGCACAATACGAAAGCCTTCTAGGGAAAGAATTGTTTGGCAACGATTTGTATCAGCATCATTCACTGCAAAACAGTGAAAATTGTAGGTACTTACTGGTCAAAGCTTGATACGATTGAAATCACATCATCCTATTGAAAGTTGAATAAATTGATCTGCTGGTTGAGTGAACCAGGAGGTATTTTTCGCATGACAGCAAATAACAACTACTCCATCCCTATCAACTCAAAATTAGGTTAACGCACAACCCGCCGAATTGAGTTGAATGAACTCACGTTTGAGTATTTCATTTTTTCCGTGTAAGAATTCTTACTGAAGTTTCACTAAGGACTCTTCAATAAAATCATCTAGATATTCTTACGGAAAAAATCCAAAACCTAATGTAGATTTTTTGCCGAGGAGTTCCTTTTCTGGTAGTCTCAAAATAATAAGAATATCTTGATTTTTAACTAGCATTCTAAAAAAAAGTATGTCCAAAATTTTATGCATAGATTTATTGGAAAAATCCAATGTTTTAAGGGATTCCTTCAATATTCAAAGAAAATGGCGCATCGGGTGACCAGAACATTTAGTTCGGAATCTCGCCACCCGACAGGATGCGCAGAAAATTTTAACTAAGTAGATGAAAAAACCGAATTTAGTACTATACCATTTAATTCCACTAGAGTTTGTATCCTTCGACAGATACGCGTATTTCGACCTCAACTGTAAGGCCGTCTTCAGTGTCGTGTACTAGACTCGACTACACGACACTGAAGACGGCCTTACAGTTGAGGTCGAAATATGCGTATCTGTCAAAGGATAGAGCCGAGATTCCGAACTAAATGTTCTGGTCATCGGGTGCGCCCTATTTTTTGGATTTTTTTTTCGAAGACACCATGCCAATAAAAACACGTTTTCACAAGCTACTGAATTTTGAACATTCGTCCCACTATGCAGTAGTTGCTTTGGGTTTTACTGCAGTGGCTGATCTAATAATACCTCCTTGAAATCCTCCAAGATTCACTCTGAGGAGTCCTGGAGATGTTCATCAAACAATTTCTCGGACTCTATAAATAGTTACCGTTACTTTCGATTTCGGGGACTTCTTTAAATACAGTCAAATCTCCATGAGTCGATATCAGAAGGGACCATCGACTTATGGAAATATCGAGTCATGCAACAGAAAAGCTGTGGAAATCAGTATGAGGGGACTTGGGAGGGAAGCACAGATACTATACACGAAATATGACACAACTCTTTTCCGAATTAAGGGCGTAATAAGGGTGTAAGTCGTATGATGGATTTCTCCTCATCGATCCTCTCTTCTGCGAATGAAGGTGACAAGATGCAAATTTTTTAGCAGTTTTTCAGTTCAGGATGCTAGGCACCGATCTTGCATCCTGAGAAGAAAAATTCCCAAAAAACTTGCATCTTGTCACCTTTATTCACAGAAAAGAGGATCGATGAAGAGAAATCGATCATGTGACTTATGCCCTTATTCTAGCACACGCTTGATATTCGATCAAATTAAAAGATGCTATCGTGGCATTGCTTTTGGGTGCGCAGGAATTGATTTTCAACCGATTGTTGTCAACTTTGTTGAAATGCAAAAATATGTTTTGATCAATGAAAAAGCGCGTGCTTTTGTCATGTTTTTCCATTCTCCATTCTGGACAGTTCGTGACAGTTCGTTCTCCATTCCGACAGTTCGTGACAGCAGAATCTCGGCTCACTATGACGTACGCAAATTTTGTATCGGTTTCTCCCTCCCAGGAGGGTACCATCACAATACTATGTTTTTAGTATGGTTCCAAGAATCGATATCGAGTCACGGAACATCGACAAATGGAGGTTTCAATGTATTCACGTTTTGAATGTAAGTGCAGCATAAATTTTACTCCGATCAATTTTGTGTCTTTAGCACTTTAGCACTTATACTTAGTAGGCTGTACTTCAAATGAAATTTCTTTTTAGTTATAGGAATTAATGTTCTACACAGTGATGCATTTTGAACTGAACGCGAGCCAAAAGTGAACGGATCCCGAGCCAAATTTGCACGAGAACGCAGTAGTCAATGAACTTGCGAGCAAGAGCATGTCGTTCCTCAAGAACGGCTCGTTCAGTTGGCAATTATGATCGGAGCTCTCGCTTGGGAAACAATTGAGTGAATCACCGTAAACTTCCATGAAGGGAACAAACATACAGCTCTTGATATTATGCATATAAAAAAAAAAGCTCTGGCATAATTTTTTGTCGTAAACCAGTCAAGATTTATTGGGTTCAGTTTTTGGCTCGCACGGGTTCATATTTTTGAACTGAACAAGCCTACTTGATTGCTGCGTTCAACAAATTGAACTAGAACGCGAACTGAACGCGTTCAAATGCATCACTGGTTCTACAGACTGATCACATGTCGTGCAAATAACTCTGAGAATCAGAACGAATGAGGAATAACATGTTTTGTTGAAAAGTGTTACACATGTAACATTTTTTATAGCTTTATAAGGCTGATACAAATATTAATTTTCTTTTATGTCCGAGACCACTTGGAAGGTACGAGGGGGGAATAAAAATAAAAAAGGAACAAAAAAAATAAAAATGGGAACAAATTTTATTTTTTCGAATTTTTATTTTTAACGATACTTGTTAAACTTTTTTCAATCGTCATCTGGATCATTCTTTTACCTGATTTTTATTTTAAAAATTTAAAAAACCTAACTGATGTCAAAAAAAATTGTGAATCTTTTTTTTTCTCCCCTTCAAAATTTTCGGATTTTTGAAGGGGGAGGGGGGTGACATAAAAGAAAATTAATATTTGTATCAGCCTAATTTTTTAAATTGTGTTTATCAATGAAAAATATCCAAAAACATCACAATGGATGATAATCATCATAAGTTTGAAAATAATGAGAAAAAAAAAATCATTTTACCACCGAATTGTTTTGATTTCTAAAAGTATCCAACGAATGACACATTTTTTGCGATAATAATGACATTTTTAACAACTACCGAAAAGCTAAACATTACATATAATTTGCAATTGGATTAGATGGACAAATTGATGTGAAGATTTGCGAAAAAGTTACACGTCTTCTCAGTGAGAATCGAACTCACGACTCCCCGATCTCTAGTTGGGGCGCGTTAACCACTACGCCATGAGAGGACTCATGAACGCAGAAGTTAACCTGAATTCGATTTCAGCTCAATAATCACGTGGTCCTCTTTCGCAAAGTGCACCTCTTTCGGAAGAATTAGATGCCCATCCAAACACAACGCTTTCTATATATATCCAATGCCTAGCCCGAGAGCGCATTGTTTTTTAGGTATAGGAATAGCACACTACACTAGCCAGCAACTGCGCTGGCTGAGGTTTCTATTGTGTGGGCTTCCAATCCAATTGCAAATTATATGTAATGTTTAGCTTTTCGGTAGTTGTTAAACTTCCACTCGGCTGGTTGGCCGTAAACCACGATTCATAATTAAAACAAGTATTTATCGAGCAACGGACTCATGTTCCGTAACCGGTCGTTTGAGAACGTCGCGACCCATTGGAAGCCCACACAATAGAAACCTCAGCCAACGCAGTTGCTGGCTAGTGTAGTGTGCTATTCCTATACCTAAAAAACAATGCGCTCTCGGGCTAGGCATTGGATATATATAGAAAGCGTTGTGTTTGGATGGGCATCTAATTCTTCTGAAAGAGGTGCACTTTGCGAAAGAGGACCACGTGATTATTGAGCTGAAATCGAATTCAGGTTAACTTCTGCGTTCATGAGTCCTCTCATGGCGTAGTGGTTAACGCGCCCCAACTGGAGATCGGGGAGTCGTGAGTTCGATTCTCACTGAGAAGACGTGTAACTTTTTCGCAAATCTTCACATCAATTTGTCCATCTAATCCAATTGCAAATTATATGTAATGTTTAGCTTTTCGGTAGTTGTTAAACTTCCACTCGGCTGGTTGGCCGTAAACCACGATTCATAATTAAAACAAGTAATGACATTTTTATTTCTGAATGGATTCACCTCATATTTTGCCCATTTTTTGCTTTGCGTGTATCACTGGTGTGACAAGCTAAAGCGAGGGTTGGCCCATCTCGCCATATTTTTTCTCATTTGTTACGTACATATACAACTTATATACATGCAAGAATCATCGAAATCTATCCATAATTTTTAGAGTTACAAATCATCATAGCTGAAGAATATCGAAATATTTGACACTTGAGTTGCAGAACGCAAAACCAATTGCACTGCGATTCAAGGGACCATCGAGGTAGCCATGAAACCCAATTTTCACTATGGTTCTCTAACTCGATATCTAGTAAAGGAGAGTTAACTATATGAAAACATCCTTAGGATATTCCAAGAAAAAAATAATGATTTTTAATTTTAATAATAATTCCAATACATCATAGTTATAATCAAGGAAGCGTCGTAAGAATTTATAATAGATAATTCTTGGAGGCACTGTATGCTGAATTCAATTCCATATATTATTATACAGTCATGTACCAGGACCACATATAGATCCCGTGTCCCGAATAGGCTTGTTTATAAGAACCATCAGACCTTTTCCAATAAAAAATGGTCTAAGCCCTTACCTGAAAATCAGCCTAGAAATACATCTAGGCCTTATTTCAGAATCTCCAAGAAGTCAGAATCATCATATGGAAGTGTGATGATGATGTCAAAAATGCTTATTTCATCTTTACTTTTGTAGACGTCCCCCCAACCTGACGGAAATCCTGTCTCCGCCTATGGTTGCACTGTTACATTTTCCCCGGAGATGCCCGTCACAAATCGAGAATTGATTACCAAAACTAGGCAACTACCGCTTCTCAATTATTCAAAATTCAACGGATACCTGCCATGTTCCACGTTTAGGCAGGACCATACCTACCCATACCTCATAGAGTAGCTAGTGGTTGGCGTGGCAAGGTTCTGTTTTTCCCGGCAAATTGCCACCGTGTGGGAATATACAGTGCATCCCAGTCAGTGAACTGGGTTTTCCTTTCCCAAATCCATGGCTGCCGCCATGTGACTTTTCCGTTTTTCGTGCTTGGCAACGTTCGCGAACCAGAATTTTGACCGTCTCCGTCACTGGTGTTGTAAAGTTGCAAATTATGTATATGCACTCGGTTCTGTCGTTTGCCACACTCTGGCTTTCTTTGTAAACGTATGCTTGGAGCAGAAAAAGAGCACCGCCCTCCATCATAGCTGCCCCGAGCAGGCCAGAACCATTTCCGTATATTCTACTGGCGCATAATGGCTCGGGCCAACAAACTTCTCATGCCGTCCGCTGTCTGCTTCCTGGTTCTAATGGTAGCTTAAGACAGGCCGCCATTCTGTAACCGAACGACGACTCTGCAGAAGTTACATCGCGGCTCTATGGGGCTGTTCTCGAGCTGCCTGCAAATCTTCAGGGAGAATAAGTGTAGAACAAGCAAACGTGCACGACAGGGTATTTCTCCAAATGTATTATACAGCTCAAATTTCAGAGCTTGATGGGGAAATAAGTGGATGTGTGGTACAACATAAATAACTTTCAATACCTAATTATATAGGGGAATGCAGAATTACCGTAAAAAAGCCGTTGATGGATCTACCAACTTATCTTTTTCCTATTTCTTCCTGTATGCATTATATTTCAACTGAGTTATACTTTGTATCTACATCTTGTACCTAAAGAACAGACTGAAGTTAAGAATTGTACAAACGTATACTTTACGGAATTCATTCGATTTTGTTCGAAATATACTTATTCAAATTCCAAAAAACGGTTCATTAATGGTAAATTCAATGTCAAAATATGATTTCCAATAGATATCTATTCGAAGATATCATTTTCTAAGTATTATTAAAAACTTTAATGGTGTTTGTCATGTTTGATTTGACTGAAAGCACTTTTGAAGGTGATTTTTTCTTTAAATTCTGTACCTAATTTAATAAAATCATATTCACGTTCTATATTATAAATGTTAAGGTGAAGATGAATCGCAGCCAAACCTCAAATTTTCTAGAGCACAAAAACTGGAGAACCAAACATCCGTTTAAGGTGAAAACTTAATCGACTGGTCACTAACTGGTGGTGACCAATCGAATAAGTTTTCATCTCAAATGGGTGTTCGATTCTCCAGATTTGCGCTCTTGAAAATTTGAGGTTTGACTTCGATTTATCTTCACCTTAATTTAACATTCTCCAATAGTGTTCTAACTGCAATAATGCCAAACAATAGTTAAGTTGTGAATTTTTATGTGTTTATTTACCCTCTATCTATGTGTTTATTTACCCCAATACCAAAAACCAACTTTCGAATGTATGAAAATTTATTGGTGCATTCAAAATGAATCTCTCTGCAATCTTCTATCTATTATTTTATCTGAACCACTTTGTAAAACACCAAGAAGAACGTTATCCTCGTGTTAAGGATTGCTTGTAGGATGTGTGAAAGTTTTTAATAATGTTCGCCAATGTCGGTGCTGACGTTAGAGCTTCATCGCATTTTCCGTGTTCCTGTTGGTTGTCGTCCGACCCAACGATGATGGTGGGAAATGTGAACGCATGTATCAGAACACAGACTAAGGACGGCGGCGTCGTCATACTGTTTCACATGGTCCCATGGCTAAGTATTACATTACTAATTAATAAGTGGAAAGTGCGAGTTCGGAGCGTGCGTTTCAGATTCTAGGTACCGTAATTTCGGGTGAAATTGATCACTTTTAAAGGTTTTTCTTGTCTAATTTCTATAATGTTGACAATGCCAAACAACTGAATGCAGGAAAACAAGTATGTAGGTGAGCCTCATTGACTCAAGTACCGAAATTTTCCAACAAATGTAATTTTAGTGCTAAAAAATATGTCCAAAATAAAAAATCGGGAGATCTCATTTCGGGGTGAAATTGATCACTTATCAATGCCATTATAGTTAGTTTTCAAAACAACTTTACATAATAAATTTGAGCTCCCTGAATTCGAATATGCTTGCTAAATTCTTAACAATACAATATTTATAGAAATAATGAATGTTTAAATTTCAAGAATAACGCAGAAAACGCCTAAATGTATGCAATTTCCTAAGGAATGTCTTGATATATTACAGAAATTCAATTATTTCAACCAAATCAACGAATTGGTACGAGTTTTGGTTATGAAATCTAGTTTGGGGATATATCTTTAGTATCCTCACAAACTGTCAGAATTATACCATGTCCAAATCCTTGTCTAGAACTAGAAGTTTATTGATGTTTGTCAACACTGCACCGTACAAGATTTTGAAATTTTACATTATTTTCATATAAATAAACATTTTTGAACGCAAAAAACTTCACAACACACAATTTGGACATACTTACGACAAACAACGTTCATTCACTGCATGTTACATTGATATTTGTGCTCCATTAGGAAGAAATAAAATCGAGTGACACAGTGATCAATTTCACCCTACTGATCAATTTAACCCGAATTCACGGTACCTATACCATGACTTGGTTTCCGACAGACCAATACTGAAACAATGTTATCTCAGATCTCTGGTCCTTTTCAGTATATAATCTAATTTTTAGTAGTAACATCCTAGGCGCAATTAGCTCAGCATTTTTAAGGTTCATTGAATCCTGGTGAGCGGTTCTTCTTTTTCTTCTTTTTCTACTTCTTGGGATTACGTCCTCACTAGGACAGAACCTGCTACTCAACTTAGTGTTCTTATGAACACTTCCACAGTTATCAACTGAGAGCTTTCTTTGCCAATGTTGCCATTTTCGCATTCGTATATCGTATGGCAGGTACGATTATAGAGTAAAGTGGGGCAAAAGTTTCTTTTAAAGATTTCTAGCTCAATTTAAAACAAAACTTATAAATGTCATGGTGGTTCGAATGCTATTCAAGTAAAAGACTTTCGCTTCAAATATCATAAAAATCGATTGGGATTTGAAAAAGCTATGGCTATTTGTTGTTTTTCGACGTGAATATTGTAATTTTTGGTCAAACTTCCATGGCAGTGATTCAATTGAAGATAAAATCTTTTTTGATATATTATGTAACGGCGTTTCTAGGCCTATAACAAAAATGTTTGAAGTTGTATTAGTTTTTGCATAAATGCTTGGAAACAGTTTTTGGCCCATAGTGGGGAAAAAGTTCGAATCAGCGGGGCAAAAGTTCGACCCATATATAATCTCACGGAAAAGTTTGCAAATTGCCTGAAATCACCATATTATCTTGAAATTTTGCTAAATTTGACTGCTTGTGCGAAAAATGTCACCAAAATTTTACATTACCACTTAGTTTTGCGAAAAACTGCTGTTTTTGAGTATATTACAGTTAACCCTGTTTTGGGCAATTTATTTATGAAAATTGAGTGTGTATTTTCCGGCAAACTTAAGTTTACGGCTAGTGTAAAGTATGCCTGTCATAAAACGATCGATATTTTGTGTTTTAGCCAGCTAACTTTTGCCCCACACTAGATTCGAACTCTTACCCCACCGGTGGGGCAAAAGTTCGTTTAAGACAATCAATTTTGAAACTGTTATAACTAAAAATGGGTAATTATTTTGACACAAGTTTGTCCAGCAAAATTATAGCCAATATGTTGAAGGTTTACTGTATGGTATTTGTTTTGTTTCAACTGCTATTGTTTTCTAGGAAACTTTGATTATATCACTAAGGTCGAACTTACGAACCTTACTCTACTCTATGCCCAGGGAAGTCAAGGAAATTCCCGTTACGAAAAGATCCTGGATCGACCGGGAATCGAACCCAGACACCTTCAGCATGGCATTGCTTTGTAGCCGCAGATTCTAACCACTCGGCTAAGGAAGGCCCCAAGTGGTAAGTGGTTCTTCCCAGTATATTTTTTCAAAAAGCATAAAGTGAGGCAAAATTTCGGCTGCACAAAAGTCTATTTTTACCTTGTTAACACTCTGCATCCTATACTGTCTTTGAAGAACTTGTTTGTTGGCCTGATATTAAAAAAAAATACATTATATTTCGAGTTTTATTCACCATGTGGCACTGTAGCATGATCAAATGCCACTTTTAGCGGCTACTGAAATGTTGATTACTTTTAGTAGTGACAAACTTACCGTCTTGGAAATAGTTAGCCAGCGCTAATTGAAAAAGCTGCAGCTAGACCACGACTTCATTTTGTGTAACAATGCGTTAGTCTTAAGACTCTTTTCACACCTGACCCTTTAGTTCGTCTAACAAACTCTATTATCGTATATAAAGCGTAGGTGTAAATCCCCCTCCTGTGACAATCATAGAGATGCAGAGGTGATCTCGGTCTTTAGTAACAGTGATTGTCACACTAACATTCCTTCCCCGATGACCGTAAGGACGTGGCCGGCGCCGTTATTGACTTTTTGAAAATTGAACTCTCGAATTGTGCACAATGGTTCGCTAGTCTCAAGCCCCATTCATTGGTTCTCTGTGCAATTTCGATTGTGCTGGTCAATCACGGAGTAGCAACTACGAATTGTACGGTCATCTATGCTTATGCTTATGCTTATGCTTATTTTACCTCGATTTTATGGAAACCCAAATTTCTTGTTTTATTTTATAATGTTTAACCAATTCTAATCACGCGTTTTGTAAAGAAAACATTTTTAAGAGGTTTTCTATTGAGTGCGCTAAGCTAATAAAGTGGTGGGATCCAGCTTGTTACAAAAAAAACAATAAATGTACAAAAAACCTCTTGTAAGATCCGAAGGTTTAGGATAAACCTGTGACTTACTTCGCCGGGCACTTATTTTCGCTATGGAAAACCTTCGTACTTCTTCACTGAAGGATTTCATACCAATCACACGTCGTAAAACTTTTATATTTAATTTACGAAATTTTATGAAATTTCCTCAACGACCGCGTATAATTGAGAACGATAACAAAGTTCAATCCGTCCTACTAAGAAAAAAAAAGCTTGTGCGCATCAATGTGTGCGCGATGGTCAGTGTAAAAAACGGTTCCTTTGATTGTATTGTTTTCGCTGCACTGTGAGCAGCTGTCATGATTGTTCGGTTAAAAGGAATCGTGTTTATATGTTTGAGCTGAGTTTTGATGGCGAATAATGAATTTTCAAGGAAATTAATATATTTCGTCATGCTGAAGGAATGGAGGAAGATACCAGTAGAAGTAGAAGTATAATGTCCACTGAAGAACCTAAAATTTCAAAAATTACCAAGAACTCAAAAGTGTTTGTACAACTAATATTGCATATTGGGTAAATGGTCAGAAAAAAACTGATAAAAATTCCATTGCTACTACATTCCAAACTCATGCATAATCTCAATGTGACTGTTTTGCGGATATATTTAGCAAAACAACTTGGTATTTTTTTTTTTTCGAATTTTCTAGAACAATCTCACAGATTTCAGTAAGTTGATTGAAAGTATTCATCATTTAATAACTCTCCCGGCATTAACTTGAAATTGTCAAAAAAAAAAGTCAAATGTAACAAATATGCAGTTATGGGCAGAATCACTGTGAGATAATTTCACACTGTAGTCTCATTTGACGGTAATACTACAGGATGTAAATTACTGGGTACAACGTTCATAAATTTTCGTGCTTCAATTTCAACATAATGTATATTTTGGATAGGATTTCTCAAATAAAAATAAAAAATAAAAATATGACGATTTAAAAACTTGAATCTAGGGCATCTTTAGCAGCGCTAAATGAGTAAAATTGGATCATGATGAGCAAACAGACTAATCTTTTGAGCAGCAAATCGAAGCAACCTCTAGTCCAGGCTCAAGTGAGGAAGTCACGGCATAAAACAAAACAAGGCAGGGTCTTTACTGATGTAAATATCAAGTTTGATTGTAAACATGTGACGTCACTCCTATCATACACTGAGGCAAAAAAACTTAGGTTTTCCATAAATCATTACCGTGAATTCGGGTTAAATTGATCAGTAGGGTGAAATTGATCACTGTGTCACTCGATTTTATTTCTTCCTAATGGAGCACAAATATCAATGTAACATGCAGTGAATGAACGTTGTTTGTCGTAAGTATGTCCAAATTGTGTGTTGTGAAGTTTTTTGCGTTCAAAAATGTTTATTTATATGAAAATAATGTAAAATTTCAAAATCTTGTACGGTGCAGTGTTGACAAACATCAATAAACTTCTAGTTCTAGACAAGGATTTGGACATGGTATAATTCTGACAGTTTGTGAGGATACTAAAGATATATCCCCAAACTAGATTTCATAACCAAAACTCGTACCAATTCGTTGATTTGGTTGAAATAATTGAATTTCTGTAATATATCAAGACATTCCTTAGGAAATTGCATACATTTAGGCGTTTTCTGCGTTATTCTTGAAATTTAAACATTCATTATTTCTATAAATATTGTATTGTTAAGAATTTAGCAAGCATATTCGAATTCAGGGAGCTCAAATTTATTATGTAAAGTTGTTTTGAAAACTAACTATAATGGCATTGATAAGTGATCAATTTCACCCCGAAATGAGATCTCCCGATTTTTTATTTTGGACATATTTTTTAGCACTAAAATTACATTTGTTGGAAAATTTCGGTACTTGAGTCAATGAGGCTCACCTACATACTTGTTTTCCTGCATTCAGTTGTTTGGCATTGTCAACATTATAGAAATTAGACAAGAAAAACCTTTAAAAGTGATCAATTTCACCCGAAATTACGGTACTTATGAACCAGCCAAATTATGGTTTCATTGAACGCTTAAGGGATCGTTAAAATATTACGTAACGCAATCTCTGTGGGCAACGAGTTCATCAGTCGGTAATCATTTTTTGATGTTACATCTTTCTGATAAAATTAGATTTCTTGATTTGCATACAACTAAACATAAGTTAAAACAATATCAAAGTATTGAATTTTAGCAAATATACTTAACGATGCAACTTAAATATCTAAGGATAAATACAGCTTAACAAGATCACTACCGCGAAACTTTCACACGAACGTCATATGTTTTAGCACAATGTATAACTTGCATATATTTTGAATGTTTCAAATGCCATATATGTGCTACAAATAGAAGGTATTTAATACTATCATACTGGACACAAATAAAAACTAATGATTTTGGTAATTTGAGCAGTGTACATATGTGCAAATTGACATGAATTGAAGGAAGCTATTTTCTTGAGTGTAGCCAATGCTTCTTCTTCTTCCACACCTTGGTATGTATTCTAATTGAGCACAAACGTTCGTCACAAAATCCTTCACTAAAATGACTCCCATTAACGCAGCAAACCTGCCAGTCGTATTCGCGTTTGTTGTCACGCTGTCATGTGCGCACGCTCAAAAGAATCCATACACGCTCAAATAATTGTTACACACTCAAACACAAGTAAGAAGTACTAATGAGTAATGCTTATTGAACATATTTCATCAACTCTAGTTACTAATACTAATCTTTAAAAAAAAACTAAAGTAATTCATAAAGAAATGTATTAAAACAGGCCAGATGCTTGGAAGAAACACTCGAAAAATCCCTGGAGTGATTCTAGAATGAATTTCCGCAGAAATTCCAGAAGGAATCATTGACATTATAATCTCTTAGAGAAGTCCTTGAAAGAATAGTTTTAGAGAATACCTAGATGAGTTATTTCTGCTTATACTATTTGTCCTTTGATCAGTTTTAGTCAATTTTTATGTGGCCAAGCAAACGTGATACTTTCTTCTGAAGAAAGGAGTTTTATGAAGAAATTATTTGTGTTAAAGTTTTAAGCTTGATATAAGTATATTAGCGTATAAGAACATGCGAATAGAATTAAATTTACTGCTTCTAGGAGGAATCCTTGATGAAAATTTTGTAAGCATAGCTGGAAAAAATGCTGGAAGAATCTATTGAGAATTTAGAACCTGAAAACATTTGGAAAAATCCCCGCATAAATTCTTGAAGGAAGTTCTAGAAATATCTTTAGATGATTCCTTGAGCAGTTACACAATTTATGGCACCCTAACTGGAGAGATTCCTTGATTCCCTGGATGAATTTTTAGAGGAACAAATGGTTTACTGGAAGAATTATTGGAGTGATTCTTAAATAAATCCTTGGGGAAATCCCTGAGGATATTTCTAAAAAAATCTCTGAAGAAATTATCGTCAAATTTCAAGAAGATTCCCTTCATGATTTTTTGAAGCAATTTCCGGAGAAATTCCGTGACTAATAACTGGATTGTTTTCTACAGGGACCGCTGCACGAACAAGTTGGAAAACCTGGTTATAGTTCATGGAGGTATTTATAGAAAACTTCCAGCTAGAATCCCGGAATAAAATCTGAATGGGTTCTACGAGTAACTTCAATAGAATTTATATAGCAATCCTTCAAAAAATCCTCAATTAATTCCTGATCAAATACTCAGAGGCACTTTTATTATTAAACCTCCCTTTTCTTGGCATTACGACCCCACTACGACAGAGTCTTTTAGCTTAGTGATCACCACAGGTATTAACTGAGGGCTTTATTTGCATAAGTTTCCATTTTCGCGTTCCTATGTAGTATTGCAGGCTCAATGATACTCTACGCCCAGGACAGTCAAGGAAGTGCTTTACAAAAAGGTCATCGACCGATCGGGAATCGAATCAAAACACCTTCAGCGTGGGTTTGCTTTATAGCAGTGATTCCCAAAGTGGGTGAATTCGCCCCCCGGGGGGCGATTTTCAAGCCTAGGGGGGCGAAAATTTGTTAAACTAAATTTGGGGGGCGATAAAGCCAGAAAGGGGGCGAAAGTGTATGAGTATGAGAAAAATTGAAAACAATGACTCATGGCATTTGTGGAAGACGCTAATTTTAGTATTATACTCTTATGCAATTGAATAGTATTAATTCCACATCTCTCTTTGTTTATACTTCTAAGCTTGTTCATTTTTCAAGCATGCTAGGCAAAATTTAATGTTTGAAACAAAATAATTGTGTATTGCATTCATTTGTTGTACCTTATATGGAATATAAAATATGAATCCACAACAAAGAGCTTCCTGAAAATTGGCGTAGATCTGGATAATGTGTTGTCACAGTTTTTTAGTACAAACTATATGCGAAACAAATATGAGGATTTGGTGCTAATGCTTTTATTATTGGTTTTTCACGCACACTACTTATTTTGAAATTTCAAAAGAAAGAAAGAAAAAATCTGAGTTCTCCCGAATTTTTGGAGAATAATATCTTTTTATATTATGTTGCAGTGAAATACAAGTGGTACAGTTTTCTGGATTTTAATAAAGGTATTTTTTAAGTACGAAAATGGATGAAAAATCGTCTTCAGGCTCATCAAACAATAATATAAAATTTTTGAAACTTATTTCAACAATTTCTGAAATATCTGACGTTTTAAAATGAAACATTAGCAAATCTATATATAAGGTTTGTAAAAACAGGTAGTGGAAACCCAATTCATAAGCCAGTAATGAACGCAATTATAAATTAATTAATTATGGATATGCAATCCGAGGATAATTTAGACTACCCTGACCGGACCAAGTGTTACTAAGTAATTTCAGAAAAAGTGGAACCCTAAGCATTCATACCAACAACATACTATAAGAATACTACAATACAAACAGGTGTGCTCATAAATATAGCAGTGAAAGCCAATTTTCGTACAAAATGCTAAACAAAATAAAACACCGACCATTTATGCTTTTATATAAAAAACAGTGCTAATATTATGATCACATTTAATATACCCCATCAGTAAATTTGATAATTTGATCAATTTTTGGTTCACTTATGATAAGATGTAGATCAGAATCTCAACACAGTGTTGCGGTTATTTAATACAAAAATATAAATTACATATCAGGGGGCGATTTTTAAATATAGTGCCCTCAAGGGGGCGAAAGTCCAAAAACTTTGGGAAACACTGCTTTATAGCCACGGACTTTACCACTAGGCTAAGGAAGGGCTCAAGAAGGTCCTAGAAGAATTTTAATGGATTCTTTGCAAGATCCACACTTATAATGTAGCATAAACATCTGTTCCATGATTGCTGTGATTTCCTAATCTAATGGAAAACTATGCGGCACATGAAAGTGTAGTGAACTCTCAAAAATTATATCAACATATTCCTCAAAAGATTCATAGCTGACTTTTGTTGAGGAAATGTTTTTGGAAGATTTCCTAGGAAACTTTCAACGAAGTTCTAGGAAAGTCTTACAAAAGATACTAAGATCTTCAAAAAATAAAAATGGATATTTTACATAATCAATGTAAGACTCCATATACACATGCAAAAACGGTAAACTGGCAAAGAAAGCTCTCAGTTAAAGACTGTGGAAGTGCTCATAAGAACACTAAGCTGAAAAGCTATGTCCCAGCAGAGATGTAACGCCAGAGAAAAGAAGTATGATAAATATACGATTTAAACGCATGACTGCTTTTAGATACTACATAAGATAGCTACGACTTTGCTGAAGAGTGTTTTCCAATCGGACGTCTTAGTAGTTACTTAAATGTAACGAAAGTACATACTCAAAGGGAGAAAGGAAGGTCCTTTTGCAACCTAACTGATAAATGATGGATATCGTAAAACCGAACGTGAGACTCTTAAACTTCAAAAGTCGTCTCTTCATTTGTTTTTCTCGTGCTTTTTAATTGGAACATCTTTCTGAACTATTCCTGTTGGTTATCGTCGTTTATTTCTATGATATAATCTCAAGAAGGAGCAAACATTGTTACTCTCCCGTAGATTTTCTTACCTCTAAGTGGAAAATGAGTTTACTAGAAGTTTAAAAAAGTTTCCAATACTAGTACGAATAGGCAATCAGCTCGATTCGATCAAACCATCAAATTTAGCTCCTGAACAAGGATATGAATGGTGTAATGCTATTGTCAAAGAATTAGCAGAGTTAAATTACATGATGAATGAATGTTCGCATTCTGAAATAATTACCGCCACACAAAAGGGCCTTGTTAGAGCTGCAGCAGAGCAGTTCGCAGTTCAAAGGAACCATTAATTAATCCGTCAAATGCCTCGGTCGGTAATGACTACGGTTATGCTGCGAAGTGTACATCCCACACAGTCGTACAACTCCTCCGTATAGCTATAGGTATCTACATACTCCCTTTGACTGCCATGTTCGAGTTGCATAACAAAACCACTATGTTTGTACGCACATACAGAAATAGTTCCGCACGTTCCATCGCTCTCGGCCACCCATAGCCCATACCGACGTGCATGTGCGTGCCCACACGTACAAATGAATTTATGGAACGATCTCACCACTTTGGCATGCTCGTTTAAGGAGTCTGTGCTTTTAGGTCAACCCCGCTGCAATGAAAGGACAAAATGCATTTCTTTGGAATATTTACCGATAATTAGCAGCAACGTAATCCGGAAATCCATGTTTTGCTCCCAATTTGGTGTAACTTCTCGCGCTTGGATCTCGTAGTTATGCTCTCTCTCTGCTGGATGGTGTCTGTCCTTCTTGCTCCTTGCGCTGACTTCGGTATGCTGTCAGCCTAGCAGCCGTAATACCGTAAAAATCGCCCGGAGGCAGGATGGAAAAAAGTCAGAAAGCGAATGGCGTTTCAAAGACCGAAACCAGGAGCGAGTATGGGAAAAACACACCCCTCGCCCTCGAAGGAAGGTGCCACTTCTTCCTCTGCTCTCGCCTTGTGTGAAAATGTATTTTTGATGAGAAGCGAATTGTTTTTATCGATTTTTTTGCTGCCGCTGCTGCTGTCTTCGTTTAGACTCAGTTGACTCTCGCTCTCGATTTGCTTTCTCGCGTTCGGTACACTGTAACATACAAGCTGCACATCGGAGGCACCGTGCCAGGCCAGATTCGCTGCGGAATTTTGCCCGATAATTTCTTCCACGGCAGGCAATCAATATCCTCCGAATGAGAAGGCAGTTCACTCGACGCCGAAGAACCGACCCTTCAGTCCCATCCTTGCCTGGCCAAGATAGATTGCGAAAGCCCAACCCATTAGCCCGAACTTTCCGAGCGATATCTCGAACATTAGAAGTTTGGTCGCGTCTTCACGGTGGAATCCCACCCACTCAGACTGGCGCCTGCTTTACTACCGAACCCGTTCTTCTCACTCAATTTTCCACCAAGTTAGCCACCTGGCCCAGGACTACATTCCTATCGAGAAGTAGTACCATTCTGCTAACTTTCCACATATTTATGCTTCTGATATCGCAACTTCTTCTTGCAGCAATACACGCTCGACTTGCACCTTCTTCACCTCTCTACACCTTACAACCAGGTATTCATAGTAGGCTGATAAACTTCACTATTCTTCCTTCTCCACTTGCACCTTTCTTCCTGCGTCTACTTCGCACACCCGCCTTGCACAAGCAGCCTGCTTGCTTAGCTCACTATTTGCCCTCTCGCCACTAAAACTGGAAATTATTTCACTCTCTTCCAAACATCTGAATCTTTAATCACTTTATTCACGACTACGGTGGCAGCTCGTTTTTCGTGCCATGTATGTTGCCCTTCTTCACATTCCCAAGCCCCACCAAAACGATCAAATGGATGTCACTACTCTTACGAGCCTACACAGAACCGTTATCCTTGGACTGCCTGATTGCTTCTAATCCTAGAGATAACACCTATACGTATGCTCTTCTTGGCCTAACATTTCTCAAAGGGCTCAGGCTCTGTCACTGTGGCAAGCACTATCCTTGTACTACTTCTTCTTCTGCCACCGTTCCGAAAAGGAATCGTGACAATCGGAATATTGGAACCGAAGAACGAGCGAATGGTGGCGTAGGGTGGTATGTTATTATGCTCGCCACCCCTTCTTCCCACAGCAAGACCCAAAAAGCCAACTCACACTCCTCGCTCCTCTATATCTGCTGTATATCTGAGGATATGTAACGCACGCGGGCCGCAAAACTGCAGCACGTTCACTAGCGACGACGTTCCCAACTCGACTGAGAACGGGAATTTCTTGGCTCTTGGTGCTGCTCTCTCAGTGCTTCGATTCCGATGGCCGCGACCATCACACCTATAAGGCCCATTGGGTGAGTATAGAATATGTTGTGTTGGCGGTGGCGACTGACAGCATTTGCCTAATGTGTGCCCATACTTACTCACGCGCACGCGATGATGATGGTCGCGCGTCCGGAGAGCGAGCGGGAGTTTAGCATAACATACACAGAGGCGAATCCTTGCTCGCGCGAGTCGCCACTTGGTCATCTCTCTTAGCGATGCTGCTGCAATACCCGTGTGGTTGTGCGGTTCCTGCAAAGTGGCAGAGCATGGGATTCTATGGACCATATTGTTATGCTGGATGCAACTTAGGCTGTGCTGAACACAGTGTGTCTGAGCGCATCAGAGCGCTATTTCAACAGGAATGAGATAGGTTCACTTTCGATTTATTAACTGCGTTAATCGTTACCATGTCTTCTCTTTCTTATTCACTATCTTCTTCCTTGTCTTGTATTCTTCTTTGTCTTCTTTTCTATCTTCTTGTCTGTCTTCTTCTCTTTCCTTTTCTTTGTCTTCTTCTCTGTTTTCTTCTCTGTATACTTTTCTGTTTTCTTGTTTATCTGCTTATCTGTCTTCTACACTGTGTCATCTCAGTCTTCTTCTCTGTCTTCTCGATCTTCTCTGTTTTTCTATCTTCTTCTTTATTTTGTTATCTGCCTTCTTTTTCTTAGTCTCCTTCTCTGTATTTTTCTCTGTATTCTTCTATTTCTTCTTCTGTGCCTTTTTCTCTGTCTTCTTCGTAGTCTTCTTCTCAGTCTTCTTCTCTATCTTCTTATCTGTCTTTTTTTCTCTATATTCTTCTCTGTCTCCTTTTTTGACTTCTTCTCTGTCTTATTATTTGTCTTCTCTGTTTTTTCTGTCTGCTCTGTTTACTTTGTCTTCTCTGTCTTCTTCTTTGTCTTCTTCTCTGTCTTCTCGGTCTCCTCTGTCTTCTCTATCTACTCTGTCATCTTCTGTCTTTACTTTGTCTTCTTCTTTGCCTTCTGTTTTATCTACTTCTCTGTCTTCTTCTGTGTCTTATTCTGTGTCTTCTTTCCTGTATACTTCTGTCTTCTTCTCTGTCGTCTATTCTGTCTACTTTTCCTTCTACTTCTGTCATTTTCTATATCTTTTTCTATGTCTTGTTCTATGTTTTCTTTTCCGTCTCCGCCTCTGTTTTGCTCTCTGTATTCTTCCCCGTTTCCTTTTCTGTTATCTTATCTGTATACTTCTGTCTTCGTTTCTGTTTTCTTCTCTGTCTTTTTATTTGTCTTCTTCTCTGCCTTCTTATTTGTTATATTATCTGTATTTTACTCTATCTATTTCTGTGTCTTCTTCTATGACTTTTTCTGTCTTCTGTGTCTTTTTCTGTGCCTTCTTCTCTGCCTTCTTCTCTGTATTCTTTTCTGTCTTCTTATTTGTTTTCTTCTCTGCCTTCTTTTGGGTCTTCTTCACTGTCTCCTTTTCTGTATTGCTCTCTGTATTCTTCTCCGTGTTCTTCTCTGTCATATTTTCTGTCTTCTTCTTTGTCTTCTTCTGTGTCTTCTTTTCTGTCTTCTTATCTGCCTTCTTCTTTGTCTTATTCTTTGTTGTCTTCTTATCTGTCATCTTTTTGTTTTCTTCTCTCTATTTTTCTCTGTCGTCTTCTCTTTTTTTTTGTCTGAAGCAGACAGTAGTGCTTCATTGTCTTTTTATGTGTCTTCTTCTCTGTCATTTTATGTTTCAACTTCTCTATCATCTTCTGTGCCTTCTCTATCTACTCAATTTTTCTTTTCTCTGTCTGCTCTCTGTTTTCTGCTCTGTGTTCTTCTTTGTATTTATTTCTGTCCTCTTTTCTATATTTTTCATTGTCATGTTATTTGTCTTCTTCTTTGTTTTTTATCTGTCTTCCTCTCTGTCTGCTTGTGTTCTTTTGTGTCTTCTTTTCTGTATTTTCCTCTGTCTTTTTATTTATCTCCTTCTGTGTCTTCTTCTCTTAGTTCTTCTCAGTCTTCTTCTGTGTTTTCTTTTCTGTCTTTCTCTGTGTCTATTTCTGTATCTTCTTCTGTGCCTTCTTCTCTGTCTTCTTCTGTGTTTGATTCTCCAACATCTTTTCTGTCTTTACCACTGTCTTCTTTGGTATCTTCCTCTCTGTGCTGTATTTTCCTCTTTGCCTTCGTCTCTGTTTTTTTTTTCTTGTCTTCTCTGCCTTCTCCTTTGTCTTCTTCTTTGTCTTCTACTCTGTGTTCTTCTCTGTTTGGCTATTTGTGTTGTTTTTTTTTTTTTTAAATAGGCACTCCGTGCTCGTGGCCACTACTGTGCCGGACTCAGTTGATCTGTAGCTTCTTTATCGATACAAATCTATTTTCAACTTATCTATATTTACATCTAGTTTCACTCTCTCCTACTCTTTTACTCTCACACCAAGCAGGTAGGAGAGAGCTCTGCTATTAGTGAGGCTAGCTGCCTGCGAAGAGGGTCAGTTTGTCTCAGTCACCATCTGATACTGACGGAGGATGGATGTGCTCCCCAAAGCACGGTCCTCCGTGAGGCGTCTTCTGGTGACTGGACGGGTTTTTTGTGGAGGGGCTGGGAATCGAACCCATGACCTTCTGCTTATGAAGCGAAAACGTAACCTCAAGGCTACAGACCCCCCCATTTGTGTTGTTCTCGGTCTTGTTCTTTGTCTTCTTATTCTTCTTTGTATTCTACTTTATCTTCTTTTCAGTTTCCTTCTTTTTCTTCTTCTCTGTCTTATCTATCATCTTCTCTGTCTTCATCTTTGTATTTTTTCTGTCGTGTTCTCTGTCTCCTTTCTGTATTCTTCTCTGTGTTCTTCTCGGTCTTGTTTTGTCTTCTTCTGTGCCTTCTTCTATGTCGTCTTCTCTACCTTAGTATTTGTTTTCTTCTTTGTCTTTCTTCTGTGTATTCGTCACTGTCTTCTTATGCGTCTTTTTATCTGTCTTCTTTTCTGCCTTCTTTTATATATTTTCTCTAACTTCTTATGTGTATTTTTCTGTGTCTTCTTCTGTGTGCTCTTCTCTGACTTCTTTGTCTTCTTTTTTGTCTTCTTCTCTGTCATTTTGTATGTATTTTCACCTATCTTTTTACCTGTCTTCAAACCTGTCTTCTTACCTATCTTCCTATATGTATTCTTACCTTCTTACCTTACCTTCTTATCTGTCTTCAGACCTATCTTCCTACATGTCTTCTAACCTGCCTTCTGATCTGTTTTCTAACATGTCTTCTTACCTATCTTCCTACATGTCTTCTTATCTGTTTTCTTATTTGTCTTCTTACCTGTCTTCTCTGTCTTCTCTGTCTTCTCTGTCTTCTCTGTCTTCTCTGTCTTCTCTGTCTTCTCTGTCTTCTCTGTATTCTCTGTCTAATCCTATATTTTGTTTGATTTTCGACTGTTTAGTTATGAGAGAATTGTCTGTTTTATGTCTCATTTATTGTGCTTCTCTTTCTGTTATCTACTTGTTTCTTTGTCCCTTTTCTATCAATCTCCCGTCTATCTGTTGCCTTTCTGGTAGTGTTCTCTGTCCTCTTCTTTGTATTCTTCTATGTGTTCTGCTCGGTCTTCTTTTGTCTTCTTCTGTACCTTTTTCTTTGTCGTCTTATCTACCTAAGTATTTGTCTTCTTTTTGTCTTTCTTCTGTGTATTCGTCACTGTCTTCTTATGCGTCCTTTTATCTCTCTTCTTCTGTGTCTTCTTCTCTGCCTTTTTTTATATATTTTCTCTATCTTCTTATGTGTTTTTTTCTGTGTCTTCTTCTGTGTTCTTCTCTGACTTCTTTGTCTTCTTTTTTGTCTGCTTCTCTATCATTTTCTATGTATTTTCAGCTATCTTTATACCTGTCTTTATACTAGTCTTCTTACCTGTCTACTTATCTGTCTTCTCACCTATCTTCCTACATGTCTTTTTACCTGCTTCTTATCTGTCTTCTTACCTGTCTTCTTACCTATCTTCCTACATGTCTTCTTATCTGTTTTCTTATTTGTCTTCTTACCTGTCTTCTTACATGTTTTTTCTGTCCTCTCTGTCCTCTCTGTCTTCTCTGTCTTCTCTGTCTTCTCTGTATTCTCTGTCTTCTTACCTGTCTTCTTACATATCTTCCTACATGTCTTCTTATCTGTTTTCTTATTTGTCTTCTTACATGTCTTTTCTGTCCTCTCTGTCCTCTCTGTCTTCTCTGTCTTCTCTGTCTTCTCTGTCTTCTCTGTCTTCTCTGTCTTCTCTGTCTTCTCTGTCTTCTCTGTCTTCTCTGTCTTCTCTGTCTTCTCTGTCTCTGTCTTCTCTGTCTTCTCTGTCTTCTCTGTCTTCTCTGTCTTCTCTGTCTTCTCTGTCTTCTCTGTCTTCTCTGTCTTCTCTGTCTTCTCTGTCTTCTCTGTCTTCTCTGTCTTCTCTGTCTTCTCTGTCTTCTCTGTCTTCTCTGTCTTCTCTGTCTTCTCTGTCTTCTCTGTCTTCTCTGTCTTCTCTGTCTTCTCTGTCTTCTCTGTCTTCTCTGTCTTCTCTGTCTTCTCTGTCTTCTCTGTCTTCTCTGTCTTCTCTGTCTTCTCTGTCTTCTCTGTCTTCTCTGTCTTCTCTGTCTTCTCTGTCTTCTCTGTCTTCTCTGTCTTCTCTGTTTTCTCTACCTTCTGTGTCTTCTCTGTCTTCTCTGTCTTCTCTGTCTTCTCTGTCTTCCCTGTCTTCCCTGTCTTCTCTGTCGTCTCTGCCTCCTCTGTTTTCTCTGTCTAATCCTATATTTTGTTTGATTTACGGCTGTTTAGTTATGTGTGTTTTGTCTGTTTTATGTCTCATTTATTTTGCTTCTCTTTCTGTTATCTGCTTGTTTCATTGTACCTTTTTCTATCAATAGGGTCCTAAAGCCCTGTCGCAATTTTAGTGCCAAACGCTTGAGTTTAGGCCAAAAAATGTTTACTCAATTTTTTAATGTATTTTGTTTTCCGTGTCCCTTCCGAAATGTCAGTTAGGAACAACCCCAGTGTTAAAACTAAAACCCCTGTGGTGCTTTTGTCGACTAAGCGAACGTCAAACATGATCAAAAGTGTCAAGGTTCATTTAGGGACCCAATTTTTAAATTAAAGTTTAAACATGATACAGCCGTTATTTGAACGGGAAAAATTGCTAAAGTAGTTACAGTAATATGCTCTTTCGTGTTGTTAAATAAAAACAAGATTTCATTAAAAATTTTAGGACCCAATTCCCCGTCAATCTGTTGCCTTTCTGGAAGGATTTCTATCTATACTTTGTCTATTTCATGTGAGGTCCATTTTCTGTCTGTTTTCTAACTTTTCTGTATAGTCATTCCATTTGTCTAGTTTCACTTTCGTCTGTTTCGATCTGTTTTCTATTCACTTTAATTTTGATTCCTACCTACTTTCTCTCTTTTTCTTTTTGTTTCAATTTGTGTTTCGTCTTATTTTGTGTGTTATATTGCCTGTTTTGTGTCTGTTCTCTGTTTTTTGCTTGTCCTATTTCCATCTATTTCATGTCATTTGTGTTCGTTGTATTTCATTTGCTTCAGTTTTGATTTCTCTTCTTGTGTATTTTCTTCATATTTTTTCTTTTTGTTTTCTTTATCATTGAGATTTTCAGCCCGAGGTTGATTGGTTTCGTAGTTCTGTATGAGTTTGTGTTCTTTTCATTTGCATTTTATCTGTTCTTTATCTTATTCTGTAGGATTTTTTGGTTGCCTTCCGGCTTTTTCATATTGGAAGTCATTCTATACTTGATTTTCAGGTCTACTTTTGAATTTTGTGTCTGTTTCAATTTTTCTGTTTGGTTTTGTTAGTTTTCTTTTTTTCTACATTTTCTATTTCTTGTCTTTTTTCTGTTTGTTTGACGTCTGTTCAATATCTGTTTATGCCAACTTACTTTACTTACTGTTTGTCTATTTTTGTCGGTTTTCTGTAAGTTTTCGTCGATCTTTTGGTTAGTTTCCGGTTAGTTTTATTCTTGTTTTTGCTCATTATTGTAACTACAGTCAATTCTTGATGATTCGACATACCGTACCTCGATATCGATTTATAAGACCATTGTAAAAGTAGGTAAAAGTATAAGTCATGGCTACCTCGATGGTCCCTTGAACCGCAGTGGCACTGATATTGAGTTCTATGACTCGATGTCTACATAACTCGAAAGTCCATTTAATGTTGAGTTATACAGAGTTGACTGTACTTTCTATTTGTGACGTGCCTATTATATGTCTGATTAACCCATACTTTTGTAATTTTAATTTTTTTTTCTCCGATTTTATTCCTTCTCTTTTTATGTTTTTTGACAATATACATTTTTTTTCTCAATATACAATATTTTTAGAGATAATTGGCTATCTGTTTCTGTTGATTTTTTTAATAGGTTTCTGCTTCATTCAATTCTTCTTGTTACCATTATCTGTTTGTTTCTGTCTATTTGCGGATTCGTTTTTGTATGTTTTCTGTCTTTTTGATGTAGGTATGTGATAATTTTGTGTGTTAGTTTTAGTATTCTACCTCCTTACGCACTTGTTACCATTGTTTTTAAGTCACCTTTTTCTGTTCTTTGACTGTATAATGTGAGACAGAACAGATTGTATATTCTCTGCCAAAATACATATTTGTGTTGATTTTTTTCACTTTTTGTTAGATTTCTACCTAATTCCTTTCTTCTTATAGCCATTATATGTCTGTCCTGACTATTTGCAGTTTTTTTTTGTTAGTTAGTTAGGCAGAGAGGAGACAGCTCACTGACAACTGGCTTGTTTTCTTGGCTTCTTTGATTTCTTCATCTCATATTTGGGATGTGCACAATGGTTCGGAGAGCACAAACTGGGTCAGAACCATTTTCATATTTCATTTGTTATCAAAGAGATAATAAAATTTAAAAAAAAAAATCATTAGCAATTTGAGTCCAATCGACAATATTTAAATAATCAACTATTGTATATGCTAGAGCACCGGAAAACGACCTGAATTTTCAATCAAACCCAGTTTAAGTTTGGCCAAATTTGGACGCTTTTTCACGCTCTGCCCTTTGAATGTACGGTTTTCCAGTGACAGTTGATGACAGGTTCCCTTGACTTTTGGGAGCTCGCAATCTAAGCCAGCTGTCTCCTCTCTCTCAGTTTGATATATGTGATATTTTTGTCTGTCAGATTTACAGTATGGCCCATGAAAAAATGCGAAAATCGTCATATCATGTTTAATAATAGTTTTTACATAGAAAATGTGAATGAAACATAAATATTATTCATAACTTGTATTGTTTAATCAATTTAGACTCAGTTTCTTGCTTTAGAATTGATTTTTATCTGTTACTTTCACCTTACCAGAGAGGAATCGGAAGCATACCTTCAAATTTTATCATGCGGACGTCGAGTTCAATATCTGTTTGATGAAAGCTTCTAAAACATCAACGATGGCGTGAGATTCTTCACAGACCTTGTCTCCACCATACGCCCATATCAAATGATAGAATTGGTTCATACTTGGGTCATTGGAGACTTAAACAGATTTTCGAAAAAATGGCTCATTTTGGAGAGCTTTCATTGAACCTTCATATAAGTGTGATAAGCGGCTCCGTTTTGCTCAAAACTTATGAGCTAGTATTGATATAAGTTGTATCTAACCGAAGGAACAAATCTCATCCTCCAAAAATCTGTTATGTTCGTATTTATTTTTTACTAAACTTTAACAAAAAATAAAGGCATATCAAACCTATAAGACGCAAATGCCCTCAAAACTATGACCCTGGCAAAACATTTTATTGTGACCATGAAAAACACGTTCTCTAAGAACTCCTCCATCCTCTGATACCAAACAAACTAAAATTTACAACAATAAAGTGTCATTTTTGAAGGTGGAAAATTTATCACCAGAGTATACGACAATCAGACGTTGTTTCTAGCTTTGGGCGGACAAAACTTTTGAACTTGTTTGCTTTATTACATTATTTAGGACAGTAAAAAAATATGACAAAAATTGTCCTAGATAGCGAAGTTATGTTAGAATATACTACAATAATCAGAAATTACATTCAGTAGCAAAAACAATGAAAATAACGCTTGTGGATGCTAGATTCACGTTCAAACAATTTTCGCATTTTTTTATGGGCCATACTGTAGTATTCTGCCTGTTTACGTATGTCATGGTTTTTTAAGTCACCTTTTTTGACTGTCATATCTCTGTTCTGTTTGTTCTGTCTGTTCTGTCTGTCCTATCTGTCCTATCCGTTCTATCGTTTTGTCTGTTCTTTCTGTTCTATCTATTCTGTCTGTTCTGTCTGGTCTCTCTTATCTGCCTGTTCTGTCTGTTCTATTTGAGCTTTTTGTTCTTTGCATAGGTCGTCGGTATTTGAGTTTTATTCCGTCATTTTTTTATTCTGGCAAACAAAATTCGGACATGTAATACAGAACCGCTAATCAATCGTATCATTTCACAGCATATATTTTATTCTGCTTTCGATATTACAACTCACCTAGTTTTCTCTCTTTCTCTCAAAACGTACATCGCTGAGCGAGCATACCCTTCGCCACATTTGTATGCGACCAATGTTGTGCTGTGGGATTAGCATAGAATGCCACATACCAGCATATGTATGCTCAGTTCAGCCCATATTGGTTGGTTCAGTTCACACTAGCATACCCGTTGCATGAATTGCTCCCACTCTCCAACTCCATTGGCTCTCTTTTCGATTTCGGAGCCAAACAGTTGTATATGGATGATATCGATCTCACGCGGCTGGCGGTTCGTAAATTGGCGGAGCGTGCCACTTCTGCCTGCTGCTTGCTCTTATGCTGATGATGCTGCGCCGAGGGTCGAGCTAACACGGTGGGTGTGTGACCGAGAATGTTGAGGTTATTTTCTTTTGAACCTAAATCAATAAAACTCAAGACTAGTGATTTTTCCGGCTCTATAATGGTACATTTGAGAAGTTTGTTTTGTTATTTCATTTCAAGGAGCACATACTGAAATTAGGGAATTATAGGGTATAAGCCCAAGTTATACACTGTTTTACACAGAAAATTTGCATGAAGTATGACATGTTTAGTAGAACAAATTCACATGAGAGAGCTAAAGTTGTGTTCAAAACAATAGTAGTGAAAGCCGATTTTCATACAAAATGCTCAACTTTGACATGCTGTAACTTTTTTTCCCTATGAGCAATCGGCATAAAATTTTGCCAGAGAACTACAAATAATCTTTCTTGTGGTTTTAACAACCATGCACCTAATTTGGTCACTCTCATAAGAAATCAATGTGATTGGCCCATTTAGGAACCGAAGTTAAGCATGTGGCTGAAACTGGTTCTGGTTGCCTATATCAATCAACGCGATTTTCAATGCAAAATAAAATTTATGCTCAGTTCCAATAATTTTCATACATAATATGGATTGAAAGCTTTTCTTGCGTATTTGCAGTACATGTAGGGTTGAGTGATGCAAATTTTGAAATTTTGGCTCCCCTATGTCCAAACGATTTTTATTATGGTAAATAGCATCCTCCTAGAGTTTGAAATGATTCGGAATAAATTTGACTGTGCACATGACATTTGAAGTATATATGGAAATTACTACGGAAAACGCCAACCTTTTGTGTTCAACCCTCTATCTCTTCGTCATAATATTTTATAAAATGTGTGAACAAACTCATCTCATGTAAAATCCTGTCAGCAACAACATTGGCGAAGTCCACATTTTGATTGGACGTTAGGATAAATTGTTATTCACTTTTGCAACTGTTCGGAAGGCAACATTGGAGCTCCGGCGTAAAAACTAGATCAAAGTAATCCAGGCTACTATGGTCTACAGCAAACAAGCAGTGTTGCTCTGAAAGTAATTGAATGATCATATCAGCATGATTTGGACTTTGTTATCAATAATAACAAATTATCCTTACGTCCTATCAAAATGGGATTTTCAGCAAAGTTGTAGCTGGGAAGATTTCACATAAAAAGAGTTTGTTCACTTTTCCATAGATTATTAAGATGAGCAATTAGAGGACTGAACACAAAAGGTTTGCCTTTCCGTAGTAATTTTTATATGATCTTCAAATGGCGTGTACACAACCAAACTTCTTCCAAACCATTTCAAATTTTGGGAGAATGATTTTGATCATAATTGACGCGTTTAAGCATAGGGGAGCAAAAACTTCAAATTTTGTATTAGTCTAATGTAGGGCTTACCATGTATTTTTAAGGCTGAGTTGCCCGTCATTCGTTTCGGCAGCCATCTTTACATTACATCTCGTAATTTTAAAGTGATAACACTCAGTCCTCATTGTTAGAATTGATCCGGAAAAGTATCACTATATGCGCTAACTTGTATGCTGAATGCTGATACTTTTTCAGCTACGTCAGTGCAATACCAAAGGATTTTTTAACCTTTCGGTCGTCGCGCGAATTTTTGTAACGCGAGTAGTCGCGCGTTGTACTTTGTACAACACCCTTGGTTTTGAGAATATCCCAGGAGTATGAACACTTACAAAGATGACGTCTTCGGCAAAATTGTTCAGTAGCTCAAGGGCTATCATTAATTGAGCCATGAAATTCGGGATTTTGCCGCTAGGCGGCGCTAGTGAGCATGAAACTTTTGTTTCGCAGATGTCAGGATCCTGACCACTTAGAAAGATGGCGTCTTCGGCAAAGTAGTTCGGTAACTCAAGAACTATCATTGTTTGAGCTAATTGATTCAAAATTTCGCCAGCAAGCAGCGCTAGTGAGCATAAACTATTTGTTTCGCAAATATCTCAGGAGCCTGATCACTTAGAAAGATGGCGTCTTCGGCAGAGTTGTTCAGTAGCTCAAATTCATTCTTTGTTCAATCCTTAAAGTTCGAGATTTTGTAAAATAATGATAATCCCTGAGCTTCTGAACAACTTTGCCGAAGGTGCCTGTTCAAAAATTCAAGATCCTGCAGTATCCGTTAAACAAAAATTTCATGCTCACTAGCGCCGCCTGGTGGCAAAATATCCTATTTTTGGTTCAAATAATGATAGCCCTTGAGCCACTGAACTACTTTGCCGAAGACACTATCTTTCTAAGTGGTCAGGTTACTGAGCTATCTGCAAACAAAAGTTTCATGCTTACTAGTGCCGCCTAGTGGCAACATTTTGAATTAACTAGCTTGAACAATGATAATCCTTAACATACTAAACAACTTTGCCGAAGACACCATCTTTCTAAATGGACTGGCTCCTGAGATATCTGCAAAACAAAAGTAAAACTTCCATGCCCTCTAGTGCCATCTAGCAGTCAAATTCCGAATTAAATGATGTACCATCAGATAGCGCTTCAACTTCAGAACAACTTTACTAAAGACCCCAAGTTTCTATATTATCTGGATTTTGAGATATAACGATTTGAAACTGTGGTTTCCTTGAACCGTATGTAGTGCGTTCATTATTATGCGACTTCCATGTACATTTGTTGATTTTACCGTATAATAAAGGGCCATACTGTAAATAAAAACGGTCGAGTATTGTTCTTAAGAAGATTCTTGAGGAATACATTTTGGTTTGGTGTAGATAGATATCTTTGTTGTAAAATGATAGCATATAAATCACAACTGTTGTACAAAGTACAACAGCGCGACAGCCCGAAGGTTAATTCGATATTGTGACATGATTAAGCAACAATCATTAACGACGCATACAAGTTTCAATGATGGCCTACTTTGCCTTAAAGCCTGATTCGCTGCTGACAAGTAATTTATTGGCCTATCTTGATGCATGGAAAGTTCCTGCAAGGAATCTATCAAGGAAGCGTTTTTTTCTGATCAGGGTACGCAGTTGAAAAGAGTTGTCAGTTCAAACGAGAGTCGCTGAAGAAAATTTATACAAGGAATCGGTGAGAAATTTCTTTAGCGATTCCTGTTCAGCAGCAAATCAGGCTTAAACAAATATTTTCTCTTAGGATGGCCAAAACCAGCGATTCAACCCTAAAGACTGGAACGCGCGAAAATTAGTCGACAACAAATCGTATCTTTCAGTCAAAATTCATAACACGAAATCCTTTTTATTTTCTTTTGGTAACTTAATTTATATATATAAAGGAAAAAAGTTCGTTTATCACTTTGGTTTTCCAAATCCGAACTGCCATGCCTTCAGGTTAACCCCTTGCATAAAATTTTGCACAGTGTTCTCATAGGGTAGAAGCGCCGGTTTCGGCCATACGCCAGTTGTAGCCATAGTGGATGTTACACCGTTTTACATAGGCAATCAGCATGAAACCTTTTGCGTTCAGTAGATCACTTACACATGATAGAGCTACATTCATTTACTCGTCCGATTTGATCCAAAATATAAGAAAAACAATTCATTTTCCTTATAATTTTAACTCCCATATACCTAATTTGGCCAGGGTACTCCTAATTTGGCCACTCTCATGAGAAATCAATGTGATTGGCCAATTTAGGAACCGAAGTTAAGTCTCTGGCCAAAACTGGTGCTGGTGGCCTTTTTAATCATTTTTGCAATTTCTCATCGTAATAGGCTGTTTTTCATCACGCCAAACTGTCATGAAACGGCCTACTTTCCTGCACTGAAGTATGCAGTGCGGGAATAGTCATTACGCAACTGAAACCAGTGCTGTAATGCTTCATTACGCAACGCTTTTTCATTACGCAACTGTTTTGAGTTACGTAATGAATCATTTCGAAATAATTTCTGATACCCTCAAGTGTTCTTCTACGAAATTGCAAAAAATGTAGTACGTAACTCGTTGCAGAATGATGATTTTTACAGCACTCGTCGTAATTATCCTACTCGGCAAGCCTCGTAGGATAAATTTACAACTCGTGCCTTAAAAATCATCATTCTGCAACTTGTTCCGTAAACTACTATTTTTGGACCACACGAGCATATGGCAGGCCGAACGAGGTATTGTTTCGGGAATTTAGATTTTTTTTTGTTGACGAATTGATTCTAGTGCACATTTTCAACGTGGAAAAATAAATACTCACACGTCGTTTTGTATGGCACTTTAATAGAAGCACACACCTTGCATTCAATGTACAACAGAATGCGTTACATGTGCGTAACTTGTTGGTTTTGTTAGCTACGACGCCATCCAATATATGGCAAACATGGTGGGAGAATATTTTGGTGTGACAAAATTATTTAGGTGTGAGTCTATTAGAGGGCAAAATCCTCAATAGCTTTGCTCAAAATTTAGGCCACTTGCACCTATAGTAGACCTAGTGTTCTTATAGTAGCACTTATAACAAAAACTGTTTTTAATAAACAAAATAATCAAATAATTAAGAACCCTTTGACGTAATGGATCATTAAAATAACCAAAACGGCCACTATGGAAAGCATAGATAGCGCCACCATAGCCTTGTGTGTTTGACATAACAGCAATGCTGTCGCAATGTTAAATCCCATATACAGTGGCGCCTTTGTTTTGATGCGGTGAGCACTTGCAAAAACGACCTTCAATGATCCATTCGGAAGCTATTAATCGATTCTTTAACCACAGAGAACAGACATTCATCTTTTCTCGTCAGCTTGTGTAAACCATTATACTGGTCATTATGGTGTCGATATCAAAAATTGCCACTTATCTCTAGCGTTGCTTTGTGTGCTAATGCATTTTGACTTTCACTAGTGACATCGTGTTGTCGAAACGAGTTTGTATGTCGGGCTGTCTGCGGTGGCGGCGCTGATGGTTGATTCGAACCTTTACACATGGTTTAGAAGGAATTTTGTTCAAGCCTGCATGTCTGTCCTCTGTGCTTTAACCCTCTAATACTGAAAATTTTGTTTTCGATCTAAATATTGTTTTTCGTTATCTAAAATCATTCTAAACCCGGTTTCTTCGCAAATTTATGAATTTTGATTTTTGATTTTTATTATTTTTATTTTTGAACATCCCTATCCTTTTAATTTTTTTCCTGAAGCCTCTTCTGGTTACTGATTTTTGACAATAATAAAAATTTGAGTTTTTACTATACTTTTGAAAATATTATTATTTTTTTTATTTTTTCTGGAACATTTTTCGTTTTCCGTGTAACTAACGGAAAACAGATTTGAAATTATTCATCAATACCATCAGGCTCTTCTTCTGTGATAGGTTGATCGTAGAAAAATATAAAAGTTACATTTTTTATAATACACGTTAAATGAATCCCAGGCATGTGTAGGTTATATAAGAATACAATTTTTCAAACAATTTTCAATAATACAAATAAGTTTCAAAAATCATAAAAAACTTTTCTTATATGCGTGTTATGAGTCAAGGTTTAAGCCAAAAATAAAATCATTTTAATTTCCGAGCTACGAAAAAATACACAAAATTCCAAAGTGTACCCCGTCTAAAGGCGGGGTTGGGTATTAGAGGGTTAAAGGAAAATCACAAAAGATTAGTAAATAGATTATGTTTTATATTCTAAACTTGTTAGGGTGTTGCAAGTTGTGTAACTCCATACTTTTTTAATAGTGAGTTTATTTGAGGCTCAATCGCGTTTAACGCTTTATGGAGCCGAAATTCGTTTTTTTTATATTAGTATATACAATTAATTGGCTAGGTGGCCATGATGTATGTACACGGGAAAAAATTCTGTGGTAAAAATAACTATTTTAGCTGACTACGCCCATTCTTAAAACTACCATGGAAATTCAGTCCAATTTACTATGTTTTCCGTACACCCCACCGCATTACTGGTACATTTGACAGAACTAATTTACAACAATCTGATTCCAACTACAGACATGGTAAAATCAAGCGCATTTCTGGTCTGCTGAAAATTGCCGGTGCGAGCGCTTAAGTTAACCCCCTAAAATGGTAGTTTTTACCGCAAAATTTTTTTGCGTGTAGTAAGTAACGAAATTTTCAACATTACCCAACATTGTTCAACTGGATGAAATGTTACTCCATATCAGCTCATTTCAAAAACCGCCTAAAACTTTAGGCGAAAAAATATACTATACAGTCACGAGCGAAGGGTTCCAATACCTACCTTAATACTTTGATGGCTACAGCGTTGCGTCACGCTATTCACGAGCGTATGGTAGAGTTTCATCTTCATCGGTCTTGGGCGACACTTCTCCAGTTGCCCATTTTAGGGTCGCCAGATCCTGTTCCACTGCGTCGCGTTCCACTTCCACGAATTCGCCGATTTTTACCTGTTTCCCTACTGAATATTATGTTCGTAATTCTTTCAGCGAATGTTTGCACTAAAGGACCAGCCTACTGAAGTCTGCCGTATTTCGCATGCTTATTAATATTTAGATCTTTATACACTCGATACAACTTGTAATTCATGCGTCTGCGCCACACATCTTTTTCTAGTTTCCGGCCGAGTATTGTCCGCAGCAAAAACATCCGGTCTACCTCTATCAACAACCACGCTTTTTGCTCGTAGAGAGCCACCGAAAGAATCAAAGTTTTTATACAGCTTGAATTTAGTTTCCATTTGCGAGTTGCATGTCATAATTGTTCCATGGCAAAAAAAACTCTTCAACTACTTCAAACACATTCCCATCAAACAACACCTCAGTACCAGCACCTCTAGGCCTACCTCTATATCTACCTGCAACCATGTAGGGCAAACGCTCCCTTAGTGGAGGTAGCTCTAATAGTGGAGGTAGTGTGTTTTGGCATGTTTCGCGCTAATAAATGATTACCGTCAGACGGGGCTACTTTGGACACTCACGTTTTGGATTTATTTCCAGCATAAATATTAATCTGAGCCATTTTGTGTCTTCAGCACTTTTATTAACCAATTTATGTTCAACAATCAGGCATGAATATTTTTTGGAACAACATCAACAATGAGCAATTCTCGCTGAAACCAGGCCGCCATCGGCACCCATCGTTAGAATTCCAATTTTATGTCACTGATCTTTAGTTTTCGATAAAACTTAAGGGTGGTCCTTTCTGTTTTCTCAAATTGGTGGACCCCTCGTACGCCAGCTAGCTGAACAGTTTGCGAAAAAGCCCATTTTTTGATAAATCTTGGGTATTTCTTCACGGGATGTCTCATATTTCGCTTGGAACACATAGCAAACTTAGTGGCATCGTATAGAGAAAGGATATAGCTTTCATTTAAACTTTAAAACATTTTGGCGGCCATTTTGAATTTGACCGCCATCTTGAATTTTGTTAGAAAAATCGATGTTTCACCATTACCGCACCGCTAGTTTTGAATTCTGAGATCATCATCAGAAAGCTGAGGAAAAATTGCGTAAGATAGGCTACAGAAACTAGGTGAGCAATGGTATTTATCCTATCAAATGAACGATTTTCTAAATCATGTTATACGATTTTGACGTATATGGCGAGTGCAATCAATACAAACATCATTTTTTGTACAACAAAGAAACAAGTTTTCAACTTGAAACTTTTTCAAGTTTAAATGAAAGCTATATCCTTTCTCTATACGATGCCACTAAGTTTGCTATGTGTACCAAGCGAAATATGAGACATATCCCGTGAAGAAATACCCTATATTTATCAAAAAATGGGCCTTTTTGGTAAACTGTTCAGCTAGCTGGCGTACCAGGGGTCCACCAATTTGAGAAAACAGAAAGGACCACCCTTAAGTTTTATCGAAAACTAGCGATCAGTGACATAAAATTGGAATTCTAACGATGGGTGCCGATGGCGGCCTGGTTTCAGCGAGAATTGCTCAATAACAGGATAAACAAGATAATATATCAAAAAAGTCCAAACAAATATTCACAAGCTACAAAACATTTGCTATGTAAACATTGTATGAATTTTCCACATATCGTGGAAAGTTGTTGGAAACATCACAAAACTATCGAATCGTCATGATTCAAAGAAATTTGTGATAAATTTATGTTGAAAGTTGTTTTTTTTTTAGAAAAATAAATGATCAAATGTCTTAATTTTACGACTCATATTTAATTATAAAGTGTTGGTTTCTATATTTTACAACACAATAAAAAATAAACAAAGGATTAAGAAAAGTAAATAATTGTAAAACATATATATTTCAACTCGTATTAACAGTAAACTCACAACATAATCCTTAAAAAATATTATTCAGTCATATTTTACATGAATCTGCTATACAAAGCAATGGCATCCTTCAACTGCTAAAATAAACTACTCTTACGCCATCTCAAAACTATTAAGAGCCAAAATTCATCTAACAAAAGCAAACTTTTATTGTTTATGATATTGTGAATCGTTATTCTTATACTTCATGGATTGTATTTGGAATAAAAATTACTTTTAGTTACAGGAATTAATTAGATTCTTCTACATATCGTTCATATAATATTAAGAATCAGAACTAATACTTCTGTACAAAGCTAATTATTCATCGCAGTACTTGGTAGTTACACAATTCGTTTGCATCAACTTGAACAATCAAGCATAAGTCGATATTTATTAGCTGACATTTAAAAGGAAGTAAACATATCATCATGCAAACTAAAAAATATGAATAGTATGTTTTTGTGAAAAGTATTGTATATGTATGTGTAGTTTTTTCAAGCTTTACAATTTTCTAAATTATGTATATCATTGAAAAACATTCGAAAACATTACAATGAACGATAATCAATAGAATCAGTTTGAAATTTATGATTAAAAATCATTTTACTATCAAAACGTATTAATTTCCAAAAGTGTCCAAAGTAGCCCCTTTTTTGTCTTGAAGGACACATATTTTTCGCTATTCAAGCAACTTTTTTATTTATTGATGGATTTGCCTCATATTTTGCACATTGGTTACTTACAAATACAACTTAAATATGCGCAAGAATCATCGAAATCTATCCATTATTCACAGAGCTACAAATGCTCAAAGTTGAAGAATGTGGAAATAATGTCAAAAGAAGCCCCGTTTGACGGTATGTGATATTTTTCTTCTATGTACGATGCGAAAATGATGCAAGTAATCGAATAATATTCATGAAATTTAACCTTAATACTATTTAAAACAATTATTTTGCTTAAAATTTTTGATAAGTACCCATAGTGGAGGGTTCCATGAGAAATCAATAAGCAAAATGTTGCAAATTGTTTATAAAGAAAATAAGCAGGGAGATTGTAAGCTCTGCATTAAATCCAATGATAGAGAGTCAATGATTCAATGCGATGATTGCCTTTTATGGTTTCATCAATCTTGTGTCAAGCTAGCATCTTTACCTACGGAAGAAGATGACTGGCAATGTCCACGCTGTTTAGAGATTTACTCTAAACTAAAAATGGCAGAATGTAATGAATCTAGAGGTCTAGATACATTCTTGAAAATTCATAAAGAGACGAAAGAAGCTCAAAATAAGATGTTTTAAGAATTTTTTAAAGTATGAGTTTGAAAACGGAAAAAAGGGATTCTTCTTCATTTTTATCCCCTTCTTCTTCTTCTTCAAATATGCCGGTTAATTATACAACAGCTTCTTCAAATCAATAACAAATTTATTGGCAAAACAATCTTTAGCTGAACTCCCATAGTTTGATGGTTGTTATAAAGTATGGCCTCGTTTTAAGGCTGCCTTCGAGGCAACTACCGTTGCTGGAGGGTTTTCGAATTTAGACAATCTAAATAGACTTCATAAATATCTTAAAGGGAAAGCTATGGTTTCAGTAGCCCCGCTTATGGTAGATGCGAATAACGTTCCATCTGTTTTAGACCGCCTTGAACAACAATTTGGTAGACCGCAAGTGGTTTATAATGGTTTATTAGACGAATTGATGTCTGCTAAACCTCCTAGGATGGATAATCCTAAAACTATGATTGATTTCATTTCCGCTTTAGAAAACATGGTAACAAACATGAAACTTATAAAGCAAGAAGATTACCTTAAGGTGAAGATGGATCGAAGCCAAAACTCAAATTTTCAAGAGCACAAATCTGGAGAACCAGAAATCCGTTTGAGCTGAAAACTTAATCGATTGGTTACCACCAGCTAGTGACCAATCGATTAAGTTTTCAGCTCAAATGGATGTCTGGTTCTTTAGATCCGTGCTCTTGAAAATTTGAGTTTTGGCTTCGATTCATCTTCACCTTAATGACCAGAGATTGATAAAAGATTAAAGTGGTTGAAGAAAAGAAGAAAAGATTTAAGTTGGTTGAGTCATGTCACAGGACTCCAGGCAGCGGCAAACGCTCATAATCAGGTAGCAGCCAATGCACAAAACCAAATTTAATTTAGGGCTCCGACATTGGAAGTATTTTACAATTGGTTAAAACCGCAAGGGGATTTAGCGGTTATTATGTTGTCGGAGCAACCCAAAAGGTTGAATAAGCCTGTGAATGTACATTCAATTAATAACGATCGAAAGCAGGTTACTGTTAAACCAGGTATTACTTGTTTTGTTTGCAAATTACGTCACAAAACATCAGAATGTGGAGAATTTAAAAATATGGACTTACAATGTAGGTTGAAATTAGTCCAACAAAACAGATTATGTTTTGCATGCTGCAATTCGTCGAGTCATAATGCTTACAATTGCAGATGGGGAAAAATATGTAATGTCGATGGACCCATCACTACCTTTTGCATAGAAGTCAAAAGGAGAATTTAGAGGAAAAGAACGTAAACATGCATTTAAATAAGGGCAGTACATTATATCAGATAATGCCCGTTATAATTGAAAATGGTTCAGTCAGGATTGAAACATACGCTCTTTATGATCCCGGTTCATCTTCAACTTTGATATTAGAGAAGATTAGTAAACAGCTCAATGTTAAAGGGCAAATTAAACCACTTTGTATATCCTGGACAAATGGTAGTACCCAGGATGAAAATCAAAGTTTAGAAATTGAGATGAAAATAAAGGGAACTGGTGGGAAACAGTTTTTCTTAAAAGAGGTAAGGACAGTTAATCAATTGTCATTACCAAAACAAACTGTAGACTTTGGTAAATTGAAACAAAAGTATCCATATTTACAAGATGCAGAAGTTTCAAGCTATAGAAATGCAGTTCCTACAATTTTGTTAGGTTTACCACATGCACACTTGATGCATGGTTTAGAATCTCGCAGTGGAAGATTTAATGAACCCATTGCTATGCGAACAAGGTTAGGTTGGGAGTATATGGTTGCGAAAGCTCAAAATTGATTGATTGATTGATTTGACTTTATTAACGAGATTTTTAGCCCTGGGCTAGTTCATCTCGGGACCAACGGCTTTACTTCCCTTCCGAAGGAAGTCGTCACTATAACTTTTTACGTCATAAGTGACTATGTCGGGGATGGGATTCGATCCCAGATCCTCGGCGTGAGAGGCGAGTGTTCTAACCACTACACCAGGTCCGTCCCCCCTCGAAAGCTCAAAATCTCATTCCAACAACAGGACATTTGTTTTAGCCATTGAAACAAAATCTGAAGAAAAATCCCTTAATGAAATTGTCAAAGGTTTTTTTTTCAACTGAGCAATTTGGTGTTATGGCTCCTGAAAATCCTTTGTTATCGAAAAATATAGTAAGAGCAAATGATATCATGCATAATACTTTAAAATACAATGACGGTAGTTATGAAACTGGTTTATTATGGAAGGATGATGAAGTTCAGTTTCCTGACAGCTATCAACCTGCATTGAGAAGATTAAGTTAAGGAATATGTTGAAAAGGGTTATGCTTGTAAGCTGCATCCGAATGAGATAAAATACGCCGATAAAAAGACTTATTATTTACCATATTTTTTTGTGATTAATCAACATAAAATGCCAAGATTGGTTTTTGATGCCAAGGCAGAGATTCAAGGAGAGTCACTGAATTCAAAACTTTTAACTGGGCCCGATGCTACAGCATCATTGTTTGGTGTTCTCATTAGATTTAGAGAACACGATGTCGCGGTAGTGGGTGATGTTATAACCTGGCAGCACTGGACGCTACCAACCGCAACGAGAACACTTCCGCCGACGATGCGTTCACTCGGCGAACGTGCCAGAATAAGTAGAGCAACCACGAGAGCAACATCGCCATTATTGACTCTCTATTTGGTCAGTGAAAATAAATAAGTTTTATTGTTTAATCGGTGAATTTCAATTGCTTGTCCCCATTCGTGATTCGGACTGTCGTGTCGTTACAATATTTTGGCGACGAGAAGGAGGAAAGGACCATTTTCGGCGTGCAAGGAATTTTCGTTTTGCCAACATGGCGCCTCCCGATCCGCGAGCTGCATCGACTGCTGCTAATGCTGCTGCTGTTGCTGGCAATGCAATGCCGGCATCGTTCACTTTCGAGCCCTTCAATGCGGCAACCGCCAAGTTTGATCGCTGGTTGGAGCGCTTGGAAATTTCGTTCCGGATCTACAAGGTTGCTCCGGAGGACAAGCGGGACTACCTCTTGCACTACATGGGTGGTTCAACGTACGATGTTTTGTGCAACAAATTGAAGAACGAGTCGCCGGACACCAAAACGTACGACGACATCGTTACCCTGCTGAAGTCGCATTACAGTCCGGCTCCACTGGAGATTTTGGAGAATTACAAATTCATCTGCCGGAAGCAGCTGGACCACGAAGCGCTGTGTGACTACATTACGGATCTGGAAAAACTTGCACAGACCTGTAATTTTGGTGCACACCTGGATACTGCCATCCGAAACCAATTTGTGTTTGGTTTGCGGAATCGTACCATCCAATCCCGCTTACTGGAGGTACGCGACTTGACACTAGTCAAGGCGAAGGAAATTGCGTTCGGCATGGAAATGTCCCATAGAGGAACGGATGAAATGCACGGCTCAACGAAAACGGAGATCCAGTATCTGGAACACGGAAGGCTAAAGAAGAAGAAATCCGGTGCGAAGCCTTTTACACCGAAGACGAAACCAAAGCCGGCGGCTGCGAGCCAGGAGCGGGCTTGCTATCGATGTGGTGACGCAGACCATTTTGCCAACAAGTGCAGGCATCAATCAACAGTGTGCAATTTCTGCAAACGGAAGGGGCACCTGGAGAAAGTTTGCCAATCCAAGCTGCGTAGCAACAAGGAGAAGTCGTCGGAGAAGGCTGTTACGCATCATATTGAAGACTCGACCGTGATTAAGGATGTTTTCCACTTGCGAAGCACGCCGGGGTTTGCTGATAAATTCATGCTGGATCTCAAGGTTGATGGGAGGACGCTGACCTTCGAGGTGGATACCGGTTCACCAGTTTCCCTCATCAGTTCCCACGACCAACGACGGTACTTTAAGGACTTCCCTATCCACACGACTGCGACAAAACTGGTGAGTTATTGCGATACTGATATTAACGTTCCCGGTAAAATTTTCGTTAAAGTAATGTCGATCGGTGATGAGCTCACATTACCCTTACATGTGGCGGAGTCTAACAGACATCCAATAATGGGTCGTGATTGGTTGCTTCGATTGAATATCGATTTCAATAGCGTTTTCAAACCCGGTGTACATTCTGTTTCCCATACTGATCTTTCTTGCAAACCGACTCCCAGTACTTTGAAATGCTTGTTGGACAAATACTCTCGTGTTTTCAACGGAAATACTGGTAAAATTATTGGGGTTCAGGCTTCACTCAACCTGCGTGCTGGTACACAGCCAGTGTACATTAAGCATAGACCAGTTGCTTTTGCTGTGTGCAATGCAGTTGAAACCGAAATTGATAAGTTCGTTAAGGATGGTGTTTGGGAGAAAGTTAATCATTCTGATTGGGCTACGCCAGTTGTCCCAGTTCGGAAAGCTGCTGGCAAGGTGAGGTTGTGTGGTGATTATAAGGTTACCATCAATCCCCATTTGCTCGTAGACGAGCATCCACTACCAACTGTTGAGGAATTATTCGCAACTGTTGCGGGGGGAGATAAATTCTCCAAAATTGATTTATCGCAGGCTTATTTACAGCTTGAAGTCCGGAATGAGGACAGAAAGCTACTTACTCTCAGCACACATAAGGGGCTTTATCGGCCAACCAGATTGATGTATGGTGTGGCTTCCGCTCCTGCTGTGTTTCAAAGGCTGATGGAGCAGATCTTGCAGGGCATTCCTGGGGTCACGGTATTCATAGATGACATTCGTATTACAGGGCCTGATGATGAATCTCATTTGCGTAGATTGGAGGAAGTGCTGAGACGATTGGAGGCACATGGAATGCGTGCCAATCGTGATAAGTGTGAGTTTTTCGCGAGTAATATCGAATACTGTGGATACTCGGTGGATAAATGTGGTATCCATAAGCTGCAATCGAAGGTAGATGCTATTCAAAGCATGCCGGTTCCAACCGACAAAGAGCAAGTGCGCTCGTTTGTCGGACTCGTTAGTTACTATGGTCGATTCTTCCCCAATCTGAGTACCATTTTGTATCCACTGAATAATCTCCTCAAAGATGATGTCCCTTTTGCATGGTCAAAAGAGTGCAATAAATCTTTCAATTTCGTAAAGAAGGAAATGCAGTCTGATCGGTTTCTGGTCCATTTTGATACGACGCTCCCTCTTGTGCTTGCGACCGATGCTTCCCCCTACGGCGTCGGTGCTGTACTGAGTCACCGGTTCCCGGATGGAACTGAGCGACCACTGCAGTACGCTTCTCAAACGTTGACTCGCACTCAGCAAAAATACTCGCAGATTGATAAAGAAGCCTATGCCATTGTATTTGGCATTCGCAAGTTTTATCAATATCTTTTCGGACGTAGATTCATTTTGGTGACCGACAATAAGCCAGTTAGCCAGATATTTTCTGAAAGTAAAGGTCTTCCGACGATGACGGCTATGCGTATGCAACATTACGCTGCTTTTCTCCAAAACTTCGATTATTGTATTCGATACCGCCGTTCATCTGACCATTGCAATGCTGATGCCATGTCACGTCTGCCAGTTGCTACAACTGATCCCGAAAACGAAATTGAGGAGCCTGATGCTATCGAGATCAACTCCATTCAAACATTGCCCTTAACTGTGGAAGATTTAGGATCTGCTACTCTTGCTGATAGTAGTGTACGAGAGTTGATTCGCGGTTTGAGATCCGGTAGAACGGTTGACGCCAGGTTTCGCTTCGGCATCAATCAGGAAGAGTTTAATCTGCAAAGAGACTGTATTATGAGAGGTATTCGAGTATACGTTCCCCCGTCCCTCAGGCAGAAAGTGCTCAATGAATTACATTCGACACACTTTGGTGTTTCCAGGATCAAATCCTTAGCGCGAGGCTATTGTTGGTGGGAAGGCATCGACAGAGATGTTGAAAATCTTGTCAACAATTGTGCTTCATGTCAGGCTACTAGATCAAATCCTCCTAAAATTTCGTATCACTGTTGGGAGTCTCCGTCTGAACCATTCCAACGCGTTCACGCGGATTACGCAGGCCCTTTCATGGGGTACTACTATCTTATCATCATAGACGCTTACTCTAAGTGGCCTGAAGTCCATATTGTCAAGAACATGACAACAGAAACTACGATTCGAGCCTGTCGACAATTCTTCAGTACATACGGTCTTCCCTCTGTGTTTGTTAGTGATAATGGTCCACAATTCACATCGTGTGAATTTGCGAAGTTTCTAAAAATGAATGGTGTCGTTCATAAGCTTAGCGCACCCTACCATCCAGCCACAAATGGCCAGGCAGAAAGATTCATTCAAACAATGAAATTAAAGCTGAAGGCCATCGACTGTGATCGATCCCAAATTCATGGCGAGTTGTGTTCTATACTGATGTCGTACAGAAAAATGATTCATCCTGCTACAGGACTTTCCCCTTCAATGATGGTGTACGGTCGTCAAATCCGCTCCCGTATAGATCTGATGATTCCGTCCAGCAATTCGAATGTTCGCGAAGCCCTAGGTCGATTCCGTGAGCTAGAACTAGGTACTAGGGTATCCGCACGTGAGTATGTCCATGACAACAAATGGGAGTTCGGTATTGTTCAGAAACGTCTAGGTAAATTGCATTACCTAATCTTACTAGATGACGGTCGTGTTTGGAAACGCCATATTAACCAGTTACGAAGCATTGGCCAAGGGATTGCGAGCTCTTCAACGTCCGAATTTTCCGCACGCGGTGACCGGTCTGAACATGTGCAAGACCATACTGTCGCAATAACTCCGATTGAGCCTACAGTTTCTGGAACTGGAAGTGCTCAGCATGACTCTGACAATATACATGACGAAAACGTTCCATTATCCTCACCCAACGTTACCGCGAAACCTGCTACTCCTTTCCGATCTTCAACTGCACCGGTATCCATTGCGGCGGATCATGCTGAGACCCAGAGACCAGCGGGTTCAGGTGGTTTGTTGGTGGATCAAGGTTTGCGACGCTCGGGGAGGACTATTCGTCCACCTACTCGGCTTGACCTCTAACGTTGTGGAGAAACTTCTTACCCGAGGGAGAGCTGTTATAACCTGGCAGCACTGGACGCTACCAACCGCAACGAGAACACTTCCGCCGACGATGCGTTCACTCGGCGAACGTGCCAGAATAAGTAGAGCAACCACGAGAGCAACATCGCCATTATTGACTCTCTATTTGGTCAGTGAAAATAAATAAGTTTTATTGTTTAATCGGTGAATTTCAATTGCTTGTCCCCATTCGTGATTCGGACTGTCGTGTCGTTACAATAGGTGATATCAAAGAGATGTTTCACCAGGTTAAAATTAGAGAAGCTGATCAGAAGGCTCAATGTTTTTTATTCCGTGATGACCCGAACAAAAAGCCAGATGTTTATGTCATGCAAGTTATGACATTTGGAGCTACGTATTCTCCCGCATGTGCTCAATTTGTGAAAAATATAAATGCTGCAAAGTTTTCAAAGAATTATCCAGATGCAGTTAACATCATTACGGAAAACCATTATGTTGGTGATTGTCTTGCAAGTTTCCGAACGCCACAGGAGGCTGTTAAGGTAATGAATAAGGTAATAAAAATTCATGATCACGCAAATTTCGAAATTCGAAAGTTTGTATCAAATTCAGATGAGGTTTTGAAAGGTTTACCAATAGATAGAATTGATAATTCGAAACTTATATCCTTGGATATGGATGAGCCATCATATCAAAAAGTTTTAGGAATTTTGTGGAATACTGAAAACGATCAATTGGTGTATAAAGTTGATTGTCCTACATCTTCCGAAACACTAACAAAACGTAACTTGCTATCAATTGTTGCGATAATGTATGACCCACTTGGTTTAATTTCAAATGTCACCATAGAGTGTAGAATTATATTGCAAGATCTATGGAGAAGTGAAATTGGTTGGGATGATGAAGTACCTGAAAACATTAAGGATCGTTTGGATGAATGGTCTGTTAGAGTTAAAGGCTTGGATTCATTTAAGATTCAAAGGTGTTACTCTAAAGCTTTAGAGGTTAAGAAAAGAGAAAGGCATGTCTTTGTAGATGCATCAGATAAGGCATTTGCTGCCGTTATATATTAGAGAACTTTATCAGGAGACGATATTGATGTAAGTATCGTCGCTGCTAAGGCTAGGGTGGCTCCTATGAGGGTGATGACCATTCCAAAATTAGAATTGCAGGCAGCATTATTAGGAACACGGCTGGCTAATACTATCACAAAAGAAATTAGATTAGAAATACATGAAACTGTGTATTGGTCGGATAATAGTACTGTTTTTCATGGATTAAATCGGATCCACGGAACTATAAACAATTTGTTGCTTTTCGAGTTAGTGAAATTCATGATAGTACTACCTCAAACCAATGGAGATGAATTGTTAGTGAAAACAATCCCGCAGATGAAGCTACTAAGGTGATTAAAAGGGAATCCATTTGGTTAGATGGACCAAGTTTTCTAAATCAGCTCGAAGAAACTTGGCCTAAAATGAACGGTTCATTGAGAACAACTGAAGAATTGAGACATGTTAATCTCATAATGAATGCAAAAATACCTGAATTTGAAGGTATTTAAATTAACTGGTGTTCAAACTGGTTACGTTTGAAAAGGTCAGTTTGTATGGCCAAGAAATTCATTGAAAGATTACGCACAACAAAGTGTAGATTACCCATTGATTTATCTTTATGTAAAAGTGATTTTGACTAGGCGGAAATAATTTTCATAAAAAAGCTCAACTTGTTTGGTAACGCGAGCAATACATTAGGGGCTGTCCATTAATAATGTAAGGGTTTATGGGGGGAGGGGGGGTTTGAGATTTCTTACGCGCCATACAATTTATTTTTAATTTTCATACAAAAAATCTTACCATGGGGGGAGGGGGGGGTTGAAAAACCCCGAAAATTGTCTTACGTAATTAATGGATCGCCCCTTTGGAAGTAGCCTTTGATGCAAGTACCGTAATCCGGGGTATCATTGATCAGCGGGGTAACATTGATCGGAATGACTCATCTCGTAAAAAGTTCGTATCATAATTTATTGATGAAATATTTCCATATTACGAATGGTGTTTCTCTTTCTCATATTCATAAGCTAATGTAATTGAGGATTTTTGCGAAAATTGCGTTTACATTATGCGTAAATTTTTTAACTTTTTGAAACAATGATTTCAATGAGTAAGGATGACACTACTGAAGATTCATGCCTCACATAAGTTCAGCAAACGATATGATCAAGGAAAATGCGGTTCTTACTAAAAATGGCATTGCCGAAAACGATTCCGTTGTCAAAACTTTCATAAGTATGCTCAATTAGGCAACATTAACGAATTACTGTAAAAAATATAGAATTCCCTTAGGAAATTGCCTACCTTTAGGCGTATTCCGTTGTTCGAATTGTTTTTAATTTTAAAATAACTCAAAAAGTAAATGACTTGTAAGCGTTTGGCCTTCATATTTGGCTTCGGGGGCCTTGATTTAAGTAAGTAACGATATTTTCAATATTACCGAACGTTGTTTACATAGGTGATCAATGTTACCCCATATCAGCTAAATCAGAAAATCACATAAAACATTTTTTTAAACATGCTTAAATCTTTCAAAAAATAAAATGTAGTATATAGTCACGAGCTATGAGTAGCAGTACTTGTTTTAAAAATATAAAATTTGTAATGTTTGCATTTTCAAACGAAATATTTAAGAAATATGCAAAAATAATAATCAATGTTACCCCGGATTACGGTACTGATTCTTTCTTTCTTTGTCTAATGAATTTTCAACACTTACGCGGAAGAATTGCTGAATTGTATAGTGACAACGGTACAAATTTCATTGGTGCTAATAACGAGCTTAAGAAAATAAAACAAAGGTTGGCGACTAAAGGAATCGATTGGCATTTTAATCCTCCTTTGTCACAACATTTTGGAGGAGCTTGGGAAGTAATGGTTAGAGAAACGAAAAGTTTGATGAAATTCTTTCAGGGTACATATCGTAAACATACGCTTAGAGCCACGTTCAACGAGATTGCATTTATTATTAACTGCAGGCCATTAACACATATTGCTTTAGATTCTGAGGAGGAAGAACCATTAACTCCGAATCATTTTATTTTAGGATGTTCAGGTAAAGCCGAGCTATCTTTTAATGATGTTAGTCAAGCTGAAGCTTTGAAGCAACAATGGAAAAAGGCACAAAACTTGACATCTCACTTTTGGCAACGTTGGAATATTTACCAACCCAAGTTAAAAGAACAAAGTGGCAGAAACTTCAGAAAACCATTGAAGTCGGTGACGTTGTAGTAATGGCGGATGAAAATCGAAAAGGTTTCCATGAAAATGGTATAATAACAGAGGTAAGACCGGGGAAAGATGGCCAAGTAAGATCAGCAGTTGTTAAAACTAATAAAGGTATTTTTATTAGACCTACTGTTAATATGGCGATTTTAGATGTTAAGAAGAGCATCAGCGAAATTCAAGAGGAGCGCCACAATATTGCGAACAATAATTCAAGTAAAAAAAATGCTAACAAGGTTTCACGGTTTGGAATATGTATGTCCGTATTATTGACTATGTTATACATTAATGCGGTGAATGGATTACAAATTAATCCTATTCAGGAGGATGGAATAATATTTGATCATATCGGAAGTTGTTTGATAAAACGAGGCATTTGGAGAACACGGATTACCAGTAACGTTGTTCCATCAGATGATATTTTTCAAATAAATCGTATGCATAGAAATTTAAATGAAGCCTTAAAGTTTATCGGTAATAAAACAAATGATAAATCAATGGAAAACCTAATTTTATCAATTGAGCGACAATGCGATAATGTTCTTCAAGAGGTTAAGATCTTGCACAGAGAAAGAAGAAGTGGTGGAATTCTTGGTTTCTTGAAAAAAATATTATTTGGCGGTAATGACATGGAAGAGGAGTTACAAAATGTCCGAGCACATGAAGAACAAAAGCTTCATGAATTATCTGAAATTACTAAAGCAATTCTCGCATACTCTGAGATAACGCCCTAAAAGCCATTGGTAACCATGTGTGTAGCTCGTTGTTTCTGAGCAAGTGAACGAATAAACATCCAAACCAACTTCACTGGTAGGTAGATAATGATCCTTTCTTCACCATAGAGTTGTTAAACAACGTGTAAATCCATTCAAATGCTCAGAAACAATGAGCTGCATACAGGGTTACCAATGGCTTTTAAGGCGAGATCATAAGTTATGCGAGAATTGATGTCAAAGCAGAAAGGATGGGTAACGAATTTAACAATCGGATTTATAAAACTTTGAAGGGCATACAAGAGAAGATGTCAAATGGTTATTCCGTTTTATCTGATCCACAAGCTATAAAATTTGAAACAAAAATGGAGAATGGAACGATGAATATTTTCATGAACTCGATAATCGTGAATAGAGACAATTTTGAGCTTTTTAACGTGATTCCGGTACCCAATATAGATAACCATGATTGATATAAAAGAATCAGTAATTGCTATCAATCATTTAGAAGAATTCTTTTATTCTAAAGCGAATATGAAGAGTTTCAATAGATCTCAATTTATGATTGATCAACCGGTAGTAACGAGGAATGCTGATTGTGTAGCTGCTGCAATTCTTCATAAAAAACTTAAAATTAAATGTCCATCGAAACGATTTGATAAATTGGATACGCGGTTGTTTTCTTTGAATGAGCAAAACGTTATTTTACATACTATGTACTATACTAGCAATTAGCGTTGGGCAAATTTATCCAGAACATCGATGTTACTCAATCGATTCACATTTGATCCACAGACAAACAGACGTAACACTTAGAACAAATCCTGATCAAAGTCATAGTCACGATGACATGTACGCCCAATGCTAAAATCGGTGTGTTTGGCCGATGGACCAACAGATGGCGGTAGTGTGTAAACAGGTCCGTCCCACTCGGGCTCAGATTGGGTAACACTTCTAGTACTGCATTTGGTCCCTCGGTAGTGCAAAAGGTACCCAAGTTTGACAGATCGCAGTACACTTTGAACGGCATTCTAGATTACCTTATGAGCCATAAAATTTTGGGCAACTTCAAGGGACATGGGGGTCTTTAATTTGTCTTTGGTGTAAACGCGAACAAAAACGATGCGAGCGCTGCGGGTGGTGGATTGGCCACCTACCATATTTTTGAATCGGCCGTTAAAAAGGTGGTCGATGGACATCGGTGAGAGTGTGACGTCTGTTTGTCTGTGTTTGAACTGCCGAATCGATTCACCGATTTAATCGAATCCTTTGAATCGATGTTTTCGAATCGATTCGAATCGGATGAAAATTTACATTTATGAAGCTTGGAATGAGATCAACTGCATTTGCATTCGATTTCAACATCTTTCAATCAAACCAGTTTCGAAAATCAATCGCACAAATTTACTACTGCAAGATTAATTCAAAATATGATTTATTTTCCACAAACTCATTAAAAAATATTTAGGGATAACAACAAAATGAATCGAATCAAAGAATCAAATGAAGAGAATCGATTCACTCGATTTTAGGTGCTCCAAACATCGATTCAAAAAATCGATTAATCGGAAAGCAAACATCGATTCAAAATCACCCAACGCTACTAGCAATGCGAAAGATATAATTATTCATTGTGATAATGTTATTGCGGCGCTTATATTAAATCCACATCCAGCGGCGTCAAACGTCAAAATTCAAGTAGGCTTGGATTTTTTCGTTCTTCAAGGACGCAAATGTTTCAAATTTGCTAAATCTGAAACATTTGGTGATTTTCATTATCATTGCGACGGTATATCGACATTTTCAGATAATCGCATTACGTGGATTTATCTTGCAGAGCACAATATCATCTCCCCTCCATATAAAATTGCGAAAGTAATTTTGAAACCGGACTGCTTCATTAGAACAGAACAGTTAATTTATTATGCAAGAATGTTTGGCGGGACAAGAAGTGCACATACATTTTTTAAAACCAACGATTCAATTACCTTATGAAATAGATTATTCATTAAATAACACAACAAACGGAACAACGGTAGTAAAGAAGCTTAAAAATCCGTATGAAAAGGAAGTTATGGTGTTCACGGATATTCCAATTAAGACAGAAACAGCTCATATTGCCATGATAGGAACAAGATCAATTATAACAATTATCATTACTGTCGGAATTATAATTTTTTATATGTACAAAAATAAAAAAAACGAAATGATAATCAAGTTGAATCAGGAATAGAGACTCTAACTATCGCTCCAACAAACACTCAGAGACGTAGACATCCGCAAGTTTCCCTTAGGTGCACCACTAATGGTACACTTGCCCTATTTCGTTTTAGTAGAATTAATGCACAGGCCTATCCTTGCTGTCTCCCTCTTCAGAGGGCTTCCTAACTAGTCGACATCGTACGCAAAGCTAAGGAGCATGTATGTGACCGTGTGAACTGCGTCTCCTTGTTTCGTTTCGTTTAACGTCACAATAGAAAGTAACACTTCATCTGCAATCCGAACACTTGATTTCGGCCCATCTAGCGTTGCATTTATCCTCCCTGGATCGATGAGTCTGTCCATCTATATGAGATCACGTTTGTTTCCGAAGCTTGGGTGATATTATCAAGTTAGGCGCTGACAAGTCGGCTACTACTGAATACGCGTTTGTATTTCATATCATTGGCTAGTGCCCCGTTATACATATATATTACAATCCGTACAGTAAATGTAGAATAATATGAGCCCGAAGAAATTTATCGCTTTTTCAAGAGTTCTAACTTATGTATTAGACGAATAAATTTGAAATTGCAAACGAAGTAGTAATGAATTGGGTAGATAACTACTTGGGCAACTCTACAATTCATTTGTTCACGTTATCTGAAAAACGGTCATTAGTATCATTTTTATCAAAAGTTCTATCTTCATGATACGTCTCTCTATCTGTGAAAGTGTTCATGAAAGTAAATAAACCAGAATCTTTTAACCAGCTTGAATCCCAGTTGCATTAGAGCTCAACACTCAACCGTCTTCATCGTGATATTTCTTTTGTAATCACGTATGTTCTAGTTAAATTATATGACCAATCGATTAAATAAACCCAAATTTCCAGTGCTGGAAAAAATAGTACTCAGACATAGATATCAGCATACGATTTACAAAGCTTCCTCGGTGGTCGTCATCGTCGGTTCGCAGAGCGATATATCTTCCTCCTCCTCCGCGTCCTCGGCTTCGTTCTCGCCCTCGATGCCATCCAGCCCGATCGATTCATCCTGTTCGGCTTCGATCCCGTCCAGCCCAATCGACTCGTCCTGTTCGTTTTCGTTGGGTAAATTTGGAATGTAGAACTTGCTCCTCGGATTGTAGTGTTTCAGTCTGTGCTTTCGCAGCATGGCCGGGCATATGAAAGCTGTGGAGCAAAGGTCACACACGTGCGATCGCTTACTGTAGTGCAGTCGTCTGTGAACGCGCAAGTTGACGTTCTGGGTGAACGTTTTCCCACAAACGTCGCAGACGAACGATTCCACGTGGGTCTGAAATGGATAACAGTGATGAATTAATCGAAGCACCATAATACCAACCACTGCATTAGAAGGTCCAAACATACCTGCATGTGTTGTTCCAAGTTGTATGTGTTGTTGAATATGCGGCTGCACTTGGTGCACTTGATAGCCGTCGGCAGCTGGTGTTGGATCTCGTGATTGACCAACTGGACGGCATCTTTGAACATTTTCGGACACTGCCGACACATGATTGCTTCTTCCATGTCCACCTCGTGGGTCTCTTTGACGTGTTTGATCAACTCCAGATAGGAAGGATACTCGCCTTGGCAGAAGCGACACGTACACGCTCCCAAATCCTTCGGTATCACGCATTTGCGTTGATGCTTGTTCAGTCCTCCCTTCTTGATGAACGACAATCCGCAGTGACAGACGCATGGTTTTTGCCCGGTGTGGAGATGTCTGAAAGCATTAAAAGGGAAATTAATCATCCAAATGCTTCTACACTAGGGTTTCCCAAAATACCCCATTTGTTCAAGCCCGTTATCAGTTGAACTTTTTATGAAATTGTGAAACTTTAGGACACCCTATTCCTCACCCTTTCGATCCCCAAACATTACCTGTGCTGAACCAGGCGTATCACGTCCTTGAAAGCTTTGTCGCACGTTTCGCATTTGTACGGAGCGAAATCCGAGTGACTTCTCTCGTGCAGCGTCAAGGCCGAGCACTTGCTGAACGATTTGCCGCACGTTTTGCACACGTAAACCTTCTCCAGCGTGTGCTCGTTGACATGTCGCCGAAGGGAAGCCACCAGGGAGTAGTTCTTGTCGCAGTACTCACACTGGTAGCGCTTCAACCCGTCCTTGATGATGATCTTCACATTGAGCCTCTTGCTCTCGATTTCGGCTCGCGCTTTGGCCTCCTCCAAGTCCTCGTCGTTGACGTGCCCTAGAACAAAAAGAATAAGGGACAAATTATACCTAATAAACGAATTAAAAAACCCGTATCAGACCTTTTTCATGTTCCCGACACCCGGCATGGGAATGGAACCGGGCCGCACAGAATCGACACTCGATGATTCCCCCGAGCATTTCTTCGTGCAGCTGCATGTGTCTGTTCATCATACGGACCGAATGCATCCCGGACTGGTCGTCACACTGCGTACAATTGAATGGCAACATGTCCACATGGTTGCACAGATGATCGTTCAATTCTTCCTTGGTCAGGTGCTCCCTCTTGCAGACATAGCAAAAATGTTGCTTCCTGTGGATGCGCTTCTCCGGAGGCATACTTGCTTCGTGCATCTTTTCGTGGCGTTCCTTATTGTACAAAGTGGCAAACTTTGTCGGGCAGTAGTGGCACACAAAGCGCTTGATAACGTGCTGCCTGATGGGAGGATCCCCCGGATATTTCTTCCGTTTGTTGTAGCATATTTTCTTCGCCCTCTTTTTCCGGGGGACCGGATCCGGATCATTCACACCGGAGCTATCCGACGAGTCGTCGTCATCGTCGTTATCTTCTTTCTTTTTCTTGCTTTTCTTTTGAGGAACGTAGGGGTCATCCACCCCGGAACTATCCGAATCAGAATCATCGTCGCGTTTCGACTCTCTAGTCTTTTTATCTTTCCCCTTTGTTTCATCATCATCGCTAACGGAATCATCGGAACTGGACTCTTGTGGTTTATAATCGCTATCCCCGGAATCAGCACTCCCTTCTTCCTCTTCTGCTTTTACAACTTTTTTGACCGCCTTAACTCTTTTCCTGCTGGTACTTGGCTTAACGTTTCCACTTCCATCCAACTCATCCGGCTCCTCCTTTATGATCACATCCAAAATGCTGAAATCCGGATTGAGCGCCAAGGGAATGTCCTCCGGCTGCTCATCGTCGCTCGGTGGTTCCTGCTTGACGTCCACCTCTTCCGGATCCATGGCCAGACTGGCCGGAACTTTTCCATCGGCGGTTTTGCCATCAACTTCTTCGCCATTTTCCGATTTAATTATGTAGATCTGTTCGATCCCGTTTGTTTCGGGCCTGACTTGCCTGCAAACGGGTTTTACACGAATTAGCTTGGTTATGAATCAACAAATTTCAAGAATATACGAACCTGCACAACATTTTGAGGATTTTTGATAAAAATCGATAATATTTTCGCGATTTTTGCTACTTAAAAATAGTAAACAAAAATAATCCGAACTCCGAAACTTTGACAAGCAATAACATTGGGCGATCATCCGATACTCAGTCCGACAACTTCACGATTACACACCCTTGTAAATTTCTACTCATCTACTCAATTTCTTGTTCTTCCGACTTTTTTTCTCAGCTTCACACTTAAATATTAGGTCGTATGAATAAACTGAGCAAAAGCTTTTACTTTACTCAAATCCATCTGTCAAACCAATTTCTTGAGCATTTACTCAAGTTGGTATGATAAAACTGAGCATTTGAGCATTTACTTTTCGAACATCCAAATTCGTATGAATAAAGAAGTAAAACCTGAGTAGATGCTCAGAAAATTCTGAGTCACCTACTGACCATGCTCAGTTGAAATTTTAAAGTACACTGAAATGAATTTTATTGTAGAAACTACTGAATCCATGGTAAAATTAAGAACTGCACCAACGATTTTCAACCGACTATATTAATCTGTTAACTCTACCAAAACATAGTCAACATCACTACACAAGAAAATTTCTTCTGTTGATTTAACCAGAGTTGTAGTATTTTTGACTAGAAACATTCTTGATTTGAGAAGTTTAGCATTATACTTTTGACCACACTGTGTTGTATGGTGGGTGTCACGGATTGAAATACAATGCTTTGTAGTGGATGCTACTATGGACATAGTCAAATTTACTGCACTGCTCAGTGATTTTCACCAGATTATAGTAAACTTAACAGATTTTTGTAGTCGGTTGAAAATCGTTGGTGCAGTTCTTAATTCTACCATGGATTCGGTAGATTATACAACAAAATTTGTTTGCGTGTATGAAAATCAAATTAAAAATTGTAAGAAGGTGCATGTAATCGGCGGTCGTTGCGGACGTGGACAGAATTCAGTTAGTCGGATTTCATAAAGCAAGGCACTACGACAGATAGCTGTGCAGCTACAAAATGTGAATCGATCTGTGTTAAATCTTTGGCTCCGGTGTTATTTACCATGCCAGCATTTGACTGTTGACCGAAATTCGTACTGGCTAGAACAGTCTGCTTCACGCTTTGTGAATTGCATAGCTGGTACCAACAGAACTTATGATCAGCTTAGGGACTGTACATTCATTACGTAAGATAATTTTGGAGGGATGTTGACCCTCCTGTGCCCATGGTTATATATTTTGTATGAAATTTAAAAATTATTCTTATGGTCTGTAAGAAATCTCAAACCTCCCTTCCCTCATAAAACCCCCTCCCGTATTTAATGGACTGCAAATTAGGAACTTAAATAGTGTTGATTGGCGCAGTAAATTCTGCAAGCCGGCTATGTACGAATGAACCCGAAAGAAAATCATCGTTTATAGGATTAGAAATACCCATTTGGATTTCGACAAACTCGGCATTTATAATCAAAGCAAGACTTGGAATCGACGCTGAGACAACACTGACCACAATACGTTTATTTCGCGAGAAAGTAACACTTCTTATACTAATAAAATCAAAATTTCTTCAGAGATTCTTTCAAGTATTTCTCTGAAAAGTTCAATAAAATCTTTGTGTTTCTTTTAGAAATTATTTCGAGTTTACTTTTAGATACTTTTATGGGAATTAATCCCCAGTTTTCATTTTTTCGCTCCAAGAACCAATCCAATCCAAGCCAAGCAATCCGCCAAGAATTCCTTTATTCTTTATTAGTATCTCTAAAAAAATGTACAGGATCCCCATTAGGCTGTACCTTATTTTTCGAAAATGCTATAAGTTCGTCATTGTAAACAGGTAAAAATTTGAAGTCCGTACGTGGACGCTAAGTAGTCCCCCAACGGCCCTGAAAGTATTAGGCGTAGATGACCACGTGCGCAAAATCGAGCTCGCTGCTGTAGTGCACGCAGCTTGAGTACGAAAAGCCACCAGTAACAAATTGTCAGCATAGAATTTTGTTTTCTTTGGGATGGTTCAAATATTACGTAACGAAAAATTTGCCAATTTTAGACTCCCTTCCTTCCACATGTAACAGCTTTTGTATTGAAAATTTTAATTTTTTGTGTGGACCGTAGCACTACGGAAGACCCCCTCCCTTCCCCTGTTACGTTACGTAATATTTGAACGATCCCTTTGTAGTTCTAAATTTTATGTAAGCGTGCAGTGTTATGAAGATATCCACATTGTAAAGTTTGTTTAACTTCAAATTCTATGCTGATTATCGATTTGTTACTAGTGGCTTTTCGTACTCATGTTGCGTACACTAGAACAGCGAGCTGGATTTGGGGCACGGGGGTCATATACACCTAATGCCTTCAGGGTCGTTGGGGGATCACTTAGCGTCCACGTATGGACTTCAAATTTTTACCTGATTTTTTTCTTACCAAAACGAGCACTTTACAATGCCAAACATATTACATTTCACATTTTCGAAAAATAAGGGACGGCCTAATCCCCATACTTTATTTTTTTTCTCTAAAAATTCCTGGAAAGTTTCATTAGAATTTTTTTTAGAAATCCATCTACAATCACTCCAGCCATTTTCCAATTGTTCTATGAATATCCCCACGGTCATGGAATTACAACATTTCTTGGAATTCTAGGGATTCCTACTACACTACAATTCCTGCAGATATCTTTCGATGAATAATTCAGAAAATCTAGAAGGAAATATTTAAGTTTTATAGGTCATAGGCCAAGGCCCCAATTTTTTTGTATCCACGACTCACTCAGTCATCAACAGTATTCTTCGCGATCCATCTATGTAAAATTGTAAAAAATTAAAAGTTTTGTATTTCGTGGTCTTTCATTGAGGTTCATTCACAAATTTCATAGCGTTGAAAGGATGGGTATCATATGATGTTACAGCTCATATAAAATTTGTAGAATATTCATACAAAAAGCGTTACGAGTGTGATTCAAGATGTGATTATTCCGCTACCCACTAAAGACTGGCCCAGGACCTCCTGGGGGTCGCGACCCACAGTTTGGGAAGCTTTGCCATGGGTAATTATTGGAAGATTTTCACGAAGCAACTTTAGAAGACTCCCCAAAAATTTCTAAAGTAGATCCTGAGAATATTCATAGAGAAATTAGACAAATATCTATATGAAAAAAATCGAAATTTTTAAAAAAATATTTGGAGAAATTTTTTATCTCTTGTAGACGTAGTTTTAAAGTAGTTTGTATAAAATTATTTGAAAGAATTCTTGTAACAATATTTGAAATAGTTTTTAGGGAATGTATTTTTCAGAATTCTTGTTGTGCCTTCTAACTTTTCTGTAAACTCTAGAAGCATACATGAATAAATCTTCGGAGGAATTTGTGCGAATTCTTGTAGAAGTGTTAGGAATCTCTAGAGGGATCTTTGAAAGGTTCTCGGACTAATTTTTCGGAGAATGCCCTAGTAAATTTATTTTGAGATAGTTAGCAGTAGAGTTGGCAGGCTCTTGATATTTTCGACAGTCGAACTTTGGAAATTCTTCGATAACTTGGCTACCAACATGGCTATTTGGGGAAGTTTTCAAAAAATAGGCATTCGACTAAGTAGCATAGTTTATTTATTTTGTCCATGACAGAGGGTGGCCGTAGGATTTCACACCAACAGCATATCCGTTTGAGCAATAACTTGTCCTATGGCTTCTCCTTTACTGGTTGCTAATCCGGTCGTATGTGGCGTGTTGATCTCAGTTTATTCTGTTTTTCCTTTGTGGCTTGGTGACTTGAGCGTGAATTAATTTTGCAGAACGAAATCTAGCGTCTTTGTTTTAAAGTTGAGGTGGTAGCTGTTGAAGTTGTTGGCGGTTTGGATTCTGATGCTGTCCGACCCCGTAGCGGACTCAGATCGAGGTTTTCATTTGGTGAAACTCAGGTTTGTACTTGAGCACCTGAGGGATAAAAATAATCAATTTTTTACCGATGCGGACGGCACAGAATTATTTCAGAGTCTTTCACTTACTCACCTATTTCCGGCAGACGTGATGCTAGTTAGCTGTGTTCAATGACTTTGATCGAACTTGCTCGGGGTTGGTTGTACTAGCTCGTATTTTTTGTCAACAAATAACTGTCAAAGCTACTTCGAGCAACTCCAAGCTGCTTTCTCAATGAACGCTCTTTTTCGCTTCGAAATAAAACAATTCCATTTTTTCATGAAAAACTGTCACTCTCCGCACTAATTTACCGGAATTCCACGTGAAAAAAAAATTCGCGCACTTAACAATCCGTATCGCTTCGGAATTTTGCTTTTTTTCTCAATGTTTACGTTTTTAAACGTCAAAAACACGAGCTACTGCGAGCTGGTTAAACTAGCTCGGACTCTAGCTTCCAACCTGTTTCGAGCGACTCGGAGTTGGTTGGACTCGGCTCAATGAACACAAACCCGAGCGACTCGAAGTAGGTTGGAGTGGCTCAATGAACACCAAAAGCTGACTCGCAAGTGGTTGCAACCAAGTTCGAGCAGCTCGTTGAACACAGCTGTTGTTGAGTTTCACCCTTGTGTGTCCCTCCATCAGCAAGCGGCAACAATCTACAAAAACGGGTAAAACCCGATATGGGACTTCTATTTGCAGTTTCCACCGTTGGTCCCGAGACGCTGGACTACTTTTAGCAACTTGCAAAAATCGGATGACCAAAACAAAAACATCATTTTGACAGAGTAAATGCTATGTTCGAATTTCGAACTTACTCTGAGTAAAGTATCGTTTTATTCATACGGTTTCGAGTAAATGCTCAGAGACTTTACTTTTCTTAATTCGGGTTGAGCATGAGCAAGTACTCGGTTTTATTCATACGACCTATTGTATATCCACTTGAATGTTGGATTATCCCGGCTATTTAGAAGACTGTTCGAAACAGTCGTTGAAAATCGAGGGGAATCTCAATGTATTCCATCCAGATGAAACAATGTTGCGAATGTTGTAGAAACACATAATTAGGTTAACTATACATGTGGGACGATTGGCATACCCCCCGGCGAAGAGAGAAGGAAAATCAGTTTTTATAAGTGCTATCGACCGATGCACACGCATCTCCGCGTCAGTGAAATTTGGAAATAAAATAAAGTTCTTTTACGTTTTTCTCAACCACTCCTTTCCCTCTTTTCTACATGGGGGCTCGTCCGGGAAGGAGTTATCGAGAAATTGTCCGGTCGAAACGTGAAATTCGCGAAAAAGTACGCTTCTAATTCGATTCGGTGAAAACGCGGAGTGAATCCAAAATGGCGGAGCAAGTGGACGAATTGTGCAAAATTTTTACCAAAGCCGGAATCGAGCGAGAGTGCGAGAAACGTGGCCTATCTCGCGAAGGATGCAAGAGAGAGATGGCGCAGAGAGTCGTGTACCACGACATAACGATGGTTGCAAACGACGGTCGTTTACGTGCCGATGACGAGGTACGAGACGACATGCAACACAATGACGGTGGCGACGACGCGCTACATGCCGACGGTGGTAATGATCAGCACGAAAGCGACGACGACGAAAATGGAGGCAACAGTGCACGCGACGGTGATCGCTCCAACGACGGCGGCAACGACGATGCCAATCATGACGGTGACGACGACAACGATGATGTAAATGACGGCAGCTCGGACGACGGAGATGGTAGTGGTAGTGAGAACTCCAGTAAATTTCTCACAGCGCTGACGAGAGAACGACGCGCGTCCACTCCGAAAAATCGAGAACGTTTTGCGACTGAACGACGCCAGCCGTATTCGTTCCGAGACGTAGAAGACAGCATCGAAACGTTCGGTGCCGAAGATGGGCAGGATGTGAAGCTATGGATGTCGCAGTTTGAAGAGATGTCCCGAACAGCGTTGTGGAATGACGAACAAAAGTTAATCATGTTATTATTTATTTAGATGGTGTTACATCAATTAATTTGATAAAACCTCGTTAACGATGTTACGCCAATTTACTCGGTCCATGGCTGTGTCTCTCCAACTTCGATTTTGGCCCACGTTCTCCAGATCTTGTTGCACCTGATCAAGCCACCTCGCTCGCTGTGCTCCTCGCCTTCTTGTGCCAACCGGATTCGACGCGAACACCATCTTTGCAGGATTGTTATCCGGTAGTCTTGCAACATGTCCTGCCCAGCGCACCCTTCCGGCTTTCGCAACCTTCTGGATACTGGGTTCGCCGTAGAGCCTAGCGAGCTCGTGGTTCATTCTCCGCCGCCACACACCGTTTTCCTGTACTCCGCCAAAGATCGTCCTAAGCACCCTTCGTTCGAACACTCCAAGTGCTTGCAGGTCCTCTTCCAGCATGGTCCATGCTTCATGTCCATAGAGGACTACCGGTCTTATAAGCGTTTTGTACATGGTACATTTGGTGCGAGGGTGAATCTTTCTCGACCGCAGCTTCTTCTGGAGCCCATAGTAGGCGCGACTTCCACTGATGATGCGTCTCCGTATTTCACGACTAACGTTGTTATCAGCCGTTAACAAGGATCCGAGGTAGACGAACTCATCAACCACCTCGAAAGTATCCCCGTCTATCGTAACACTGCTTCCCAGGCGGGCTCTGTCGCGCTCGGTTCCGCCTATCAGCATGTACTTTGTTTTTGACGCATTCACCACCAGGCCGACTTTTGTCGCTTCACGTTTCAGGCGGGTGTACACGTCTGCCACCGTTCCAAATGATCTGCCGACAATATCCATATCATCCGCGAAGCAAACAAATTGGCTGGATCTTGTGAAAATCGTACCTCGGTTATTGAACCCGGCTCTCCGCATGACACCTTCTAGCGCAATGTTGAACAGCAGGCACGAAAGTCCATCACCCTGTCGAAGTCCCCGGCGGGATTCGAACGAACTGGAATGTTCGCCCGAAATCTTCACGCTATTCTGCACACCGTCCATCGTTGCTCTTATTAGTCTTGTGAGCTTCCCGGGAAAGCTGTACTCGTCCATGATTTTCCATAGCTCTTCGCGGTCGATGCTATCATAAGCCGCTTTGAAATCGATGAACAAGTGATGCGTTGGGACTTGGTATTCACGGCATTTCTGGAGGATTTGCCGTACAGTGAAGATTTGGTCCGTTGTCGAGCGGCCGTTGATGAAACCAGCTTGATAACTTCCCACAAACTCATTTGTTATTGGTGATAGACGACGGAAGATAATCTGGGATAGCACTTTGTAGGCGGCATTCAGGATAGTGATCGCACGATAGTTTTCACATTCCAGTTTGTCGCCCTTCTTGTAGATGGGGCATATGACCCCTTGCTTCCACTCCTCCGGCAGCTGTTCCGTTTCCCAGATTCTGACGATCAGCCGGTGCAGACAGGCTGCCAACCTCTCCGGGCCCATTTTGATGAGTTCAGCTCCGATACCATCCTTACCAGCGGCCTTGTTATTCTTGAGCTGGTTGATGGCATCCTTAACTTCCCTCAATGTGGGGGCAGGTTGGTTTCCTTCATCCGCCGTGCTGACGTAGCCACTTCCTCCGCTGTCGTGACCCTCGGCGCCTGTGTTCTCCGTGCCATTCAGGTGTTCATCGTAGTGCTGCTTCCACCTTTCAATCACCTCACGTCCGTCCGTCAAGATGCTTCCGTCCTTATCCCTACACATTTCGGCTCGCGGCACGAAGCCTTTTCGGGATGCGTTAAGCTTCTCGTAGAACTTTCGCGTTTCTTGTGAACGATGCAGCTGTTCCATTTCTTCACATTCCGCTTCTTCCAGGCGGCGCTTTTTGTCCCGGAATAGGCGGGTTTGCTGCTTTCGTTTTCTTTTATATCGCTCCACGTTTTGTCGCGTTCCTTGCTGCAGCATTGCAGCCCGCGCTGCATCCTTCTCCTCCAAAACCTGCCTGCATTCTTCGTCGAACCAATCGTCACATGTCCTTCTTTCCACGTACCCGACGATGCTCTCGGCTGCGTTGTTGATGGCTGCTTTTATGTTGCTCCAACAGTCCTCAAGAGGGGCTTCGTCAAGCTCGCCCTCTTCCGGCAACGTTACCTCGAGATGCTGCGCGTATGCGGCAGCGACGTTCGGTTGGGCCAGTCGCGCTAGGTTATACTGAGGCGGGCGTCGATACCGTACATTGTTAATGACGGATAGTTTTTGGCGCAGTTTCACCATCACCAGGTAGTGGTCGGAGTCAATGTTAGCGCCACGATAGGTTCTGACGTCGGTAATATCGGAGAAGTGCCGTCCATCGATCAAAACGTGGTCGATTTGTGATTCCGTCTGCAGTGGTGATCTCCAGGTGTATCGATACGGGAGGCTGTGCTGGAAGTAGGTGCTGCGAATGGCCATGTTCTTGGAGGCGGCAAAATCTATGAGTCGTAGGCCGTTCTCGTTCGTCAGCCGGTGGGCGCTGAACTTTCCAATCGTCGGTCTGAACTCCTCCTCCTGGCCAACCTGAGCGTTTAAGTCTCCTATGATGATCTTGACGTCGTGGCTTGGGCAGCGGTCGTACTCGCGTTCGAGCTGCGCGTAAAATGCGTCCTTGTCATCATCAGTGCTTCCGGAGTGAGGGCTATGCACGTTTATGATGCTGAAGTTGAAGAACCGGCCTTTGAGCCTCAACTTGCACATTCTTCCGTTGATCGGCCACCACCCGATCACGCGCCTCTGCATATCACCCATCACTATAAAAGCTGTTCCCAGCTCACGTGTGTTGCCGCAGCTCTGGTAGATGGTATGATTACCTCTAAATGTTCGCACCATCGAACCTGTCCAGCACACCTCCTGCAGCGCTACGATGTCGAAACCGCGGATCTTCAGTACATCGGAGAGTATGCGTGTGCTTCCGATGAAGTTGAGAGATTTGCAGTTCCACGTACCGAGTTTCCAATCGCTAGTCCATTTTCGTCGCTGTGGTCTTTGCCGATTGTTCCGGTCCGTATTCTCTCGTTGACGTTCCTGTGCTGGTGTATTTTTACGGCTGGCTTGCAGGGCCTGACACCAACCCCCTAGATTTCCGGAGGACCATTCCCCCTAAATGTTCGGAGGGCCATAGTGCGCAGTTTAGCTTAGAGTCCTTCTCTGGCACTCGGACGATGATCAGCCGCCCCTGACATGGGGAACAGACGCTGTTGTGAGCCGCTCCTAACATGGAGTACAGACGCTCAAGGTTTGCAGAAGCAAACCCCCCCTTCCCTGTCAGCATACGACCAAAGTTCCCACCGGGGGTTGGTTACCCGATCTTCCCCAAGGTTACTCGTACCCCGGCCAGTACCGCGAGGAGGTAGGGATAGGAGTTGCTGGGCAAGAGGCTAAGGACCACACAAAGGGGTCTATTTTATTCCTGCAGGTACGCGAGGTACCAATGGTACGCCATGCCCAGCCATTTACCGTGCCAATAAGTTAATCATGTGCAGGAAGAAGATGACAGGCACAGCCCGTCGGTTTATGTTTGCGCAACGTAACCTCACATCGTTTGCCAAACTAAAGAGTGCCCTCATCAAGGAGTTTGCTCCTTTCGTTCGTGCGAGTGACGTGCACCGCCAGCTTGCAGCACGAAAGAGAAAGCCGAATGAAGCCATCCGCGACTACATTTACGAGATGCAACGCATAGCTCTTTCCATCGACCTCGACGAACCGAGCATTTGCGAGTACGTTGTTGACGGCATAACCGATGATGAATTCCACCGGTCGTTGCTGTACGAAGCGCAAACCATCCGTCAATTGAAGGAGAAGCTTCTCAATTTCGAGAAAGTACAAAAGAAGTGTGTAGTGAAACAAAAGCCACAAGATGGCCAGTTGAAGAAAAAGGACCAACGTGAAAAAGTGTCGAAAAACCCGTCAGACAAATTTAGTTCGAAGAAGCACTGTTTTAACTGTGGTGATGGCGCTCACGTCGCTGGCGATTGCCCACAGAAGAGCGATGGGCCCAAGTGCTTCAGTTGTAATTCGTTTGGCCATTTGTCGCGAGACTGCCCGAAGTCGGGTGAAAAGTTGAAGCAGCACGACGGCGTTAAGAAAGGTGCATCTAAAGTGAACACATTGAAGAGTGTTACGATTACCAATCCGTCTGTGTTGGTGAAAATCGATGCGTACGAGGTCAGTGCAACAATCGACACGGGAAGCGAGATTTCTCTGGTCCGAAATGATTTCTGGGTGGAATTGGCGAAAACCGGAGCACAGATGAAAAGCTCGACGATGAAAGTGCGCGGATATGGAGGTGCCGTGAAAAATGTTTGCGGGGAATCAGTGCTAAAAATCTCGATCGAGAATGAGGTGTATGAGATCCTTGTTTACGTTGTGCCGCAGCAAGCGATTGATATGAAAATGCTTATCGGCATGGATTTTCTTCGTGTTGTCGATTATTCGATCACTCCGGAAGGCGTTAAAATCAAGAAGATTCCGGCAGTTGAGCCGGTGTGTGAAGCAAAGTGGATCCGAAGGATCGAAGAATACGTCGGGAAAAACGAAATCGTCGTACCGTATCAGTATCGCGAAGAGGTTATGTCTCTCATTGAGAATTACGAACCGAAATCGTCTGTTACGGCGTCGAATAAGTTGAAGATCAAGTTGTGTGACAATGACGTTGTGTGCGTAAATCCGCGACGGTTGGCTTCTCTCGAGCGGGATGTTGTGAAAAGGCAAACCGACGAGTGGTTAGCAAACGGCATTATTCAGCCATCCGAAAGCGAGTACGCGAGTGCCGTTGTGGTAGTGCCGAAAAAAGACGGACGACGTCGGGTGTGTATCGACTATCGCGAAATCAATAAGAAAATGATCCGTGACAAGTTTCCCACACCGAACGTGGAAGAACAGATCGATAAGCTATCTGGTGCGCGAGTGTTCACTACGTTGGATTTAGAGAACTCTTATTTCCACGTACCGGTTGACGAAGAAAGTCGAAAGTACACATCGTTTGTGACAAGTGATGGGCAGTTTGTAAGCCGTGTAGTTCCGGTGTCCAGAATAGAACTACGGACAACCCGTTCCGGTGGTAAGAGTCCACCAAACGGGGTAACCCCAATTCAAGGTGTGATGCGAAAAACCGTGCTGAGGAATGAATGGTCGAAGGGGTGAAAAAGATGTTCGGCCATTAACGGAGCCTGTGGGGCACCTGGGCACCCCTCACAGTATTTGTCCCTTACCGCGTTAATGCAGGGCTCTGGCGTGGTTGACCTCTTTTCCCGTGCTACTCGTGGGATCCAAAATGAGTACAAATTCAAACAACAATCAAATTAGTAGTGGTAGTGCAGGTAGTAGCAGTAGTAGGGAAGCGAACCCCTTCGCAAGAAGTGGGCTAGCTAGATCTCCGTTGAGGAGAGTAGAAGCAGGAGGAGGCAGCAGTGCACGTAGTGCCAGTGCTGGAACCCATATTTCATCCCCGGCTAACGCATCGGGTGAAGTTATGGATGGAGCGTGGTTGATGAGGGCCATCAATAAAAGTAGAGATGGGCTCTCTGCGATGGAAGTGGCTGCACAGCAGCTCGACTCCATAATTGACTTTGCGTCCTCGAAGTCTAACATCAGCAAGGACCTCAAGCAGGCCTTGCTTAGACTTCGTAAGTCAATGTTGGCGGCCAAGCAGAACCATGCTGAACCCATGGTGACTGTGGCTGCGGCAGAACCCGTGGAACTGAAGGTGCCGAAGTCTACCCAGACGGAACCCTTCGTTTTCGCGGGCAGCCCCAAAAGCGTGGAAGCGAATGCTTACAGCAAGCAATCGCAGAAGCGCGCGAGGCAGCCGTCAGGGGAGGAGCTACCCGGCGGCGCTCGTAAGGCCAGGCGGATACTGACCCCGAAAACCGGCAGAAGTGCCGGAAAATCGGACCCCAGCCAGGCGTCCCGGAAAGCCGAGAAGGGTGGGCCCGAAAGGGCTGGCCCCTCACGGAGTGAGGGGAACAGGGGGTTGCGACCTATGAGAGGTCCTCCATCACCACAGGTCAGGGCGGAGCAGGGGGGGGGACGCCCCCTGGACAACCGTAGTGAGGAAGAAGAAGAAGAAGAAACAGGAGAAACAGGAGCGCAGGGATACCAGACCTAAGAAAGGTAGGAGGGTAGGTGCCAAGCGCGAAAAGGGTGATGCGATCATCATCAAGACGGAAGAGTCCAAGTACTCGGAAGTCCTGAAGGCGATGCGCAGTGACGCGAAGCTTGCGGATCTAGGAGCCGACGTACGCAGTGTCAGACGCACTCGTACAGGTGAAATGATCCTCGAGCTTAAGCGCGACAAGGAGCGCAAGGGCGCCGCCTACAAAAGTTTGGCGGAAGAGGTCCTTGGCGCTGGTGTTGAAGTGAGGGCTCTGACGCAGTCAGTGACTCTGAAGGTGATGAACCTTGACGAGATCACTAACGCAGAAGAGCTCGTCACGGCACTGCGGCAACAGTGCGAAGTGCAGGTGCCCACCACCGCCGTTCAGCTACGGAAAGGTCCGGCAGGTACTCAGGTGGCCTTAGTACACCTACCTGTGGCAGACGCAAATAAGTCCGCTAAGGTAGGTAAGATCAAGGTTGGTTGGTCAGTATGTTCACTGAACATACATGAGCAACCAGTGATCTGCTTTAGGTGCAGGGAACCTGGACACAAGTCCTGGGGCTGTAAAGGCCCTGATAGGACTAAGTTGTGCAGGCGTTGTGGTGAGGAAGGTCATAAGGCACTAGGCTGCAAGAACCCTCCCAAGTGCTTGATTTGTTCCGGCAAGTCCGTGAACAACAATCACCCAACGGGAGGCTCAAGGTGCCCGACCTTCAAACGAGCCATCAACGAAAAATCACAGTGCAGGTAACGCAGCTGAACCTGAACCACTGTGACGCAGCTCAGCAACTGCTGTACCAGTCAGTTGCTGAGTGGGGGACGGACATCGCCATCATATCGGACCCATACCGAGTACCCGCCGGCAACGGCAACTGGGTCGTGGATGGATCCGGAAAAATGGCGGCGATATGGACAACGGGTAAATACCCTGTCCAGCAGTTGGTGTCTACTACCTACGAGGGCTTCGTGATCGCCAAAGTAAACGGGGTCCTCTTCTGTAGCTGCTATGCGCCTCCGAGTTGGTCGACCGAGCGGTTCACGCAGATGCTGGACTGTATGACGACCGCGCTGACAGGGCGAAGGCCAGTTGTAATAGCGGGTGACTTCAATGCCTGGGCCGTGGAATGGGGAAGCCGTAACACGAACCAGCGAGGTCAAATCCTGCTAGAGGCACTGGCCGTGCTAGATGTCGATCTGGCTAATGTTGGTGCCAAAAGTACCTTCAGCCGTAACGGAGCGGAGTCGATTATCGACGTTACTTTTTGTAGTCCTGGCCTAACGAGTAGTTCAAACTGGAGGGTAGACGATGCCTACACTCACAGCGACCACCTGGCGGTTCGCTACAGTATCGACTACAACAACAGCAGGCAGCGGGTTGAGGAAGCGGCTAGGTCAAGGCCAAGCCCTCGTAGGTGGAAGACATCGTACTTCAATGATGAAGTACTTAGGGAGGCGCTCCGCCGTGAGCGTAACCTACTCGGACTAAGCGGGGACGAACTGGTAGCGGTGCTTACGCGTGCATGCGATGCGACCATGCCTAGAAAAGTCCACCCTAGGAATGGGAGACCACCGACATACTGGTGGACTCAAGCTATTGCGAACCTGCGCCGTGCCTGCCTACGGGCCAGGAGACGGATGCAGCGAGCACGTACCGAGCAGGAGCGTGAAGAACGACGGGCGGTGTTCACCGCTGCCAAAGTCGCGCTGAAGTCTGAGATAAGGGCAAGCAAAAAGGCCTGCTTCGAGGGACTCTGTCAGAGTGCCAACGCGAACCCGTGGGGTGATGCCTACAGGATCGTAATGGCGAAGACAAGAGGTGCAATTGCTCCTACGGAGCAATCTCCACAGATGCTGGAGGGGATCATCGAGGGGCTCTTCCCGCGCCACAACCCTAGCCCATGGCCTCCTTTTGTAGGACAGCCGGGGATTGGGGCTGGCGATGAGGATAGAGTAACTGATGAGGAACTTGTAGGGATTGCAAAATCCCTAAGCATGGGGAAGGCACCAGGTCCGGACGGAGTTCCAAACCTGGCCCTCAAAGTCGCAATCTTGGAGGCTCCCGGTATGTTCAGATCTGCTATGCAGATATGCCTGGACGAGGGAGTATTTCCAGATGCGTGGAAGAGGCAGAGCCTGGTACTATTGCCAAAGGCGGGGAAACCACCCGGTGACCCGTCGGCGTATAGACCAATTTGCTTGATTGACACGGTGGGGAAAGTGCTCGAGAAGATCATCCTCAACAGACTGTCGAGGTACACCGAGGGTGTAAATGGTCTCTCAGGCAACCAGTTCGGCTTCCGGAAAGGGAGGTCCACTGTAGACGCTATTCTGGCGGTTAAGAAAACCGCTGAGATAGCACTCCAGCGTAAGAGGAGGGGTATTCGCTACTGCGCAGTAGTGACTCTGGATGTAAGGAATGCATTTAATAGTGCCAGTTGGGCGGCTATTGCTGATGCGCTCCTGCGTCTGGGGATACCCGAGTACCTGTACAAGATTCTCGGAAGTTACTTCCAGAATCGGGTATTAGTCTATGACACAGAGGTGGGTCGGAAGTGCTTTCACATAACCTCAGGAGTCCCGCAAGGTTCCATCCTGGGTCCGGTGTTATGGAATGTCATGTACGACGAGGTGTTGAGATTAAAATTCCCGGCGGGTGTGGTCATCGTTGGTTTTGCCGACGATATTACGCTGGAGGTCTACGGTGAATCCATCGAAGAAGTGGAATTGACTGCAGCCCACTCGATCGCAATTGTGGAGGAGTGGATGAGCTCCAGGAAACTGGAATTGGCTCACCACAAAACGAAGGCTGTTGTTATCAACAACCGAAAGTCGGTGCAGCAAGCGGTGATCAGTGTAGGCGACTGCACAATCACTTCGAAGCGCTCCGTTAAACACTTGGGGGTGATGATCGACGACAAGCTTACCTTCGGTAGCCATGTCGATTATGCCTGCAAGAGAGCCTCCACAGCTATTGTGGCACTGTCCCGGATGATGTCCAATAGCTCTGCGGTGTACGCCAGCAAGCGTAAGCTTCTGGCCAGTGTCGCCTCGTCCATACTGAGGTATGGTGGCCCGGCTTGGGGCACGGCTTTGAGTACCGATAGCTACCGTAGCAAGCTAGAGAGTACTTATAGGCTAATGTGCCTGAGGGTTGCGAGCGCGTACCGTACCGTGTCACACGATGCACTTTGTGTCATCACCGGTATGATGCCTATTGGTATCCTTATCATGGAAGACATAGAGTGCTTCGAAATGCGCGGCACAAGAGGCATACGCAGGACTGCCAGACTGGCCTCCATGGTCAAATGGCAGCGTGCGTGGGACAGTTCCACCAAGGGAGTGTGGACTCACAGGTTGATTCCGAGGTTAGATATCTGGGTCAATAGGCGCCATGGGGAACTAACATTCCACCTAACACAGGTCCTTTCGGGTCATGGATGCTTTAGACAATATCTACACCGTTTCGGTCATGCGGGTTCTCCCGAATGTCCAGTTTGTGCAAGTTTAGAGGAAACGGCGGAACACGTTTTGTTCGTGTGCCCGCGTTTCCGCACAATGCGTGACCGCATGTTTGCCACATGCGGTCGGGACACGACTCCGGACAATTTGGTCCAGAGGATGTGTGCAGACGAGTTTGGCTGGAATGCCGTTTCATCGGCTATCACCCACATCGTCTCGGAACTCCAAAGGAGGTGGCGTGTGGACTCGAGGAGTGACTAGTGCAGACGCTAATCAACAGGTGGTCCAAGGGTTCGCAGTCGGCTACGTAGGTCATACCGGTGCCCTACGGTCGAAATCGACCCTTACAGCGATTAAGTGGCCGCGGGGAACATCCTGGTAGCGCTGCTGTCGTGGCGCCGGCCTACTGGGTGGGTACGAGCCTCTGGTTGTTCGGGGCAGGTGGAGGCCCCTTCGTCAGCAATCCCAGCTCGTGCTAGCTGATAGGGCCTGAGCCTTCAGTAGGTCAAATTGCGAAGCCCGCAGTATCAGTTCTTGATACCTGCGGTGCAGCTGGGCGCGGGCTTAGTGGTCGACCCTGCCCGCCTTCAGCGGACAACGGGAGGTGAGGACCACCCGGGAAGCTGGCAATGCGCCAGCATGCTACCTTGGTGGACCCCCATAAGCGTGTCATCGATGTTCGTTGCTGCATGGCTACGCAGCTAACCTGGAGGATGCGATGTGCAATAGCCCCTCTCCGAAGCAATGCCTTCTTGGTGGTCCCGGAGAGACGAAGGGTTTGGCGGCAATGGAAATGGTTTAGTGGGTCGGGGGTGTAGTCCTGTTTACTGCTTGTACGTAGTAAATGGTCCCCAACCCCACACTCCCGGACCTCGGTCCGGAGTCTGTTGAGCAGATTATCCCCCCATTGCTTAGAAGGAAAAAAAAAAAAAAAAGTGATGGGCAGTTTGAATTTCTACGTGCCCCATTCGGTCTGTGTACGAGTGGAAATGCTTTCGGACGTTTCATAAACACTGCGCTGAAAGACTTGATCAACGACGGAACGATTGTCTCGTTTATCGATGACATAATCATCCCGACGGAGAACGAAGAAGAGGGATTGCAGGCCTTGCAAAAAGTGTTGAGTGTGGCCGAGAAAGCAGGCTTGAAGTTCAATTGGGGAAAATGTGTGTTCCTGCAACGACGTGTCGAGTACATTGGCTACATAGTTCACGACGGCCAATTTGAACCGGCACCAGCCAAGATCGAAAAGGTTAAGCAGTTTCCGATGCCGACGACGGTGAAGCAGCTCCAGAGATTCTACGGCCTGGCAAGTTATTTCCGGAAATTTGTACCCTCCTTTGCCAACGTTGCCCGCCCATTATCAGGTATGTTAAAGAAAGATAGCAAATTTCATTTTGACGACGAAGCGATTGCTGCTTTCAATCGTATTAAGGAAATTCTCGCAAGTTACCCTGTGTTGAGAATATTCCAAGCTGATGCCGAAACCGAAGTCCATACCGACGCAAGCAAATACGCTCTGGCCGGAATTTTGATGCAACGCGCGCAGGACGATGGTAAGTTCCACCCTTGTTATTATTATAGCCGTTTGACAAGTGGCGCCGAACAAAATTACCATTCGTTCGAGCAAGAGGCTTTGGCTGTAGTAGAGTTGATCAAGAAGTTCAGATGTTATCTCTTGGGACGTAAGTTCAAGGTCGTCACAGATTGCAGAGCGTTCAAAGATACGTTGGCCAAAAAAAGGATGAACGCTCGCGTGGCCCGATGGATTGTTGATTTGGCCGAGTTCGAATTTGACGTCGAACACCGCCCCGGAGAAAAAATGCCACACGTTGACGCACTATCAAGAGCGAATGTTATGCTGCTCTCAGCTTCGGTAAGCGCGCAAATTGCTGAAGGCCAACGAAACGATGAGAAAGCTAAAGCAATCATAGCGGCACTGGAGCGTAACGGCAATTACGAAGCGTTCAGTATCAGGAACGGCGTTTTGTACGAAGGCGACGGTGAAAATCAACGAGTGTACGTACCTCAAGCGATGGAGTCGACGATCGTACGAGCAGCTCACGAAAAAGGACACTTTGGAGTCAAGAAGACCAAGGAACGGATCGACGGTGATTACTACATTCCAAGATTAGACGAGAAAATCAAGAACTGCATCGCTACGTGTGTTCCTTGTATCATCGGCGAAAAGAAGCGCGGAAAACCAGAAGGAGAACTCAAGCCGATTCCGAAGGGAGATGTACCATTCGACACTCTGCACGTTGACCATCTTGGACCGATGCCATCAACGCGAAAGGCGTACAACTACATCACAGAGAAACAGACGTAACACTTAGAACAAATTTCGATAAAAATCATAGTCGCGAGAACATATACGCCCAATGCTAAAATCGGTGTGTTTGGCCAATCGGCCAACAGGTGGCGGTAGTGTGTAAACGTCAAACACGAACAAAAACGACGCGAGCGCTGCGGGTGGTGAGTTGGCCACCTACCATTTATTCAAATCGACCGTTAAAAAGGTGATCGATGGACATCGATGAGAGTGTGACGTCTGTTTGTCTGTGACTACATCTTGACGGTCATCGACGGATTCACGAAGTTTGTCTGGATATTTCCAATGAAATCTACGGGAGCTGAAGAAACGTTGAAGAAGTTGAGGATTATCTTCGATATTTTCGGGAATCCCCGCCGTCTGATTAGTGATCGTGGTGCAGCCTTTACGTCGAAGATCTTCACTAAGTTTTGTTCTGATGAAGATATCGAGTTACACACGATTGTCACCGGAGTTCCCCGTGGCAATGGGCAGGTGGAACGCGTCCACCGTATCATCATCCCGATGTTGACGAAGTTGTCAATCGACAAGCCAGAAGGATGGTTCAGCCACGTAGCTAGCTTCAGAACAACTTTGAGCATTCACGCAGCGAACTACGAGAAGCCGCTCATCGGAGTATTCAGCAGATTCAGGAAGAGAATAAGAAGTATTATGATCTGCGAAGAAAGGCAGCGAGGAAGTACCAAATCGGCGATGTTGTGGCCATACCGAAGACGCAATTTGGTGTTGGTCAAAAAGTGAAGCCGAAGTACTTTGGACCCTACGAAGTCGTCGGAGTTTGGCCGAATGATCGGTACGAGGTTCAGAAGCTGGATCCGGACAATGAAGGACCACACAAGACATCGACGTCCGGTGATTCCCTGAAACCGTGGTCACTACCGGGCCGGAAGTGATGTCAGGAGTGGCCGTGTGGGACGATTGGCATACCCCCCGGCGAAGAGAGAAGGAAAATCAGTTTTTATAAGTGCTATCGACCGATGCACACGCATCTCCGCGTCAGTGAAATTTGGAAATAAAATAAAGTTCTTTTACGTTTTTCTCAACCACTCCTTTCCCTCTTTTCTACATACATACCTTACGCGCAATAAACTATTGCCAGCTATTGAATTGTTTCATTGAACCTGTATTTTGACCACTAAAAATATTTATTACAAGTTGAATTTTGTTTAGTGAAACATACTTTCATAAACATTCCATCCAACCACCCCTCATTTTCCGAGCCGTGCAGCCGGCAGCCGAGTGTCTACAACAGCTGTTTTGGAAATCTGACTCGACGCCCACTCTGCTGTCCTTGTTGCTCTACTTGAAAGAGTAGGGGTGCTCGTTTGCGCGCGAAAAACTTCTCGTTCGTTGATGCTGCCAAATCTGACAGCGACTGTTTCACCGACCGTTTAGAACGACGACTGTTTCAAACGGTCGCGAACAGTTAGGAACTGAACGGTCAATACAATGGCCATTGTCATTGTCATCATTTTTCGGTGAGTCCTTGTGACTCCGGTGACGGCTTTGGAGCGGGAGCATAAAACCAGCACGCTAAACCAGATTCACACATCGCATGTGTTCAGTCCACACAAAATGAGGCAACGAATGCAAAACTTATTAGGCAGCGTCCATTTATTACGTAACGCTGAAATTGACAATTTTCGACCAAACCCCAAACAAAAGAATTCGATGGATTTTTCAAACTGAAGATTGGACTCGGAAAAAATGCGACACTTTGTTTTGGGTGTAACTTTTTATCGCGTGGGTAAAAGTTAATGAATGTTTGGGTAATACTAGTTTAAAGTGTTTATGTGTGCAAAATCGCGATCTGTCAAGTAGTTTTCAAGATGCATTCGAAACAAGAACAGCCACTTCCGGTTGTGATCGTGCACGAGAACAGAAGTGTTTTAGAGAGTGCTTAGAAAAAATCGAAAGTTTTATTACAAAAACCCTAAAACAAATCCCAATAATTAATCAATAAGCTAAGTGATAGTAATTTCAACATTAGTAGTATAAAAAAAATAAAAAGGCAGCGGAGAGAAATGAGTGATGGTGGCGGTGCCCCTCCGGGGGCACCGGGGTTAGCACAAAATGGCGGGGTTGCAAATATGCAGCACAGCCAAAGCGGAGGAAGCAATAACCAAAATGGCGCAAAAGTGTTCGAAAAGTACTACTACAAACAGTGCGACAGTGGTCCATACAAAGTAGTAGTAGAGAAAATGCAGGAAGAAAAACCAGCTGGAAATGACGAGCGAAACAGTGGAATCAACAAAGTAACAGTGGGACTACTGCTGAAACAAAATGGCCTCTCAAAATCAGTGATTGACATCAAGAAGATTGGAAGAGCAAAAGTGATGGTGTTGTTCAGTGAATGGAAAGAAGCAAATCGGCTAACAACGTGTCAAAATCTGATCCTGAAGCGCTTCAGAGCATTCATTCCGAAGAGCTTTGTGACGGTCAAGGGAGTAATAGCAGGAATACCGGAAGAGCTGCAACCAGAGGAGCTGATCCCGGATATCGAAACGGACAAAGAAATTTTGGAGGTATTTCGACTACAGCGAACGACAGCAGCAGGTAAGAGAGTACCAATCGAGAAGCTAGGAATAGTATTCCGCAGCAACAAGCTACCAAGCCGTGTGAGAGTTTACTCGGTCATAACGAAGGTGGAACCATATGTTACGAAGGCAGTCATGTGTAACTCATGCCTGCGCTACGGACATATTGCCGGGAACTGCAAGAGCCGAAAACGTTGTGGAAACTGTGGTGAGTCACATGAGGAACTGCCGCAGGACCAGGAGTGCCCCAATCAAACAAAGTGTGTTCATTGCAAAAACAACCATAGATCACTTGACATGAAATGCCCGGAACGCAAAAAGCAGAATGACATCAAGAAACTTAACCTACCAGCAAGAACTTAACCTACCAGGAAGCGCGAGATGAATTTAAGATAGTCGTGAGCAATGGATTCTCCCTGCTTGGGACAGCAGATGAGTTCCCGTCGGTCTACGAAAGCTTTTCAAACGTACTGAAAAAATCCAGCATCCAAGGCGGCAAAAATACAACACAGCAGACACCAGCAAGAACAACAGACAATCGCGACGGAGTACCTGAACAGAAGGGAAGGAATCTAGGAGCGGTGAAGAAGCATTCGCATCCGAGGAGCAAAAAGCCAGAAACTAGTTACAGCCAGGAGAAAGAAATCTCCGAAGATGGATTCGAAACGGTAAGATACTCGAACAAGAAGAGGAGGACGGACAACGAAAGCAAGGCGCAGGAAAAAACTCCAGAGAGCTCAAATGTAATGACGATGGAAAAACATCTGGAGCTGAGGAAACGATGGGAAGACAAAATAAAGGAAATCGCGCGACAAAAAGAAGAACTGCAATCCACAGTTGGAAAAACCTACAACACACTCTCCCAAGCCATTGAGGCTAAGGACGAAAACGGATACTATACCGTTCTTGAAGTAGTCAGACAACTATCAGTTCTCATGGGGTGTGCCACCGAGGGTTTACCCGATGCCACTATCGAAGATGGCGACATTCAAGATATTGCAGAGTAACATCCAAAGTCTAACGAAGAATAAAAATGAACTAGCGCATGAGTTACATGCGAAGATAGTAGATGTAGCTTTATTATCAGAGATATGGACTAACGAAAATACTATAGCACAGACAAACAGACGTCACACTCTCATCGATGTCCATCGATCACCTTTTTAACGGTCGATTTGAATAAATGGTAGGTGGCCAACTCACCACCCGCAGCGCTCGCGTCGTTTTTGTTCGTGTTTGACGTTTACACACTACCGCCACCTGTTGGCCGATTGGCCAAACACACCGATTTTAGCATTGGGCGTATATGTTCTCGCGACTATGATTTTTATCGAAATTTGTTCTAAGTGTTACGTCTGTTTCTCTGTGACTATAGCTTCAACAAATATAACAGGTTATCATAAAATTCTCAAATCACGATTGGTAGTAACAGGCCTAGGAACAGGCGGAGGTGTCGGTATATACCTTCGCGAGGTTTACAATTATATACCACTAGAATTGACCACTAGCGAAATGTTCGAGGTTATCGGCATTAACATTCCTAGTAAAAACCTAAATATAGTCTCGGTCTATATAAACCCTAGAATAACAGTATCAGAACTGATGTTAGGTGTAGAAAAACTGTTAGTTGAAACACAGGCACTTAAGAACTTGCTGATAGGAGGAGATTTTAATGCCCACAATGAGGCTTGGGGTTGTGTATCGACGAATAGCAAAGGTAAACTTATACTGGAGGCCATAACACGTACCGAACTGCTGATCTTAAACAATGGCGAAAAGACGTACAGGCCTACGTCCTTAAGAGGTACCCCCAGCGCAATCGATCTAACTCTATGCACACCGGATCTGTTCAACGAGCTGGTCTGGAATGTGAAGGATTCCACATTTGGAGGCTCAGGCCATCTAATTATAGCTATTGAGCTAACAAAGACGCAATCCAAAAAGCAACGGCCAATATACAACCGCAAAAAGATTAACCAGGAGGTATCGCACATCAGCGCAGAGCAACTGGAGTCAATCACGGATCTGGAACGTATAGTCACCGACACTATCAACAGGAATAGCGGATTTAGCGATTTCGTCCCAAAATACTACTGGAGCGATGAACTCTCCCAGCTTTACAAGGAAAAGGAAGAGTGCCGTCGAAGTTTCAACAGGCTTTCCAACGAGGAGAATCTCCTGAAGTTACAAAAGGCCAAAGCGATCTTTCTACGCAAGAAAAAACAACTCATGAAGGAAAATCTTGCCTACATCACAAAATATATTGATCCTAGGGACACGAAGGCAAACTGGGGTCTAGTGAGGAGATTGCGTTACAATCACGACAAGAAGGACAAGAATAACATCATACTTACAGCGAGGGAGAAAGCAGCGGAGTTCCTAGAGGGACACTTCGGGCCAACACAACCAACAACACACCAAGAGAGACCAACAAACGCGCCACCTGCAGAAGAGCTGCTCAACCTGGAACAATGGAACAACATCATTCAGAAAAAGAAGGCCAACTCTGCGCCTGGAACCGACCGCCTGACATATGAAATTCTGAGAAACCTAAACATGCAAACAAAACAAAAAATCGTCCAGGAAATAAACGCCTACTTTGCCGCGGGCAACATCCCAGAAAGGCTTAAAGAGATCAAAATAGTTCCTATCAAAAAACCCGGCCGTGATTCAGCAGAGGTATCATCATACAGACCGATTGCATGTCTATCAACGATCGTTAAATCAGCCAACACCGCAGTACTTCATCGCATACAACAACATGAAAAGGAGAGACAGCTCCTGCCGGAGTTGTCGTTTGGGTTCAGGCCAGGAAAATCAACCGAGGATTGCCTGGAGTTCGTGACTAATCACATAATGGCTGCCAAAAGGAACAACATGATAAGCATAGCTGTATTCTTCGACTTCTCGAACGCATTCAACACTGTGGACGTAGACATCCTTGTTGATATCCTGACCAGAATGCAGTTTGCAGAAGAAATCAAAATATGGGTCGAGAACTTCCTGAAAAATCGAAAGTTGGTAATGCGTACAGAGCAGGGGCTAGTATCAACTATAATCTCAAGAGGACTACCGCAGGGGGACGTTTCATCGCCCACCCTATTCAACCTTTACACCACGGAGTTACACGAAACTGAACCAAACGAAGGAAATGTAGTAACTGTCCAATATGCAGACGATTTCGTAAAGATTATTAGCGGAAAAAACCTTGAAGAGGTCAGAGTGAGGGCTCAACAAGCCATAAATAGTTTTGTGGAATGCAGCGACCGCTTAAGATTACAAATCAACGAAAGTAAGACGAAAGCTATTGTTTTTCAACTAAGGGAGACTACGCTAGATCTCAAAATCAAAAACGTACCAATAGAGTTTGTCAGGTATTACAAACATCTAGGAATCTACGTAGACAGCAATCTGAACTATGGCACGCACGTAAGGGAGCTCAAACACAAAATTAAGGACCGGCAAAATATGCTGAAAATCATCGGTAGCATAAAAAAGGGCGCCACTCCAGAAGTGATGGTACTATTCCATAAAGCACTATACGATAGCTTCCTAATGTATGGAAGTTCAATCTACGGCAGCACATCAAAAACTTACCGGAACGACCTTGACGTAACACACCGACAATGCCAACGAATAGCTACAGGGTGCTCAAAAACAACCCCGATCAACACCCTAGCTGCCCTGGCAAACGAAGAGCCACTAGAACTGCAGCGAACATACTGGACGAAGAAAAGGATAACACTGCACTTCAGAAAACAAGACGCTGTTTATCGCCAATTGAAAGGACTGGAGAATGTCGATCCAGACAACAACAAGAGGTATACTTTTATGGAAAAAGTATACAGGGACAACGCAGAGGAGATCAGCAATGTCTATGAGCAAATATCGCCTGAGAAATCGTTCGACATCACAATCCGGCACCAAATTGAAGGCATGCCAATCAACAAAACAAAAATGGCTCAATCTACAATGCGACAAATAACTCTGGAATATCTGAACAAGGAATATCCTCTATGGAGAAGGGTATATACAGATGCCTCAAGAACAGCGGACGCCTGCGGAATCGGGGTCTACGAATCCGAAAACAACATAGCCATCAGTCTCAAAATGGAACACCATTCCAGCATCATGACGGCGGAACTCATAGCCATACGGATCGGTCTGGAAGAAATCGCAAAATTAACCAAGGAGAACACAGTAATACTCACCGACTCCCAATCAGCATGTTTTCTTTTGGAGAACCACCAGGAATCCAAAACATGGGACAGTCTGACTGGAGAAATTTGTAAGGAATTACAATCTACAGGCACCGTGCTCCAATGGATTCCTGGGCATGTAGGACTGGACGGCAACGAAGCAGCGGATGCTTTGGCCAAAGCAGGAGTAAATAACAATGCAGTTATCGTCAACAAGCTCCTCTGGAACGACGTAGTATTACGATACAAGAAACAGCTTGCAGAAACAACGGATGAATGGTACAACGGTATCGTAATGTTCCAAAATAAAGGGAAGAAGTTCCACGAACTGTTTCCCAGCTTCCCGGAAAAGCCGTGGTACTGGGCCACCAAATTCAATGGGGAGGAGGTCCGAACTCTGAACAGAATACTAGCCGGGCACGATTATTCACAATTCTGGTTGGCTAAAATGCAACTGGCTCATTCGGAAGAATGTGAACTTTGCAATGTAATCAACACGACGGAACATATGTTACTGCACTGCATAAAATACACCCACATCCGAAATCACTTCGATTGGGAAAACCACAGACGCCTACAAGATCTAGTACGTGACAAAGAAGGAGTGAAAATCGACGAGTTGGAAAATATACTGAAATTTATTCGAATGTCAAGACTGAAGGTTTAAGCTAAGTATGCACTTCAACAGAAAAGTAATCGCCTATCTCGATGCGTGGGAAATTTCTTGCAAGAAATGCTCAAGAAAAGGATTTTTCTTTGATCGCAGTACGCAGTTGAAAAGAAATGTCAATTCAAATGGAGCTCACTGTAGGAAATTTCTTGACCATTTCTTGGGCAGAAATTTTTACTTTTCTTGAGCGGAACAGCATACTTAGCTTTAGACGGTAACGTCTAACCGTAACAGCAACTGGCGTTTATGAGGCATAGTCCCCCGGGCCAAACGGAAAACGAAACTCCAACAACAACAACAACAACAACAAGAACAGCCACGCCAGCAAATCTTGGGCGATGGGGTGATCAATAATCCAGGTCAGTCGCACAGATGGATCGGCAAAAGGCTTGGAATCCACCATTCCACCGTGTCCCACACTGGAAGCGACCAAAAACCGAAGCCTGTAATGGATTGATACGAAGCGAAGGGCGTTAATATGGTCCCGAAGGACGCGAACTCGCCAAATACACCAAAACTTAGTCCGATCGAAAAGTGTTGGGCGAAAATAAAGAAGTTGAAGAAAAGCGGAAAAACATTCAAAACCGATGAAGCTTTGAAGAGAAACTGGGAGAAATTGCGTAAGAAAGATGGGCAAAGCCTCGCCCAAGATCGCATGAGCAGTGTTAAGAGAAATGTACAAGCATTCAGCTTGGGGGAGGAAATTCAATAAATAAATAATGCAACAACATAGCTAATATATAGATAATAATCTATGAAAATTTGAGAAGTATCCAGTTTAAAATGAAATTTTGGTGATCATTTTTGTGTCTCATTTTTTCCGTGTCAGGTCATAATTTGTCGACTATTGAACTGTCAAATGTTTAGTGAGGTATGTTCAACTATTTTCTCGATTATGATTACCATTTTATTGGCATGAAATCCATATTAGCCTTCTGCAATCGGCTTTTATTATTTTTCAATGCTTCATAAGTAAACATTTTTGGAATGTAATTATTTGTTGTTTCCAGTAGAAACGACGACTCACCAACATACCACTCTCCTACATAATTCGACAGATGAAGATATGCTTGTTTTGATTTCCGGTTATGCCCTCAAGGACGACCACGCACCTAGTGCACTAGTCACTGCACCAGATCGTTGTTCTACGTGAAGAGCCAGAGGTAGCGTTGCTCGGATCATCATCTGTCCTAAGACAATGAGTGATTTCCTTTCGAAATTGTTCTCAAAAAGTGGCATGATAAACATGAAAGCCTCAAGATGAACAGGACGGCAAACGGGACCAACAGGACATTTCGGATCTTTGTTCTTCTTCCTCAGTAACACATCAATCCAAACGCATATGTAAATAAATCAAGTTTTTTTTATTTTTTCATTCATTTGTTCCCAAATGAATCTGTAATTGCCATTTTCCACGTATTTTTTCTCATCTTTTATGTCATTCTTTCTTTTGTTTTCACATTTTCCATTTTCTTTTCGTCATTTTGCCTTATACGAGATACATAAATCATACAGTAATTATAATTCATCAGAGACACATTTTCATGTTTTTGTTCTCTCTTCACTCTCTCTATCTCTCTCATTGCATGCTTCTGCTCAGACATGAAATAGTTTTTTTTACGGTTCATGATTTCGTGTTAAAATCCGTGCTTTTTTGTGTGTGTATGCGTGTACGCTTCTGAAACTCTCTCTGCTGCGCTCTCCGCTGTTCTGCTCTTTCAAAATAATCATTTATACGCGGAGGCTCTCTCTTCGTAGGTCTCATCTGATAGCTCTTATTACTCTCCTACTTCTCTGCGTTCAGTTTGTTGCTTCTTATCAACTAATTCTAAACAATTGTATATATTAATTACGATGGTGGGGGAGGATGTCGAGGGGTGGTTGGGGGATGTCGACGTAAAAAAACGCAATAGAGATTAGCGCACCGATTCTGCGCACACGGAACTTCCGCCCCAAACCAGTGAAGACGGATTGGTTTCGCCGTGTGGAAAAGTGCGAGGTTAAAACGAACACAAGAGGGGGAATGAGAAGGGGAGTACGGGAGGAGTAAGGAAAATATACGTACACATATTATGTATAAAAAAGATTTGTATTTTTTGGAAGTACGATTACACGATTTACGACAAAAAATAAAAACTATGCGAACGAGAATTATGAAGTGCTTCTACCTCTTCTAATCTGCTTGCTCGGTTTGGATGAGTTTTCTCTTAGTTTAGAAAACAAAACTAACACACGCGCGATGGAATTAGGTGGATAAAAATCTCTTTTTCGGTTTATGCTCAGTTGCTTTCTTCTATATCTCTCTCTTTTTTTCTTTTAGATTTCGCTCTGCGCTGACTGGTAGTCACTTTGCTCTATAAGTTAGTGAGTGTCTCTCTCAGTTTGTTTGCACTTGTTTTTTTCACTTTCTTTTCTTTGTTTCATAAATAAATAATTTGTTTAAAAACAGGAAAATAATTTACAAAAAATGGGAGAAAGGAAGGTACACAAATGTTTATGTATAATAGTGTTTGCCTTGTTTTGCTTTTTTCTAAAAAAATAACAGACTTACACAAAAAAGATATCCTTTTCTGATTCTTTTGTTTCTTTTTTAGCAATCGCTTTCTCTTGTGTAAAGTTTGCTCCGTACCGCCCGCGTTTTGCCTATGAGACGGGTTTTACGTTTTAAATAAATCGAATCACAATAACTTTGCTTTATAAATTAATATTTAATAGTTAAAATACTATATTCTTCAGTTTGCTTTTTAATTTTTTCATCTTTTTTTATACTTTCAGAGACAAGATTTGTTTCATTGTTTCTTCATTTTACTAAAGGTATTTTATGTTAATTTTTCACGAACTGGTGGGGATGAGATGTTTGGGTATCCGAACCGCTCACACGAGGCTTGAACCGACTCGAACGCGCGCCGAAAGTATTCGAGATCAGACAACAGTGAAATAAAAAAATGATAGAACAGAGGTTTTGCTTCCGGAGCGGTCCATCGGTCCATCGATGCCACGGTGAGCTGCGCCTTCGAAACGTTTCCAATCGGAAACCCAACCACCCCATCCCCGCCTTCGTTACGAAGTTTTCTTCTTTCGGCTGTTTCCTCGCGAAGGGCGACTTCCACCGGAGGAAGTCGTCGCTACCGCGAAGACCACGATCAGTACGACGTTCATCGCCATTTGTTCGGTTCGTGGGTTTCTCTCCCCTGCGATTAAGTGGAGGACGCGGAAAAAGAGATTTTCCTGTTTCGTTTTGTTCTTTTTTTTTTGATAATGCGACGACTTGGGGTCTGGACTCCTATCTCACAGTTGCTTCTACTACTACTACAACAACGACGTCAAAAACACAAACGCGCGCTGTGGCCTTTTAAGCTTTGAATTCTGCTTTTTTTCCCTTTTCGGTTTGAATCTGACTTGATTAACTATTTTTTGTAGTTTAATTCTCTACTATTTTTTCTTTTGTTTATGTATTTTTTCAACTGCGTTTATAGCTGTGTGTTTCGATTTCTTTTTTGTTTCGTTTAATAGAAAGCGATTAGACAATTTTCACTACTACACAGATTGAAATGACTTGCTTTTTTTGGCTTGAATTTTTACCTTTTTTCAGTGTTTTTTTGTGTTAGATAATATAACTTGATATTTTTCTTCGTTACTTCCGGATTTGAAGCTCCGGTCGCAACGTGCTTGTATTGTTTCTTTGCGCTTGATTAGAGGAAACTTATCTGTTTACTTGATTTATTACACGTTTGGAATCTAGAAGTGAATTAACGTTTTGCTTTGCAAGAAGAAATGAGAGAAATTCCACTACAAAAATTACACAAGCTTTACAACTGTTCGTTCTCTGTTTTATTATTATAAGGTTTGTTTTGTATGCTTTATTGCGTAAAATATCTAATAACACAATCAGTACTGGCTTTTTTGTGATAAACTGTTTTGCTGTTTTGCTGTCACGATTTTCAACTTCTTTGTGTGAGATTTTCTGTTTTCAATGTCAAGTCCGCTAGTTTTCTTTGTTGTTGTTAAACCTTCTCGAATAATTCTCGTTCTTTTCCTGGATGTTCGCCTGCTTCTGCTTAGGTTGATTTTTACGTTTTCTTTAAACACCTATGTCCTAGATTTTTTTACCTTTTGTATATTTTGTACTTTTTTTGATTTTCTTTTATGCTTTTTCTTTCTGTTTTGTTCTTTTTAGTATGGGATTTTTCAAGAATTTTGTTGAATTTTTTTCTTTGTGGATTTTGCTTTAACTTTTCCTTAGATTAATTAAATGTGTGTATTTAATTAGATCTAGTTAAAATCAAAAAAGTATAATATAATGCTTACTAGCGAACACTCTCGCGTCGACAAGCGACGTGCGATGACGGCCGGTTTCCGGGGAAGGCCTCGACGTGTGATCCGAAGAACTGCTGTCACGATGGTTTTGGTCCGTTCGTTCCTCTCTCGCACTGTCAAACCTCCAGTGCCTACTGCGTCACCGACGTTTCCGCTCTGTCTTCACCAGGGTGCGTGTTTATGTAGTTAAACGTAGATTTTTTTGATGTTTTGTTTTGTTGTTGATTGATGTAATGTTAGTGATTCTCCGTTGAGAATCCAGCATACACACACGGATCTTTCCTGCAAGTTCCGTTTATTCTGCCTCCGCCTCTGCAGCACGTTCTTGTTTGTTGACCAGATAGGGATTGCAGAATACTTGACACACCACACTGTACTATCCGACTGATAGTGATGACTTTCCACGCTCTCAGTAGAATCCACACCACACCAGACCACTGAAACGTGCGAATCTCCGCTGCTTCGCAATTCGCCTCCACTTCTTCTCCGTTAAGTCTTCTTCACACTCTCACTCGATCGGACTTCCGATTATCCGCCACCAAGAGTCCACCTCTCCGCCGGTATTTCGCTTCTCCCGAAAAGAATGTCTTCTTTCAGAAAAGAAACACCGTGCACACAGTTTTTTCTGTTTTCTGTTTCACCGACCCGTCCGCGGGGGGAATCGCTTCCTTTAATCAACGCTCAATTTATAACACTTTTCTAGTCACGATTTGTGTTGTGTTACTTGTTGGGTTTGAAAAAACCAAAAAAATAATTTTCCTAAACTTGTAGTAGCTATCCAAATAATTCCGGTTTTCTTCCTCTATGTGTTTTTTTGCTAGATTTCGTTCGACGACGACGACAACACTCACTAATTAACGATCGAACGATCACTCCGAAACGAATAACTCGCGATCTCGTCGCGAGAGCGTCTCTGTCTATATGTGTACGCGAAAGACTGGGGATCGTTTTACTCGTCAAACTGTTCACAAACTGCAACAATGGGTGAAGTGGGCCAATCTTCGCCGTCATCTTCCGAGCTGACGCTGCCGGTTCTAAAAAGGGATAAAAAGTCCTGAGTTAGTGACGGTTGTTTGCGATTTATATTAGCACGGAGGTCATTCATTGAATTATAGAAACAGTAGTTTAGAATAGTAATCAAGATATGGATAATTCACGGCAATATAAAGTGGGCTGGTTATTCGACCTTTGCTGTCTTACAACGCTAAGTAGGCCGTGCGATTTTGCACGTGTATTACTCGAAATCGTCGGCCACTTTGAGCAAAAAGGAATTTGATTATATCCTGAACAGGATTCCTATTGAATCCTAATCATGATTCCAATCAAATCCTGGACAGGATTCCGATTGAATCCTAAGCTGGATTCCGAATGAATCCTGAATAGGGTTCCAAATGAACCCAGAACAGGATTCCGATTGAAACCTGAATAGGTTTTCGATTGAATCCTGAACAAGATCCCAAATGAACGCTGAATAGGATTCCGACTCAATCCTGAACAGTATTCCGATTGAATCCTAAACAGGACTCCGACTGAATCCTGAACAGGATTTCGATTGGATTCTGAACGGAATTCCGATTGAATACTGAACAGGATTTCAAATAATTCCAGAACATGTTTTCGATTGAATCCTGAACAAAAATTCGACTGAATCTTGAACAGGTTTCGATTGATTCCTGCACTGGATTCCGATTAACTCCTGAACAATATTCTGTTTAGATTTCGAGCATGATCCCAATGAAATTTTTGACAGGATTCCAATTGAATATTGAACGAGATTCTTATTGAATCCTGATCAGGATTCGTTTTGAGTCCTGAACAATACTCCATTTGGATCCCGAACAGGATTTCGATTGAATCCTGAGCAGGATTCTGATTGAATCCTGAACAGGATTCCGATTGAATGCTGAGCTCGATTTTCGATTGAACCCTGAACATGATTTCGATTGAATTATGAACAGGATTTCGACTGAATCCTGAACAGAACTCTAGGTGAATACTAAACAGGATTCTGATTTCACCAGAGAAGGATTAAATCCTGAACAGAATTCTGATTGAATCCTGAACATGATTCCGATTGAATCCTTAACTAGATTCCGATTTAATCCTGAAGAGGATCCTGATTGAATCCTTAACAGGTTTCCGATTGAATCTTGAACAGAATTCCGATTCAATCCTGATAAGGATTCCCATTGAATCCTTAAAACGATTCTCTTTTAATCCTGGAAAAGATTTCGTTTGAATTCTAGAAAAGTTTCTGATCAAATACTGAGGAGAGCTCATTGAATCCTAGAGATACTTACTGAAAACTAATTTATTCTTCGATTCTGATTCTGTTTAAACCCTCTAAAGAATTCCAGTCGAATCTTAGAAAGCATTCTAATGGAATTTTTGAAAATATTCTAATGAATTTATGAAAAGGAATCTGCTGAAATCCATCAGAAGATTTCCATCAAGTCCGCATAGGGAAATCGAACCCTGATCGAAGAGAATTCTGACTAAACCTTGGAATGGTTTAGATTTCTGATCGAATCCTGAAAAGGATTCCAATGGAACTCTGGAATGGATTCTAATCGAATTCTGATTTTGATCTAATCTTAGAAAAAAAAATTGATGGGATCCCCGTTAGCATTCTGATGGAATCCTTAATAGAAAGAATTCTGATGGAATTCTCGAAAGATTTCTGTCTGATAGAATCCTTGAATCGCTTCTGAAATCTCAAATGGGAAGTCTCAAAATGATTCTGACCCTAGGAAAGATTATGAACGTATTCTGAAACATTTCTGAATCAATCAATGGATGGTTTCTTGAAAATATCTACGCCCAACCTTGTATATGTGCTGGGACAAATTGCCGTGAACATTGCTGGAAATAATTCTTATGGAGTCTCTAAAGAGAATTATCAAAAGATTCGTGAATAATATTTGAAAGAAAAAGTTGATCAAACTAAGACCAGTTACATCGTTTTATACACAGTACGAGTGTGATGGTGCTAGCAATTTCTAAACGTGCTATCACTCTTGAATAAATCTATCTAAGCATTGCTACACAAATTAACAGAATTTTTGCTGTTCATCAATTTGTTATCTAGAAATAGATGAGGAAATTTAAACAATTCCACTTCTTGTAAAGGCAAGCAGTTTGGTCTATTTTTGTCGAATTTGTTTAATGAATTGGTTGGATAGGGTTTAAATATAAAGGATACTCTGATTTCTTCCTTATTATGCTCGCATTGAACCTTGATGCAAAATTGTAAGGCTAGAATATAATGGGTTCAAAAACCTCTTCATAAATTTCGTCTAAGATTCCCTCAGGAAAAGCTCCAGGAATTATCATAATGATTTTAAAATTCTTTCATTCTTCTTTATTTTTTCACTGTTCCTTCAACTGAGTTCTCCAGTTGTAACTCTAGATATTCCAAAGATTTCTTCCGAGAAAATCCACGAAGGTTTATATCAGAGTTTTAAAAAAAAATGATTTAGAGATTTTCTCAAGAAACCCTGCAATAATTCGTCCGCCTGTTCAAAGATTTTTTTTCAAGTGTTCATCCATGTTTCCTCCAAGAAATCCAAAATTCCTTAAGGGGTTCTTCGAACAAATCAATTTTTTCTAAGTATTTCTCCTGCATTTTATCAACATTTTTGAAAGAACCGTAGCAGATGCAGTTTCAAAAATTTCTTCAAAAGTTTCTCAAAAAATGCCATGCAATCTTTAAGTTTTTACTTCAGTTAACAGTACAGATTTTTTTCCAATAGTTCCTCCGATCAATCCTGCACAAGTTTCTTTTGTCCAAGCATTTTCGAGAAATTCCTTTAGAAAATCATGCGAAATTCTATCCCGAGATTTGATTGATTTTATCGATGAAAGATTGAAGGATTTTACTTATGAACTCTAGTACGAAGTATTCGTCGAAATCCAGGAGTTGTTTCAGAGATCCTTGTTCAATAAGGATGACTTCAAAACTTATACAGGTTTTACAGATTTTCTTTAGAAATTGCCTACGGATTTATATTTCTGGACAAAATGCCTTGGCATTTCCCTGTAGACATTCGTTAAAAATAAACTTTTAAAACTTTCTTAAGAAAATCTTACAGAATTAGTGGGGAAATTGCTGAAGGTATCTTCAGAGAAATCTTTAATTCAAATCATAGGAAATCCCTAGGAACTTCTGGAGGCGTTTCTGGAGAAGTTACTGATTAAATTTAAGAATATATTTTGCCCAGGAATCTTGGAGGATGTCGCAGGGAAATCGATTTGTGAATCACTGGATAAAACCTTGAGGAATTAAGACTTTTTTCAAAAAAAATCCTAAAGAATTTTTGGAGGAATTCCGAAGTTTTCTGAAATAATCATAGAAGAAACTTCTTTCTGTGTTACTCCTTGAGAAAATCCAGTTTGGATTTTTGAGGTATCCCTGACGAAATTTTCGGAGAAATTTCCTAGGAATATTCGTGGAGAAATTCCTTGGGAAATAATTACAAAATGTACTCCCTTAGAAATTTCCGGAGCAATATCTGAACATATCTGAAATAATTTCTGATGAAATTCCTAGATAAAATCATGATAAAAACACATACACAATACGAGCAGTAATCCTTGTCGTAATGGCACGAGAAATTCTCAAAAAATGTGTCTTACATCTTAGATGAATGTGTGCTCTGATATGAAGAATCAAACTCCTGGCTCCTATTAGGTTTCGTTTTGTTTTGTTTGATTCCTGTTCAGTCCTGTTCAGTTTGTCGGTCTCTTTTCAATTCCCTTAAGGTTTTTTTTTATTCAGGCAAAAGGACACTATTTCCTATTTTTAAGGTGTTCAGTAGTTACTACGCCTGTAGAGACTTCCTTAGTCTGGTGGTAGCGACTGGCAGCCTTTGCGTTTTGGTCCCTTTATCATAGTAACTTTCAATTCTCAGCCTAGGATACCATAGGATTATAGTTTTTGTTTTTCTTTACTTCACTGTGCACAAAATATTTGTTAACATTTGTCCTATCCATGGTTTAGAACGTGGACGCGCCTCTGGATCCTATTGAATCTCGAACATGATTTTGATTGATTCCTAAAATTTGAATCCTCACAAGGCGCCGATTCTGATGAATCTTCAAACGAATTTCAATTGAACCCTTAAAATGATTCTGATTGCATCGTTAAAAGGATTCTGAATGAATCCAAGAAGAGAATCTGATAAGACCATGAACAGGATTCCGATTGAATCCTGAACGTGATGTTGAAAGAATCCTGCAAAGAATTCTGATTGCATCGTGAGCAAAATTTTGATTGAAAACTACTAATTGAATCCTGTGAAAAAGATTCTGATAAAATGCTTAAAAAAATAGCAAATTAAATCCTGAAAGGGATTTTGATTGATTCTGATCGAATCTTTGAAAGTATTCTGACTGAATCTCCGAAAAGTTTCTGATAGAACCCTCTCAGTAAATCAAGACCAACAATTGAAAAGGCCTCAAGTCCAAAATGTAAACAAATCGGGTTTCTGCTGATTTAAGTGTATAAGAGCCTATTCTTACTGTATCATACAATAGTCATGCAAAAATATGCATGAAAGTTGAAAAAATATCATTTTTCTAAAAGGCCCCATCTCATTTCTCGATAATTAGGATATTAATCGCAAATGCGGCCTTTTCCCAAAAAGGCCCCATTTCTATATTTACTTGAAACCGAGTTGAGGCCTATTAAACAAACATCAAAATTGCAACTAAAATTACGAAAAAATGTTTCAAATTTACTAAGCAGATACAAGTTATACTTCAGCCGCTCCGCTCCATGTATTATTTTACACAGCGATAGTCTCAACAGCGAACATAATCAAATTTTTCGTCGGGTTCCTGTGGAGTGATGTATTTTGTATCATACTTCCTAATAATACCTGTGTCAGCATGTCTGTACTTCACGACTTATTGATAACAACACGATTTCGTTACAATTACATGAAACATAACGTTTAACTGAAATATTACTTCAATTGAACAAATATTTTCATATAATTGCTCGACGACACTCTCGCTTAGCACATCCATTATGTTTGTCGATGACGATGATTGAATAAATCACATACTTAATCGACTGCACGAATCTCCTCTTGCTGCAGAGATCCCATGTACCTTGCTTTACCACGTAACACTCTTCTACACTTCAATTATCGTATTTTATCATGAATATTGAATCATTTTCAAAAGGCCACATCTGAGGATGATGAAAAAACAAGCCACAACTAGAAGGCCTCAACACATTTTAGAGTAAACAAAGGCGTCAACTCACAGGCCTCATCAGCGACGCCTGGCGTCTATGGGCACAAATGAAAAGGGCTGCATAGCTTTTGGTGAAATAAAAGCCTCATTTCCTTTGACTCGTTTTTTTAGCAGGATTTTTTGCTAAAATGATAGTAATGAATATTCATAGCTATAAATCAGTTTATCCATCGACTTTCTGGACGATAAAATAACATAAAATGCTTAAGTTCATAATTTAAATTTGATTTATTGTTTGACAAAACAAGATTGGATTTTGATAGAATCCAGAATTGCATCAAGAGGATTTTGATAGAATTCAGAATTGCATCTTCGAGTATTCTGATGGAATCCTGGAAAGGATTCGGATGGTATGAAAAAAATCTGATAGAATCCTCGAAAGGAATCTGATGATATGCACAAAAGAGTCTGATGGAATCCTCGAAAGGATATTGATGAAAACCTTGAAAGCATTCTGTTCAATTTGAATAACTTTGAACAAATTTGAGGAAGGATTCCTGGGAGAATTCTGATCGAGTCCTGGGGAGGATTATGATCGAATCATGGAAAGGATTCGAATCAAACAAGTGATTATCCTGGAAAGAATTGAGATCGAACTGAAAATGATGCTGTTCGAACCATGTAGATAAGTTGAATTCTGTGAGGAATTCTGAACTGCAGGATCAAACATTACTCCGTTCAGTAAAAACTTGTATTCAAAAGGCATAGTTTTAGTTTGTTTAACTGATCAAGACATGATTGATTTTCCGAAAAAAAAGTGGTTTAGTGAGACTCGAACTCTCCACTCCGTTTACGTTAGACCGGCGCTTTTTCCAACTAAGTTACAGAACGCATTATGAATCTGCGGAATAGAAAGTCCAACTGCATCCGAGCGATTTAACACTCTTTCTTTAAGCTTAGATGCCAATCCAAGGATTCGACACTTCTGAACCCTCATTGTACACTTCGAACAAAGCCCAAACTTCTAATCCATGGTACTCACCTAAATCTAAGGTTACTATTGTTAACGTGACTGTTGTGAGCGTGATGTTCCGCGATGGTGGGCAGGTAGGAGGTGAGCTTGTCGGTCGGGCGCAGCACCTTCATCGTGCGGGACGACAACTTCCAGACGAGCCGCTGCTTGTACGGCATCTTGTGCTGGCCGTTGTACTGCGACAGGATCTTGGCGACAATACTGTGACTGTAGAAGAAGCTGCTGTCGGGGATCTGTGAGAAAGAGAATTGAGGATATTGAGTTTGAGTTATGGGGACGATATCGACAGGGGACTTACCCGACAGAACTTTTGCAGCTGGATGGCGTAGTCCACCAGATCGTGGATCTGCTGGTTGTACAGCCCGTGTTCCTTGTTCGCACTGACGTGGGCATCCATCTGGGTGAAGATCATGACCAGGGCCAGCTCCGAGGGGCGGATGCTGGCACAGCTGGCATCGCAGGCCAGAATCTCCAGACGCATTTCCAGGTCGGCCAGCGAGACGGCAGACGCGAAGATGTCCGTCAGCCCGAGGGCGTTCGCGGCGTTCTCGAAGATGTAGTAGAACAGCCGGATGAACGAGAGGGCCGTCACCGGGGCGCTGTTCATCTGGACACCGAGCTTGTTGGCAACAATGTCCGCCATACGCACTAGATCACGTGACGTGCAACGGCACTGAAGGGGAAAGGGAATAGATGCAGATTAGAGAACACGTGCGTTGAGTTGGGTTCTTCCTCGCGCGCGTTGAACACGCGGGAAGTTAATAATGTGATTACGATTTCCGTCATCGTCTGTAGTATCGTGTACAACGTGCTTCACGTTCGTCCAAGTGAGGTTATGTCTTAAAATAGTCGTCAAACACATATGTAAGCATGTAGTCAAACTACGCTGGTAGCCGTTGGAATTTCAAAACCGCCCGCCTATCAACATACATAAAGAAAAGTGAAAATAGAAATCGATGGGCTCGCGCGGATCTACACACGTGTGTATGCGAACGCTATGCTACGCCTCACGATGCCCATCATATCATCAGCACGCACTTTGAACAACACGCTCCCCCATCGTGAACAACTAAACACGATAGATGTGGTGGAGGAATACATTACTGAACACTGAGCCGTACGCTTAGTATTACGCATGTCTCACAAGCTGATACAAACTGAAGATATGGTAGTTCGGCTTACAAACCACCAATCGAACGAAACCACTATACTATAATCTATTACATCGACGTCAACCACCTATCGCCTCTTAATGGCCCCGTTGAGATGAGCTAGAAGGAACACGGCCTATTTTTAAGCTTTGTGGAAGCAATCAAGCAAGCACCCTATCAGGCAATGTCAATTCGAGAGACAAAATTTATTAGCTTGTTTTTCTTTACGCAACGCGCACAGCTACAGTGGATCCGCTGTAACTCGAATGTAAGCTTGGATCACATCTTCACGTTCAGCTCAGAATCCAATGAAAGTCGGAACCGGAAGACCCGACTGTACCGCACGAAATTCGACACCTACGGAATGTATTGTTGTAAGCGCTCAATCATGCATTCCGAAGAGATCGATCCTATCCTTCGGTGGCGAGGCGAAAGAAACAGGTTTTTACGCTACAAATAATCCCGCACAAGGCCTTGGTGGAGGAGCGTTTACGCGAAAACACAATATCTTCGCAAAAAAATACAACACACACTGCTCGTTTGGAGGGTGTACAGTAGGGTGGTTCAAAATATTGTTTTTGCTTTACACAACTCATTCGATTCTTGGTCCAATGAGTAACCACCCAAAATTTCAGCTCATTTGGATGAAAACTGCGAATGAACAAGCCCTTTTGGAAAAACCAAGTAACTTAACAAACGTTTATAGTGTTAACGTCTCAATAACTAGTTCGTCTGCGGATATCACTGGACTATATGCAGTGAAACATAGTAGCCATGATTTTTGTTTGCAATGTTGCCTGTTCAGAAGACTAATGAGACGAAATAAAGACCTCATGTTCCTTGCAGTTGGCCCATTAGGTAATAGAGCAAACTCTAGAATGCCATGAAAAGTGTACCGCGATCTGTCAAACTTGGATACCTTTTACAGTACCAAGAGACCAAATGCAGTACTAGAAGTGCTGCCCAACCTGAACCCGACTACTCTGTTTCTATTCGTCTCTGTGAGCACTGCTGAAGATTTTGCGTTTAGATAGAAATCAATAACTAATAACTGAGACGTCCAATTCGAAAATAGTCTCTAACAAAGTTGTAGTTGAGAAATGGATGCAACATCAGCATATTACTGAGTCTCAAGTGCACAAGGGAATACACCATAACTGATTGAATGAATAACTCGGTTTTCTTATAGTAATTTCCATACCTTTTTTAAAGGCTTGTGCAATTTCAGTTTTCATCCAAATGATCTAAAATTTAGTGAGGGCACTCAGAATTTGGCCAACTATTGAATGAGCGGTATGGAGCAAAAATGTTATTTTGAACCACTCTAGTGTACGAGTTCCCATTGACATCAGTATAGGAAGTTCGCTTCTCCATGTGCGATGATCGTGTATCGCGCAATCGTGTATCCTCATCGCGCAGCACACACAATCCGCAAAAAATTGGCATCTTTTGCGTCGCAATTAATGTATTTACGCTGCTGCACAACGACCGTCGACGACGACGAAACCGGCCCCCATCAGGGACATCTCGGTTTCGGTTTCGGTTCGGTACGGCGCTTGAACGCAATGAAACATGATAACGAAACGAAACGCACGACGACAACGAGGAGCGAGCGCCGGAGCGGATGCAAGAGGCGCATGCATACATTTTTGTCGTGTGTAGGTAATGTATGTCACAAATTTGATCAGCTTGAATTCGCATAATTGAGGGACGAAACGTAGCGTTACGAATTGGGCCATCATCTCATTTCTCGTAACACCACCTAATGAGCTAGAGGAGCTCATAATGATGAATTCAATCGGTGTAGTGATTGAGCTGAGCAGGCGACAGAAAGGGTTTCATCAACCACACCAGTAGGCCTTGGCTTTGGAATCAAGGCAAGAGCTGATTTCCATATTTGAAGCAAGTGAGACTGACGACAATGATCAGTTTTGTTTCATGATCTGGTACTTCCTTCTTGCGGGTTGTGAATGGTTAGAAGGGTTCGATTTGATACTGCCAGAGCCAGTCGGATTTCGATTTGAAGTTAATCCAAGGAGCTCCGGTTTCTGAGTTAAGGGCGTATATCTTCAGGCTAGTTCTATGATAGAAATAACTTGAACTATTCTTGTGTAGTAAAGTGAGAAAGATCAACGCGAGTGTGCAGTGTGTTTAAACGTGAAACTTTTCTCACTTGTACGTCTCGTTCCACTCGACCACTCGTTGAGTTAGCCCCTATACGAAAATAAGCCTGGTCCAAGTTTTATCTTACAAATTATGTCAAACGAGAGGAACCTTGTATGTATGAAACTAATTACTAAGAAGCTTATTATTCAATTAACAGAATTCAGTGAGACGTCTCCGATCTCGCATAAGTAGTGAGAAATCTCGAATGCTTCTCCAATTGGTGTAGCACGCAACTTATTCGACTTGAGTGTTTTTCTTTTCCTGATTTTGATTTATTCCTGGAGCAGATTCAGTTCAAATTATAATAAGGATGCGTAGTAAATCTGGATAGAATTCGGACCAATTGTTGATGGTGATTCCGAATCAACTCCTTTTTGAAATATGAAAACAGTATCTGAGACAACAGTTTGAAGAAAGAGTTCAATGGCGAAATGTCAGAGAATGAAAGAACGAGAAACAACAGATTAAGATTAAAGATAGGTCCAAGGATGATCAAGGTTGACGATCGGAAGGATGGAAAACAACGAATGGCTGAAGGATGAAAGTAATGAAAAGTTGAAGAATGAGTGGATGAACGAAGAGTCGAAGGATGTAAGTTTGAATGATGATAGGCCATGTGATAGGATGGAGAAAAAAAGATTAAAGCGTGAGAGGTCGAATGGTCGAAGAATGAGATATTGAAGAACGAAAGTTTGAAAGGTGAAAGAACGAACGTTTTGAAGATGAAAAGTCGAAGAACGAAGGACAATGAAGGACAACAGCTATAAGAAAATAGTTTTAATGACTAAAATCGAAACAATGGAAGATTGAAGCATCAAAATTGGAATGATGGAAGCTCGAACAAAGAGATGATGAAGGAGAACATTTTGAACAAAATAAAAGGTCACAGGGTTAAAGTTCAAATAACGTAAGGCTTGAGAACGAAAAATTGACGGGTGGAAGGTCAAAGGATAAAATATTGGAGAAAGGAGCGGCAAGAACCAGAAAATGAAGGACAACAAGCTGAGAAAATGAAGGACAATAAGGTAGGTCAAAGAATGAAAAGAACAAAAGCAACATGTTGAAAGAAGAAAGTTCGAAGGATGTAAGTTTGAATGAAGGAAGTTTGAAAAACGAGATGAAGGAACAACCAATAGAATGAAGAGAATTCGAATGATGAAAGTTCGAGTGATGCATCCATGCATGCTGAAGAACGAGAAGACCAAGGTTGACAGAAGAAAGGTCGAAGGACAACAGTTTGAAAAACGAAATGTTGGATAACGAAAAATTGTAGTGCATACTTCGGAAGGATGAACATGATTGAAGAACAAAAGCTCGAAAGACGATAAATCAGTCGAAGAACAATAGGTTGGAGAATGAAAGGTTGAAAGACGAAGGCCGAAGAACAAAAGGTTAAAGAGTAAGAGAATTTGAAAGTTCGAGGGATGAAAGGTCGGAGAAGAAAGGTTGAAGTGTGAAAGGTCGAAAGACGAAAGGCTGAAGAACGAAAGTTTGAAGGATGAAATATAAAAGCGTGAGAGAATAAGGATGTTGAAGAAAATATTCATGTTTTGTTAGGATGTATGTTGAAGACCGATAGATTGAAATGCGAAATGTCGAATGATCGAAGATTGAAGAACTAAAACTCGAAAGTGTTCGAGAAGGAAAGGTAGTAAAACGAAGCGTTAGAGGACAAAAGGTTGGAGTACCGTGAACGTACCATATTTGACGCGGGTCCAAACTTGACGCATTTTCTAATTATTTTTATTATAAATTAATTCTAGTTCAGAATAGCATTGAAAAATATATTCCTTAATCTTCATTTACATGTTATTGTAAGATTTCAATCAAAAAAAGTTTATTTTTGAGTAAAAATAGGCAAACAGAAAAAATAATTTGAAAATGCATCCGACAAGTGCGTCAATTTTTTCATTCCTTAGTGAATGTGCTAAATATTGTTAATCAATTTTCATGAAAATATTGTGCTGTTTTACAGCAATATCATCAACAACAGTCAGTAATATTCTTTTATTCATAAATTGACGTCGAAATTTTTCTATTTTTAAGGGTTAAGACATATTTTTGTATGAAAATCTTGTGCGTCAAATTAGGCACACAATGTTCCTAATTATTTGCTATTTTGTTCAGCATGTTTTGTTGAATCGAAAATAGGAAAATAAATATTTATGGTGATTGCATTCAAAAAATCCGTCCGCAGAACAACCCAATGCTTTATGTAATCACATGTAAAGGGTCATCCATAGATTACGTCACGTTTTTAGGAAGAGGAGAAGGTTCAGGGAAACGCAACGATTCATACAAAATATTTGCACTTTTCATAAAATAAATGTGGCCAAGGTTGAGAGGGGTTGAAAATTGAACAATTTATCGCGCTTTATGGACGTCCCCTAATGTTTCAAGGAAGCTTCTATAAATGCGTCAGGAGCTGAGGTGTAGGTTCAATGGTTTGTTTCGTATAATTTATACAATAGGGGGTGTCCACGAGATACGTGTCACAAAAATACCATTTTCTAGAAAAAACCCGCCCATCCGCCCTACGTCACGCGTTTTATATGGAGCCGATCTCTTCGATCTATTTCGAGGCCCATACTGCCGTTAGTTCTACGCATATTTGTCCCGCGGTCCATAAGGGTGACATAGAACATGGGCCAAGTAGGCGTAGTTCACGTGTTATAAGTAACAAAGATTCTCAAACGGACATTTTTGGAACCGGTTGTTTTCGCTCTAGTTTTTGACCAATGTGTCCTTATTTTAGCAACTACCTTCCCCGTTCCAGCGCAACGTAGTTTTCAAACCTTGCCCTTGTCTGATATCGCGACGAAAATTCATTACTAAACAATAATGCTTAACTATGGATTGAACTCAATCGCCGGTTTTATTTTCTACACTAACTAAACGCATAGCAAAAGTACTACCGGATGACGTCATTCAAAACTTTTTCCAAAGGTTCTAACTTTTATGTTCACTCTAAAGCGCTTTTTCAATTAATTGAACTATTGAATACTGAAACTCTTGCATATTTTAAGCTTTAGCATTTTTTTTTTTTTGTAAGTGCGTCAAATAAGGAACATAGTGCGTCAAATTAGGCACATTGAAGAATTGATGCGTCAATTAAGGAACCTAATGTGTTCCACAAAAAGTCAATCAAACATAAAGAAAAAACGTTTAATATTTTTTACTGATTTTTCCTGAATTCTATAATAGTTGAGCTAGCATATGTTCAAATTTCAACAAAATCGGAAAGATTTAGACGATTTGACAAGTGTTTGAATTTAGAATTTTCTTAACCGCGTCAAATATGGTACGTCCACGGTAAAAAAGTTTGAAGGACGAACGGTCAAGGAACTGGACGACCAAGGACAAGACGTTTAAGAAAGAAAGGTCGAAGGATGATGGGAAATGTCAAAGGATGAAGGGTTGAAGAACGAAAGCTTGTAGAACGAGTTGAAGAATGAAAGAATGAAATGCGAAATGTCAAAGGATGGATAATTGAAGAACAAAAGTTCGAAAGACGAAGATCGAAGAACAAGTGAATGGATGACAAAAGGTTGAAGTGTTGGAAAATGAATGGTTTAGGACTAGTTAAAGGTTGAAAAACAAAGGTTTGTTAGACGAAAGGATAAAGTACGGGATAACAACAACAGGTTCAAGGTAGAACGATCGAAAGATGAATGGAAGTTCTAGTAATGAAAGGTTGGTGGGCAAAAGAATAAAATGCAAGGAAATTGAAAAGACGAAATGATAATTGACGATAATAAGAAAGAAACAGAATGGTAGCCGGATGAATGTTCGAAGGAGGAGTGTTCAAAGGATGAATGTTAAAAAAATGTAAGTTGGCGACCGATGGAATGAAATCTCGATTACTTTTTCAAATCGACGTAAGTAACTTTCATACGGTTTTGAGAAAAACTAATTGAGAAGAATCACAACCTGTCTTCTAAAACTGTTTTAAAATGAATCACCTTTTTAACATTTTTTCGCCGTGTACATTGCTCAAATTTTGCATACAATCAGATCACGTTCAAAAACTAGATAGTTTCTATTATTTTCAACAAAAATAATTATAACAAAATGATAAGCCGTTTCATACAGTTACTTTCGACGTTTTTCTACCATTGTAAAATCGGCTCAAGTAGTGTTTTGTTTTGATTCGTGGTTAAGTCACTTTGTCTCTCTATACAGCGGGGCGGCGAAAGAAGTGGTTAGGTTGCGAAAGTTGAAAATCTTACTTTCGTCGTTTTGTAAATCCGGAAATTAAACGTTCTAAAAGTGAAAAATCTAGTTGGGTAGGAGCGGAACATGTGGAATTTCGCCTGCGACACACGTAGGATCAATAAAGTAAATTCATTCACTTTTTTGACTTGAGACTATTTGAACAAGTTTTCGAGAAATGTCAAACGTCAAAAGATGGAAGATTGAAGAACGAAAATTCGGAAGAAGCAAAGTCGAAAAACGAGAGGACGAACGACAATAGGGTGAATTATTTGAAGAAAGAAAAGTGGTAATGGTAGTCAGTGAGCATTAAATTCTAATCTGGAGAAGATTCGTATATCTCAAAGATAATTTAGATCTAATCCTGGATAGGATTTGCATCGGTTTCTGTAAAGGATTCTGATTGGATTCCATTGTGGAGAAATCTCTGTATCAAATCCTAAGGAACATAGAGAATCACAAAGATGATTAGGATCGAACTCTGTGGGGATTTGCTGGAATAGATTTTGATTCGAGTACGGATTTTTTTTTGCAAAGAACTTGAATCTAATCTCAAGGATTGATTTGAAGTGAATTATAAGAGAAACTGTTACACAACTGAAAATGTTACTTGGGTAGTATTGTTGTGAGAAACTCAAATTCTCATAACTTACGATTGTTTTTTTATGCGTGAGTTGTCAATCATGCAACTCAGCAGTCAAAAAATCATGGATGAGTTGGCTCATCCCTTTGACTCATTGTCTCATATTTCCAATTTTGATTTCTGGTAAGTCTGGTAGAATGATAGTACCTAATCCTTTCTAAAGTAATCAACAACATTCGGTTCTCACGAGTTTGATTCGAGTGATTTTGCACGAAAAACTCAAGCATGATTTTTTTTCCAAAGCAGATCTCTAATGAGTTTGCTCTCGCGGGAGATTGATTGAGATTTGAATGTGAGTCTGTCAACACGGGTAACTAGAACAGGATTCCAATGAAACTTTAAAATGAGTCAGGTTGAGCTTTGTAGAGATTGAGAATCTGATTCTTGTCAATATCAGATCGAAGATAGAATCAAGGAATTGAAAGAAGAACCTGATCATATCCTGAAGAGATCTCGAATGAAATGATGGAACAGTTTGGACTTAGTCCGCAATATAATTTGCATTGAAATATGGTGAGAAGATTTGAATTGATTTCTAAATTGAAGAACATTCAAAATGAATTGTTTAGGTTACGAAATAACTTCTGGAAAGGATAACATTCAAGCCCAAAATGAAAAGCCTTATCGATCGGCATCTTGTTTAGGGATTTAGATTTAATTCTGTGATCGATAAGATCTAATAAGGCTTTATCACCTTTGGCAAATCTGATTGACGAGTCTAATCCGCAGAAAACATGAAATGAATTCTGAGTTGGATAGCATTTTCGTAAGATTTGAATCCGTGAGAGGTTGAGGACCTAATTCTGAACAAGTTTTTCATTTGCGCTCCAGATTTTCATACAATTTTCGGATGTTATGGCAAGAAATATGAAAATACCTTGAATAAATCGAGCGCGCATAGCGATTTAAGTCCGGAGCCGACAATTAGTAAAGATTGATAGTTAAATCTATTGCTAAAACTACGGAATCAGTTTGGCATGAGTCGAGAATGGTTTGTGAGTAAATCGAGATGAGGCCATCAGTAGAAATTTGATAATAAGTCAATCGATCTTTTAATGAGTCGAGAATAATAGAGGATCAATCGAAAGTAAGTGAAGGTTGGAAGGATTTAGAATTCAGAATGAAAGGAGGCTGAATTAAATGTGAGTCGAGAATGTGCTGAGAATGAGTCAAACTGAGACAAACGTCAATAAGTTAAGAATGTGTAATAAATTTGATAATGAACCAAATATAAGTCACACATTAGTTGATAAGTATGTCTCAACTGTGATATGAAATTTTACCGCTTTCATACTGTGTACAATGAGTTACTTAATTACGAATCGCAATCTATCTAATTGCAATGAATGTTAATTGATTACTAAACAAATTTCGCAAGCAAAGATTATAACCACGCATCAATCATGAAAAAACCGTCGCTCGACCAACGGTCGTTGATAACAGCGCGAGTTGCAACGGTTCTAACCGACACTCGAAAACCGTTACATCTCAGTTCCGTCACCGTTTGGGCTCGTGTTACCACCAGCGCCCGTCATGCAGCAATAAGTAAAATATTTCAATACAGAGTCAGAATTAGGGCGAATGTGAACACTAATACATTGTCAGTAAAATCGGTTTGAAGTTTAGCGAATATAATTTCAATTCTATATTATGTTTCCGATCGATTTAATCGCATGATGCATTTTTGTATGATCCATTACAATATTATTTCTGTAACAAACCATTTGATTTATTTTCATACTATGAACAACATGTTTAAATAAATAAAAAAGCATCATGCGCCATTCATCAAAATTGAGGATTGTTGCGCCCCTCGGTTTTTCGTCTCCTTCAGTTTGACAGCCGCGATTGCGCCTTTTGACCTCGTCCTTCTGTTTTGATTATCATCAGCTTCGCCGTTCTGCTACGCTCTTTCACATGAACCTTCTTCACTATCGACCTTCTGCACGCTCAGTTTTAAATGCGCCCTGCTTCCACACTCAATCGCAAATGCGCCCGGTTACCGCAAAGGGGGAAGATGGGCGAAATTGACATCAGAGTTCGTATCGAAAGAGAATATCAAATGCGCCTTTATGTTTTTCTCACTTATTTCGTGAAAAACGTTATTTTTATGAAACAGTTGTGCATTATATGATTGTAATTTATCAAATAAACTGTTAGGTGAATAAACTCAATTTGTTTACATTTGTCAGTTAGGCCGTAAATCTGGTACTGTATTGATTTGCCCTCAAACTGACGAAAGACGATAAGACGGGAGACTCGTCTGTGTTCGAAAAGCGTCAAGTCATGCCCCAATACTCAAGAGCCCCGAATCAAAACTGTGATCTCTCACAAGAGCGCTTACGCTAACTGGAAGTGTAAACAGCGCGCTCTAATCTAAATATAAAATCATTTACGAAGATGACGATCCCCGTTACGTTACACTTACACAATGTGTCGACTTCTGTTCTGCCGGGAAGGTGACAAGTCAAACAACACGCTGCCCGGAACGTGGTCAATACCTCAGCACAACCTTGGTTTGACGGATGGGCAAACGCGTGTGGGTCGCATTCTTGAACGTGGAATATCAATCAGAGTCCGACTCGAAGGGATTTAAATTCAAAAGTTGTCATGTCGTCAAGGTTAGTCGTTAGTCAAATTTTTCAACGAATTAATAATCAGAACTTACCTGTGAAATAGCGACCAAATCTTCGGTGTCAATCTGCGGCAGGTTCAACTGCTGCACCGCCAGGTGGAAGGAGCTGACCGAGATGCAGGCCATGTGCTTCGGACGGACCTTCATCTTGGTCAGGAAGCGGTCGACCAAGTTAATGGCCGCGAACAGGACGTCGTTCGGCAGTTCGTACCAGACCTTGAGGCAACGCAGCACGTGCGCTGCCCCGTCCCGGGTTCCGATGGTGATCTCGCCATTCTGAGAGACGGTTGTCGAATTGTCATCGATGGGGGAGGAAAGAGACGGGAAGAAAGAAAAACAATTTTCGTTAAATTGATGCTTTATGGAAAATTCGTCAACAAATGGCAACTGCCCAAGTGGGATGATGCTATATGCCTTTCAGTGGGACAGGGAAAAGTCGTAAATCAAGGAAAGGAGGTCAGAGGATGAAGTAGTGTGATCATGCGAAATCTGTAAACTGGCAAAAGTGGCGGAAACGTCGCCTGTGCGCATCTTACATGGGGCTGTTTTGCTACTTGCGGGCAACGATCCAAGTAAGCGCGAAGGCGAAACAACAAACTCGTCGGTTTACGCCATCCATCCGAGTTGGCAGGGTATGCAGAGGAGTGGTCAAACCTGTATGCTGTTTTCGCCACCGAACCGTGCGCCTGCTTTGATACGGGGGAGGAGGCGGGCGCAGGTTGCTGAGACGCAAGGTGCGAAAACGACGATGTCGAATGGGGCCCCTGTATGTGTAGTATTTTTGACATTGAATTTCGAAATTTTATTAAATCGCTACCCCAACCACAAACGAAGACTACAGCCGTCAGGTTTACGCGTGTGGTTATTAGCGTGTGCGATGCGAACGAGCGCAAATTCTTTCGTATTTGTTTTGTTATTTTGATCACATCTCGAATTTTTGGCTTTGCCGATGAGCTGTTGGCTCTCGGCGAAGTTGTCAGAAGGGATCGAAGCAAAAAAAATATGTTGAATGTATAAACAGATGTGGTAAAGGCTAAAATAGCGGAACATAGGCGAGTAATGCCTTTGGATATCTTTTTTTGTTGCCTTGATCAAACACGAGTGGTTGTTTTAGCAAGAGTATGGCACAAGAGAGCAATAATGGCTCAAAATAACGATGATGTTCAAGGGTAGTAAAATTTGAAAATGGAACCCTTCGATGGAGATACTGAGGATTTATGAAAGTACTTATTCTATATTCGAGTTAGAGAACCATAGTAAAAGTTGGTTTTCATGGCTAACTCGATGGTTCCTTGGATCGCATCTTGCTCTAGTTTTCTGTTCTATAACTCGATGCTTTGAAAAATTGTCTCAAAGGACCATCAAAGTAACCATGAAATTTTTTTCTAGTATGATTCCATGAGTCGACGTAGAGCTTCATGGAGGTTTGACTGTAGTTCCAAATTGTCGACTGAATTATGAAACATTCGAACCAAAAATGGTTCCAATAACGAAACGACACCAGCTGCTACGGTCGTTCCAGTCAGTTGCCCTCGTCACATGACTAGAAACTCAACTTCAGTTCGCTGCCGAGCGAAGCCTGTCCCGTACGCAGACAAGCATGAATCAACAAACGTCACTGTCGATGCACAATCCGGCATTAGCGAGATCATTAGAATCGAGTCAGAAAAGCGAAACGGAAAACTATAACTAGGAGTAGCGTGATCTCATTCGTATGTAAATTGTTCCACCGTTGACTGCCGCCATCATTATCTCCATTGTGTTCCGGAACTGGAAGCCGGCCAAGGGGCGGGAGGGAAGAAAATCTCAAAATCGAAACAAAAGGGGTGCATTTTAACAGCGCGTAGTGAAATTTCATTTCATTTTCATTTTGCAGCGTTTGGTGGGGCAATGAGAGCGCAAGTCAGTCCAAAGCCGGGGGAAGGGATAGGTAATGGCCGTAATAGTCTATGCGGACCACTTGAACACCATCGGAAAGGATAAGAAGGGTTGGGGTAGGGTATAGGGAATTGGAGAAGACTTGACACAGTAATGCGATTAATGCTGCAAAATGTAAATGTGCTGAAAGCAATTTAATTTTAGTTTTGAAGTTTGATTTGTCTTATTAAAATTCCAGATAGATCGGCCATTGTACAAGTAAGAAAGAGTATGCTGATCGCTTTCTAGAAATTTTATAAACAACAAAATAATAACAATATGAGAGTGATGCTAAGGGCTGCTGATGGCACGATGCGGCGCTTTAGGAGATTTTGATACTGATTGAACATTACTATAAAGAGCGCAATTCAATCGATAGTGATAACTTTACAAACTTTATCTGTTTTGCACTGATTGACGATGCTGATTTATATAAAAATATTTGATATTATTAGTTCATTTGTTTGTGTGATCTATTAGTAAATAATGGAAAAATTTTACATACCCTTGATGATGATACTTCCCTGACCAGAAATATTCTATTTTGAGCATCCTTTTCGAAGTTATTCTATCCAGGTATCCATGTACTGCTTTCAATCCTGAAATTATTCTTATTGTGCATGCTCATGCATTATATTAGTGATGCTCATAATCATGCAACAGATAAGAAGGAGAGAAAAAGAGAATATAGGAACAGTGATTAGTAATGAGTTAATTATGTAGTTTTGTTAGAATTATAAACAATTAAACAGTAGTAATGAATAGCTTACAAAAACTTTGCAGCATAGCTGAGCCTTTCGGATCGTAAGACCGATGTATGAAAATAATTTGTTTCGAAATTGTCCGCGTGGTCTTCTAGTGCCCCTATTAGATAAGAATCAGTCATAGACATACATACCGAATGCTCGCCATGAC